>NW_004955522.1:1494118-1663922 GCF_000276665.1 Chinchilla lanigera | reverse complement strand
TATATATATATATATATAAAATCTGCCTTAGATGTTTCTAGAAGAAAGGATACAATGCCCTTTCAAGCCCAATACCTCCAAACAGGAAAATGCGCAAAAAGAACACACAGAAATCCACCATAGCTTGGTGCTTAACTAAGCAATGTTTTTGAGGGGTTGGGGGTTAGCTTCACTTATTGAGTCTAAATTCTGAGTCTAAATAAAAGAAAGAAAAACTAGATGTGTTATGGGTTCCGGAGAATCACAGAGCTGTTATCTGTGGCACAAAAGTTAGTGAAACAGAAGAACTGGAAGGGAAGCCATTTTTAAAAAGATTCCCCAAGATTATGACGAGTACATCTTCCCTTTCAAATGCAGAGTATATTGAAGTTTCTTTAAAAAATTCATACAGGAGACTCATTCTATGCAACTGCAAGAAGGAAACTGTCAGACAACATTCCCAATTCAATATTATATTGTGCTTCAAGAAAAGATTTCCATATATTCTAGATTAAAAAAGCCTCATAAATAAATGATAATCCAGTGCATGCTCTGAAAAATGAAAAAAATAATTTTGTGTTTGCATTTTACTCCACAGAGTAAAATTTAATCTCTTTTAATATAGCATGTTTTATACGAAGAGGTAAAAAGATGTAACCTTATGAAAATTGATTTTTTTTTACATGTTTAAAACTGTTTCTTGTATTTATCTAGGCATTTTCTATCTGTGACCACGGAGAGGCATTATACATTGATAACTTCACTATATTGGGCTGAAAGTAAATGGAGTTACTGTGATTGGATTTAATGAAACATTTCTTGATAGTATTAAAAATAGTCAAGACCTGACAGTGGTTTCAGGAGTATGCAACTCATTATGCAGGTTATGCTTTCAAAACCGCATGATGGCTTATAACAATATCATGCACACAGTAAGAGCTTTCTAAATATTTGCCAATTGCAAGATGCGAGAGAAATGATGGAAACACAGACACCCCTTCCAAAGCAAAGCTAAAGTCTCAGGACCTTAGCACAGGGTAAAATCACACTGCTTGGGTTCTCTTGCCATCAGTGCAGAAATCCCCTTGATTTCCTTCCCTTCCTGCAGTAGCACAAATGAAAACTACATAGAGATAAGATTAACACTACCATGTCCGTGCAGCTGCCAATGTGGCCATGGGCCCCTACAGGCTATTATCGTCAAACAAATATTGCCTAAACGCCTCCTGTGAAGGATATTACTGAGATGCTAGTCTTAATATTCTAAGAACTCATACTAGAAAAAACAAAAACAAAAAAAGCCAGCGTTCATGTATTTTCTGCTCCTCACCTCCAAAGGTGGATCTTGCCTCAGAGATTTCTTACCTGAGCTAACTGAGGCTTCAGGGCTTCCATTGAGACATATGAAGTCTCTTCAAACTGTTCCTGCTTTAACTTGAAGGCTGAGATGGCAGATCTTCTGTCCATGAGACTGCCATGGGCTTTTTCTGCTTCCAGGGAAGAAGCAATTACAGACAGCTTGAGATGAATCTTGGAGGAGATTAACTGGCATCAGGGAAGAGAGAGGACACTTCCAGTTTGGCAGAGAGACTTCAAGATGGCCCCAGTGGTCCCTATATCCTGCTACTCACAGCACTGTGTAGCACTTCCCTTGAATGTGGGCAGGATTTCTGGGCTGTGATTAACAAAATAAACGTGGCGAAGGTGATGGGGTGTCACTTCAACAAAGACCCTGTTTTGTTGGCAGACTTGGTCTGGGGACTCTTTCCTGGCACGATGGAGCAAGGCGCCACGCTGCTGAAGCCCACCTGGTAAAGAGCAATGGGTAGGAGCTCAGGGCAAAGGGCTGCCTCCAGCCAACAGTCGAGGGTCAGCAAGAAACCAGGGTCTTCAGCCCAACAACTCTAGGGCAAAGGAGTCAGCCAATCATTTGAGTGATCTTGGAAATAGACTCTTCTCCAGTCCAACTATCAGATCAGAGCACAGCATGGCTAATATCTGACTACCACCTTGTGAGACACCCGCAGAAGACCCAGTCAAGGCACACCCAGGTTGTAGAGCCAAAGAACTGGGAAATAATGAATGGGTGTTGCATTAAGCTCCAAGGTTTGTGTTCATTTCTATAGCAAGAACAGTCAAGGCTACACAAGTAAAGAACTTGGGTTGTGTACAGTGGAGGCCAAGAATGAGCAGATGGCATGGCAAGGACAGGCAGCAGGCAACCCTGATGAAAGCCATAGGGTCATGGTTCAGCCCTGCAGCCCTGCCCACCCTGTCTGGGTTGAGCTACAGAGTTACATACAAGAAACTATACCAAGAGGATGAGCAAACTACAGTGGTGAGGCAGCAAGTATATGGAGAAAAGGAAAGAGACGCTGATCAGCATGGCTTGGTTGTGGGGGCAACAAGGAGCCACTGAATGCATTTGAGCAGAGGACGGACTAAGACTATTGTAGCAAGACGATGCATCTTACAAGCAGGATGGATCTGAATATGGGGAAGCTTGAACCACAGGTGGCAAGACCACACTCCCGTGTCCTCGTCAGGTGAGATCTCACAGCGGGCCAAGACCAAGAAGAAAGAAACCCAAGCATCTGACACTGAACTCTGACTCATGGGAGTAGGGCATTTTAAAAAACTTCTGACCCTGGAAGCAGTTCTTTTAACATGCTCCAATGTAGCCACATAATAAGAATATATGTACATCGTTTATTACAGTAAATAGGACACTTATGCATCTAGCACTCAGCCTAAGAAAGGAGATTCTCCAGAGCCTCCCTTGTGCTTCAATCCCCAGGACATCTCCCTGTGCTCCTCCACACCACTCAACAGGGTTTGTGCTATTTATGCACTTGCTTTGCTTTTCAGCAAATCATCCATCTTCACATCTTCAGACAATACACTGAGTTTTTCCTACAATTTGAACTCTCTATACATTGAATCCTACTGTATATATTTTCCTATTCAACTGCATTTTTAATTCCACATTAAGCTTCGAGATTCTTCCATGGTGATGCTGGTTACAAGAATGTGTATTCATTGTCACTGCAATCTAGAATTCCATTCTATGAAGAAACCACCTGTATATTTTCTGATTTCTCTGTATTAGTGTGACAGGCTGTCAGGAGGTTTCCAGTTTCTTGCTATCATAAACATTGTGCCAGAACATTCTTAAAATTTTCCCAATCCTGGATAGTTTCCCATCAGTATGTCCATAGGAATAAAACTGCAGTGAATGTTATAATCTACTTTGTTAGTGAATACCAAAATATTTTTTCAAAGTGGTTGCATCAGTTGACATGCTCATCTGTAACATGTAAGATTTCATCCTTTCCCAAATCTTGCCAATGCTTGTTATTGCCAGATTACTTATTTTTTCTCAAATCTGGCAAATGTCCAATAGTACCACACAGCTGTCCCCATTGCAATGTCTTCTAGCTGGGGCATGTTTGCAATACTAGCATACTCTGTGCAGGACCCTGTCCTGGTACCACAGTTTTAAGACAAGGAGCAGCTCTATTGATGGTTCAAGTTGGCAAAGTAAGGTAGAAGCCAAAGAACAGTTACTAAAGAAACTAATAATGCATTCAAAGAATATGTATGAGTTAAGATATAAGGCATACAATGAATATATATGCATATAATTATATTTATATATATCATGAAAATTTTTAGAGTCATTTATGATAAAATTTGGTTCTCAAGTCTAATGGTAGTGTAACCTTGGGCAAGTCACTTAACTTCCAAATCATTTGGCATGTAATAAACTACAGAGTCAACATATTTACAAACACAGACACACAATGCATAAGATTTAGAAACTGTCACTGCCTCTTTCTTTCAGTGGTTGCTCAGAAGGGTACACTTCTCTTGTAGTGTGAACATACACAGCTTTCCCACACACACATATAGGAAGGAGCACTATTTCCCTTTATGTATAGACGTCAATTCCAAATTTAACCATCATGAGGCACAGGAACAAGCCCTACGGTTGACACAGTCTCTTCAGCAGTGAGTATGTTCTCCTTGACAGGCTGTTTTGCACTCTCTGATCCTACTGCCTGAAACACTGTTCTGGGGCTCCTGACCCAGCCACCTCCTTCTCTCCTCTTCAACCTCCCCCTCGCCATGCTGTCCTTTCTGGAACGCACTCAAAGATGGGCTCCTCCTCTGCCTTTCCACTACAGTTCTTGCACAGCACCAGGAATTTGCTTCTGAAAGTGCATCACTGCAGGAGTCCTTGCCTTGAGCCTTGCCTGGCTCCCTTGCCTGGACGGAGGCACCTATTGTGTCTCGGGGCTGCCCGTGTGTCCTCAACACTGAGCAACACTTGGCTCCCACCGGGAAGGTGGTACATAAATAACTGTTGCCTTACTTCGTCTGTCACCACACTTCAGAAGGGACTTCGTGGTGAAACTGGAAATTTATAAACTACACTTACACATAAATAAAATCGCCAGGCTGCAGGTCCCTAAGGCAGCAGCCTAGCCTCATCTCCCTCGTATCCTCCAGGGTAATTTGTATGGCTCCATTTCTAAAAAAGCAAAAGGGACCACAGCCTTTCTTAGTTCTCATCTAGTTTCTCCTTACCTTAAGCATCTAACAGAGAAATTATATGAGTATATATCAAGCAAACACTGCATTTTCTTTATTGTTATATCCACATGTGGCTTTAGAGTTTTAATCATGCCAATAACCATCCCTCTGCAAGCTCTTCGCAATGGAAACCAGCGCTTATCACATTTGAAATTCAAAGAGTTGCTCAGAGAGCACCATGTGACAAGAGGTACCGATGGAATGGATATTTATGATCAAGGAGGACGATCCGCTAGAAGCAGCAGCTTCTCGATGAGGTCACAGCATATTACGAATATGGTTTATTACTAGCTCCAAAGATATCCCCTCCCTTTGGTCAATAAGAAAAGGATAAAAGGTTCAAGATAAGGAAGAAGCACTTTATAAATGAAAACGTTCACTAATGAAATTAGTATCGTTATTGCAGGAAGTGCTAATTTTCCTGCTCACTGAGAGTTTAATAAAAATGTTATGTCTACTCTATAACTGTGATTAATCAGTGTGGTATTGAGAAGTGCCGTGATTCTTTTTCAACAAGGCAATTTTCAAAATTTGAAAAGGTGTAAATTTCATGCAAATTGCTTCATAATCATATATGTACAAAACGGGGCTGACAAAATCACAGTGAGGAAAGGAATCATTTTTTTTTTTCCTTTTTTCTAACTGCTTCTTAAAAGGTGTGTCACAAGTTAGAAGATAGGACCCTCTGAAATAGCAGACTGGTGACTGTCAACAAAATGGTAATACTGTAAAGTAACTCAAATGTGATGTCAAACCATCATGTGAAATGGAAAGTTTTGTAAAAGAAAGTGCTGTTTTCATGCAATGAAAATGCACCGACATGTTTTACTCACAATACAGAGGGATGAGTAGGCACTTGGCTGAGTGTGACGCTTCTTAGTGGGGACAGTATATCTCTGCTAAAGAAAGCCGCCTTTCCATTCAGATAATTTCTTTTTAAAAAGTTCACACACCTCTTGCAACTTTAAAGTATGTTTGCAAAGCTGAGCTTCTGCCAGACAGAATGGCTTATTCTGTAAGTCCTGCCCCAAGGTGATGCGTGACCCTCCTGGCCTGGCCAGCCTCCGAGGCAGACTCCTGGTGCCCCCAGTCTCACAGTGTGTGCGTGTTGTCTGCTATAAGCACTATCTGAGCAAAGCCAAAGGAAGTTATTCATCTGCTTATATGGCTAAGGGAGGAGAGGCTAATAAGACCTCAAGTGTAAGTATGATACCGTGAGGATTATCAGATGCTTCTGCAGATGGTCCTTGAAACTTGTAAGACCCAAACAGAAAACAAACCAAAGAACATTGCAGACACTGGTATTATTATTGCACCATCTAACTAACAGCAAGTTGTTTCTGGCCTTCAAGAAGTGAGAAGCCCTTATTTTTTTTTCTTTTTTTTTTTAATATAACACTAAGAAAGCAATGGGTAGCAATTTTTTGGATGATAGCTCCAAGTGATTCTAAGTGGCCTAAGTATTCCCATGGTTTCTGGCACTGTGCGGAGTTTCTCCTCATGCAGGCATCAGGAGGGACAATGGGATGATAAGTAGGGACATTTTTCTATTTCCTCATGTTCACCCCTACCTCTTACATTTTCTCAAACGACGGCCCTACTCAAGGCAGTTATTATGCAGTCGATGTTCTTCAGAAGCGTTTTCAGAGGATGATTTTTGGTTAAAGTGGCATATCTTAGAGCCATCTGGTCACACGCATTAATGCACACTTTTGAATCCGCATGGATTTTTACAACAGCGTCCCCCTGCTCTAAGTGTCTCTCACAGGCACCGTGTGTAAATAAGACAATGGCTCCTGCCGCCTTCAATCACGGAGTAGTGAGCAGCGGCTGCAGATTTAACATGGCAACACATTTTCCATTATATGCTAAGATTAATAGACCTCGCTGAGCCCCGGATGAGCCACTGGAAAACAAGGGCAGTAGGGTGTGCATTTCAGTTCCATTAGACACAGGATGAGCTGCAGGCTCGCCACACTCTGTCACTCCAGCCTTGTAATGGGCCTCGCAGAGACCCTGGTGGTTGGAGGCACTGCTGCTGGCGTGGTGGCTCAGTTATAGGAAACTTTCTCTTTTACTTCTAAGACACAAAGGCGGCGTGGGCCAGGCGCCAGCTTCCCTAGCGGACGGGAGCAGCCAGCTGGTTCTCCTTTGCCCTAGACTTGCAGCAAAGGGCACCCTTTCGGATGGCAGGGTGCGAGTTGAGCCTGGGGACCTTTCAGGACAGAACCAGCCCCTTTCTCGGGAGTGAAAGAGGAACGGTGCTGGTGGTCATCACAGCCTGGGGACTCAAATTAGGTACTGGTCAACCATACCCCTCACCCAGGAAGGTCTTGGGATAATCAATGGGCCACTCAGTTTCTTCATCTGCCAGTGGAGATGAGGAGTGTACCCACCTCCTAGCGTGGGCTCAACAGATAACATAGAGCTTTCACCCAGTGGCTGACACACAGTAAAAGTCAGTTTCTGCTGGGACAATTCTGGTACCACTACCGTTGTGACTGCCATTCTGATTGCTCGCAATACTGCTGCCACTACTCCTGCTGGTCACAGAGATGGAAGCCCTTTGATCTTCGATTCCCTCAACTGTAAACAGACGACAGCCCTGCCCTCCCCTGATTGATGAATAAGATAATGCACAGAGAGCAATCGGCATGTTCCTGGTACTCTATCAGCGCTCAGTTAACTGCACATCTTCACCTTCCTGGCAGCAACTGTAGGAGGCTGAAGTAAAATCCACTTTGATGCCACTAAAGCCCTCCAGTCTGTTGCATGGGCCACTGTAGCCACCTCCCTGTAGGCGAGGGCAAGGGGCCTGTGCAGTCCTGGGAGGCGTGATGCTCTCCTCCTGCTGCTTCTGAGCATGTATCCCTGCTACACTTCATGGGTGACAACCAGCCTTGGCCCTGGACATCTCAACTGGTCCATACAACCCTACAATGTGGATACCATATGCCTACCATGCTACAGACGCGGACATGAAGTTCAGAGAAGAGACACAACAAACCCAGGACTGCACAGCTTGTTTTCGCCACACCTGGAACAGGCACAGGGCTCTCTGCGGGTTCTCAGAGCAAGCGTTTCCGACTGCACTGGGACTGCGTAGAGATGTGAATGACAAGCTGTTATGAGTGATTTTTTTTTTTTTTTTTGAGACAGGGTCTCACTACTAGCTCAGGCTGTCCTTGAACATACAATGTAGCCCAGGCTGTCCTCACATTCACAGCAATCCTCCTGCTTCAGCCTCCCAAGTGCTTGGATTATAGGTGTGACCTACCACACCTGGCTGAAGTGAATATTTGTGCAAACCCCCAAATTCAGTTGTGGAACACTCCCCCTGTAATAATATTTGGAGGGAGGCTCTTGGGAACTGATTAGCTTCAGAAGAGGTATCACCAGGTACTATGATTTTGCTGGAGTTGAAGAGAAGGGTGCTAATAATTTGTTTTTGAGCTCCCTAGTAGCAAAAGGGAAAAAAGGAAACACTCTCATAAATAAAGTCCAGATTTACAAAGAAATAAATAGCTTAGAAGGAATACGTCTTGTTCTGACATAAGGCTTGGAGGAAGGTATCCCTTGACGCTTGGAGGAAGGTGTCCCTTCAGTCCTCCGCATCATAACACTTACTCTCTACCTCTTCGCTGACAGGGAAGAGATTTTAAGGATCCTAAACTTTTTAAGGTCCCTAAAGTACATAACTTCCTCTGTGAAAAGTTTAAGTGTCACTGCTTAGAGCACTAGCAGGGATCCCGTCACCACTGACTTGTGCCAATACCAGTCTGTAGCTGAGAAAAAGGAAAAATTAGGACACATCTCCCATCTTTGTAAGACCTGGCAAAGAGTCCAATTCATGAGACTCAAGCCCATTATTTTATTTATTTACTTACTTACTTACTTATTTTAAAGAGAGAAAAAGAACAGTAAAAACAATACAGAATTTAAAAACAAGATGATAGGAAATTAACAATGGTTATTATATTGCATATTGTTATCTTCAAAGTAGTTGCTCAGACTAATGGATATAGGCATGCAAAATTGATCAAACAACATAAGCACTAACTGTTCCTTTCAATAAACTAATAGAAATTAGTAGTACAATGATCTTAGCTATCTTGTATATATATATATATATATATATATATACAGTTTTAAAATTTTTTAAAATATTCCTTTCCTCCTTTTCTCCTTTCCCCCATCCCAGATGTTCTTTCCTTTTGAGTAGTTTCTTTCCCTTTCACAATATCTATTTACCTTTTGGATATTATTTACTCTTTCAGTTTCTTACACTAGGTAGACAATACGATGTTTACACATGTGAGTCTGGTTTATTTCACTTATGAGTATGGTCTGCAACCACTGTGGAAATCAGTGTGAAGGTTCCTCAAAAAACCAGGATTAGAGGTCCCATTTGACCCAGCTATTCTCCTTTTGGGTGTTTTTCCAGAAGAATTGAAAAAAATCATACCACTGTGATATATGTGCACCCATGTTTATAGCAGCACAATTTGTCATAGATAAATCTTGGAACAACCCAAATACCCATCAACCAAGGAATGGATAAAAAAGATGTGTTATTTTTATACAATTGCGTATTACTCAGCTAAAAAAAAAAGATAAACTCGAGGCTTTTGTAGGAAAATGGATGCAACTAGAGGCCATACTCATTGGTGAAATCCTCATTAATTTTAAATGTGGAAAATATCCTCCAAATCAGTGCTAAGAACAACAGCTACTTATTTTCACCCCACAGTTCTGTGGGTCAGCAGTTGGAGCCAGGCTCAGCTAGGCAAGTGTCCACCGTCAGCTCTGACTTACTGGATTTTTTTTTTTTTTTTGGTACTGGGAATTGAACTCAGGATTTTGCCCTTGCCAGGCAGATGCTGTGTCGCTAAGCTATCTCCCCGGCCCATAAATGTGGCATAGGAATATTTATGATCTCCATCTTGGACTTTTTTTTTTTTTGTTACTGAGAATCGAACTTAGGACCTTATACTTGCTTGGCAGGCGCTTGTGCCACTGAGCTATATCCCCAGCCCACCGTCAGCTCTGTCTTCAAGGGTTTGCTTCTCTGGCTCTTGGTTGGGGTAATGTGGCAACTCAGCTGCTTGTCACATCACCAGGAAGGCTGGCATGGGTATTTCACAAACAAAAGTGAAAGGGCTCACATGGAAAGTGGAGGAGTTCAAACCAGAATTGCAAAAGTCTTCACCGGAAGTGGAAGGGTTCACACCGGAAATGGAAGGGTTCCAAGCACAGTGCATGAGCAAGTGCCATCCCAGAAATGCTTTCAAAGCCAGTTCTTGTGCGGTCTTTGAAAATGTCCAGTTGTTCAAAGGGAGTTTCCTGAGGCATACAGACAGACACAAGGGGTGAGTCTCTAGAGGACAATTTCACAAGGCAGAGTTAGTGGTTATGAGGGCACAGGCAAGAACTGGCCATTTAAAAAAACCACCTGAGATAGGTAGAGATGGGGCGAGGGAGTACAAAGGATAAAGATGCGATATGTGTATGCACCAATACCTCAGGATGAATATATTCATTATGTATCACAAATATACACAAATGAAAAATTTTTAAAATCTACCACACCTATTAACTACTGCCATCTGTGTAAGTAACAGCTATCAATCAGGACACAATGAGGAATAATTCTTTATACCAAGGGATGATTAATGAATTAGATAATTGATCAATTCTGATAATTTACTGTATTTATTTGACCCTGAGGCAGGTGGGCAGAAGAGAGATGGCCCACTAAAAATCTTTTGATTCTGAAAGTCTGCCTTTAAGTTCTTTTTCAACAGAAAGGCAAAAAAAAAGCATGTGTGCATGCATAGCCTAAATAGTGTCTTTGGGTTCCCTCGCCGAGGTTGGTATGGCTCAATTTGGGGCTTTCTTGTATGTCGGTTTTGTTTCTGATCCATCAGATGCTGCCCTGAAACTGCAATTGCCTCCACGATATTCAGAGCATTAAAAGGAAATAAATAAATAAAATAAAAAGAAAGTTGCAGAAGGGCAGCACTTACCCCATACACAGAAAAATAGACTGAAAGGGAAGTATTGTCAAAGTGTTTTGCAAATGACATTTTCAGCGATATAAATTATGATTTATTTTCCCATGTAATCATCTTGATTGCAGACATCCTTTTGGAAAAATCGCACCGCTCTTGGCTAGCTTTTTAAAGCCTCACAAGACAACTTTCAAACCTGATTAGTATGTATGATGGGAAATCAGATACATTATATTTAGCTTGAAGTGCAGAGAGCCGTGGGTGCAAAGAAAGAAAGATAGGGGGAGGAACGAGGGGAAAAAAAAGAACATCTGTAATCCTGTTCCAAGGGTTCTGGCAGCACATGGCGGGGGAAGCAGCAGAGCTGTTGAGCGTGCTCAAGTTGTGCTTATGCAGTTCACTGATTGTGCATCACCGTGCAGAGTTCAGGGATGGGATGACTCTGTACCCCGGCCAGGCTCCTGCTTTTCTGTCACAACAACGAAGAGCTCAACACTTGTATCAACATGGTCCCCTGTGGTGAAGATCCTGACATCTGGCTCACAGGTCTGTGCCTCCTTAAAATGAGGTATCAGATGGTTGGTGGGCCCAGATGGAATCTAGGACACTGGTATTAACTGGTTATAGGTTATAGCAAACAGCTGCGCATGTATCAAATCTATGCTGGGGTACATGCTGAATCTGGCACGTTCCACTCACAGTAAGCAAGCAGGACACTAGGGCAAGCGTCTAAGGAGTTCCCAAGCTGTGACTTCAGCAAGGACAGAGGATTACTTGCCCGAACCTCACGTAAGTATCCCCTTACATAGCCACCTTAGATGATTCCCTTGTCTCCCCCAGCCTGGCCTGCCCTACAGCAGAGGCCCTACAGCCAAGGGGAGGCACACACATACAATCCTGGGGAGCGCGTGTAACTGGTACATGATGAAGATGATTGTGCGCTAAAGCAACATGCCTGTATTCAGAGTTGAACTAAGCATCTGCATGGATTTTTTAGATAAATGAATTAAGTGTGGCATGGAAGCTGGGCGCAACACGCTCAGCCTCTAAATTTAGGCTTTGACTCCTTTTCCTGAGCCTGGTAGGGATCCCACCATGAAAAAGCTGAGAAATTTGTTATGTTCACACAGCCTGGATCAAACGCAGGCCTCAACATCCAATCAGGGTCAACACACAGCGCTGTTCAAAGATAGGACAGTGGAAGGGACATCTGCTGGGTGTTCTCTGCATGCCTGAACATCCATCTACCATTGCTTAATCATCACAGCAACCCTGAGCATTAGCCCATTCTCCATGGGGACACTGAGGCACAGAAAAGAGAATGCACTGAACCAGGTCACGTAAGAGATCCAACCTTTTCCAGTTCACCTCTGCATCTGCTGGTAAACAGAGACCAGAGCCATCCCCATTCAGCCTCTTCTAGTGAATCACTTGCTGCACTCACTGGTCAAGGTCTGTCCACAATTAGATTTCTAATTCCATCGAGGGTGCTCTACCTAAGATCCTTTCTTTAAGCATGATGCCTTCCTCAAGGACAAGTACCCGCTTTCGTTTATACTAAAGTATCTGCCTCTGAACAGGTCTAGGCTTTGTTTTCTGTTATTAAAAAATAATGTAGCTTTGGAGCTGTGTGTATCAAGTCAGTGATGAGTCTAGCGGTATCAAGTCCAAGTAAGCAGGGGTAAAATTCTACACTGGTGCCCAAGATTCCCAGCCCATGGTGTACATATGGCAGCTGCTAGCTCTTCAGTCATCAGTGTGTGGTGTGAAGTGATGCTGCAGATGTTAATTACATCTCCAAATCCACTGTCGTTAAGACGAGGAGACTATTCTCATCACATGATCCCTGAAATCTGGGTCCAGATGACGGAATCAAGGAAAGCTAGAGATACTTAAGGCACAAGGGGCATCACTGCACAGAAGGGATTTAATGCACAAGCATCTCTGCTCCTGCCTTGGAGATGAGGGCGCCCAATGCCAAGGACTGTGGGTGGCTCCAGGAGCTGAGAGAAGCCACCACCTGAAGGGCAGACAGGAAATGGGGATCCTAGAATTACTAAGAACTGAACTCTGCCAATATCTTGGCTGATGAGTTAGGCAGTAGGTTCTTCTCCAGAGCTTGTAGGAAGAAACACAAGCCCAGCTAACACCTTGATTTTGATTTTGTCCTTGTGACACTCTGAGCTAAGAAAAAAAGCCAGAATGTGCTCTGACTTCTGACCTGCAGAGCTGCAGCTAATAAACAGGTACTGACTTGAGTTGTTAAGTGTGTGGTAATTTGTTATGAAACAACAGAACACAAATACAGAAAGATACAACAACCCTAGCTTCAAAATAAAACCTCTACTTATTCCTTTGACTTTCACAAGTCCTATTTTTTAGAGTACAGAATTCTTCAACTAGGAGCTCAATCACTACACCTGCATTAATTTTTTTTTAATTACTAAAGGATTGATTCCAAAACAATATTTACCACTGCTATTGTTCATGATGATAACGATACTATAACCAGCAAATCTAGATCAATAGCTATTGAAATTATTTTTCTCTGCCACGTCTTACGTAAAGTAAGAAAGTCTTCAGGTTGAAACAGCGCTCAGAAGTCATGCTATAAAAGGTACCTGTTTCAGTAGTACTGATTTTAAACTACTGTGTAGACAGAAGCCCTATCATGGGTATTTTTCTACAGAGTATCATCTGATATAATGTCCCAAACTGCAGCGATGAGGCAGGGAGGGAGAGAATGCCTTTGCAAATTTCTTTATATAACTGAAATTATACAAAGTAAGACGACAGCTTTCAATGTCACTAATTTTTCTGAAGCAAGATGACAGCAAACTCTTGAGACTTTGGCTATTGCCGACAAAATAGAAAAATGTAGATTTAGGAGAAAGCTGGGGAACTGGGCTTTCCGCAAAGGAGTGTAAGCCAAGTCATAAATTGAGGCAAAGTACAAAATAAAGGGAGAGGAAAGGGGTGGGGCTTGCGGCGCTTTGTGCCTGCTCACTTGGGGTCTGTAAGATAAATAGGCTGAGGGTTCTCCCTGTCCATTTCTGCTCTACATTCACACGATTAAAGTCATTAGTTAGAACACTCTACCAGGAAGCTCCTGCAAGAAGGGAGTTTCCCTTAAGGAGGAGGATTAAAAAGAAGAAAAAGAAAAGAAAACCCATGTGGAATACACAAAACTATATGCACACTAAAAATCAAGCCAGTGGCTGTTTGCAAATAGTGCTGCTTCAACATCACATGCTGCTTGGAGCCCCTCGCTTCCTGGCAGTATTCAATAAGAGGGTGCATTTCCAAGGTGAGGCAGAGAGGCTTGTGAGGAAGGGAGAACACGGAGAGAGGGCATTTTCATAACCTCCTTGGGCTGGAAAGCATCTTCCCTGTCCAGATAGCGTCTTCCTTGTCCCTCCACACGTGAATGCAAGCTACTTGCTCTTCTCCACTAGATCAGGAGCCATACCTTCTCTACATCCACCCCTGGCTCTGACCTCCATGCTCTCTTGCCTGGACTGGACTCATAGTCTGCCGGCTGATGCTCTTGCAACCTTGCAAATTTATCCTGCTAGGCCGAAACCAGAGAGCTCCTCAAACACACACTTAATACCCTTATTATAAGATCTGCAATATCCATAAGCTTCCCAGCGCTTGCCATTCCCATGAAAAGAGGATGGACAGCTGCCCTAGGAGTCCTGAGGAAGCTGGGGACTTTTACCCTGCCTGCAGTTTCACCTTGCACCGCTAACACTCCTGCTGTCCCATCCTAGCCTGTGGCACAGATCTTGTGAGAATGCAGAGAACTGGACCATGAGCAGAAAGTCCTTGTAGTCAGGGATGGCCAGCTGGATAAGAAGCAGATGGCTGCAGAGGGTATTTGGGGGCCTACGGAGAATGGCTCTACCAAACTCAGCAGAAAGGCTGGGAGAGAAGGGGTTCGGGGCTTAGATAAGTCTTCTGGAAGGGCCAAGGATGGCTTGGTGAAGAAGCAGTCACAGAGTCGTCCATGCACAAAGGTGCACAAAGGTGGAATTACAATTTTGATGCTACTGTGTCCCGATTTAAAAAAAAAAATATTAGCAACTTCTTTGTTTCATTAAGAAAGAATTCCACAGCGGGCCCAACAAAAGACTTTTGCAAGTGATCACTTTGTAACTCCGAGGTGAGGAGCTGGGAGTGAGGATGGAGACCCAAAGCACAGGAAATAAGCCTTGCTTCGCACCCAGGGGTCAGCAGGCCAAAGGGGTGAGAAGAGAGCTGATACCAGCGTGGCAGCAGCAGCAGCCAGGGCCGAAGCGGCTTCCGGGTGGAAGCTCTGTGTTCCATAGGGCAGGAGGGATCCCTGAGCAGAATCACGGCCTCACAGCTCCTTCCATCAGCAGATAGTCATCAAGGGCCCACTACAAGCCAGGCACTGTTCCAGTCCCTGCCCAGAGGAATGCACATTTGTGTCCTCTTTCTGGGAAAAATGAGAAATAGGACTGCTTTCAGTGTTCCAGCCAAAGCTTCAACAGACACGACTGCACTAGCTTTTGCTTCAGACCCATCAACTTCTTTGAAATTCATGTCACTGCAGTTAGCTAAATTCTTTTCTCAACCTGGAGCATAGCTATCCGGTGGGCACAGCGACTCTCCCTATGCCAGTCCAGCCTCTCCAGTCCGGCCTATCCTGACTCCAACTGCAACTGCTTCCAGGTACCATCTGTAGACCCTGTGTAATTGTACTCTCCCCCCAGCACAGCTGGGATGGCACCTGAGATAAATGAATCACCTCAGATCCTGGAACAGAGTGTTCCGTCAAGGAAATTTCCTGACCCTTGCGGGAGCTCTGACCCTACAACAACCCTGCTCCCCAAAAGCCTTGGTCAGTGAAAAAACACACCTTGCTTTCCCTGACTGACAGCTGAACAGCCAGTGAGCTGTGTGCTGCCAGTGGCCACCTGCCTCCATTTCTCCTTGTTGGATTTTTGTTTCTTTCTCTCTTTCTTTTAAAACGAAGAGGGAAAAGTACCCTGTTTATTTCCAAACTCCCTTGCATCTGACGCGCAATAGGCTGGCATTTGCTGTTAAAGCAGAAAATTATAAGGAGGGCCTAATTGACCCTCCTGTGTCTTTGGAAAAGCCTGTCTGAGGTCTCTAATTGACCCTCTAGGCACCTATGGAACAATGAATGAATCTTCAGGAAATAATGGAGGGCGATGATTAATAGCCTGGGTCTGGCTGGACCTCCGTCTCTCGCAGTTCTTCTCCTTGCACTTTCCTTCTTCCGCTCCACAACACCCGATTCCCTGGATTCTATAAGCAGCGATTTATTATTATCACTGAATAATAAATACCTTGCAGTAGATAGTTTGAAAAACCAGAGACATCGCGATTCTGCAGAGATTGTGGTAATGTTTATGGGAGCTGGCATTTTCGTTTTTCTCCTTGGCATCTCTCAGCAGGGTCCTCTCCAGAATTTGTAGGCAAAGTCAACAGAGGAAGTATCTTTGAGTCCCTAGTAAAATGACTGCAAATATAGGGTACTTTGGGACTGTGGCTTTGCTTCTAAATGCCTTACAACAACAATAATAACTGCTAACAAGAGAAAGTGACATTCCTTAGCAGTAAGCATGTAACAGGCCCTCTTGGACATCATCTTGATGAAAACATGTAGAAGTCCTGAAACGGAGACAATGCTACTATCCCCATTATTTGGATGGATAAACTGAGGCAACAAGAATAAACTGCCCAAAGTTACAAGATCCAAAGCTCCTGGTTTATATGCCACACACTGCTACATTTTTACCATTCAACAACAATTGTCTCAAAGGAACAGTATTAAGAAAATAAGTTTTAAATAAAACAGTATTTGGGGTGAGAAAATTAGAGAATATCTTTCCTTTCTTTTTAAAAAGTGTTTAAAAGTTTTCCTCTTTTGTAACTTAGCAGAAAAAAGCTTTCTTTCCCCAAACAGCGTAACAAGAGCGCATTTAAATTTAGAAATACACATGTCTCCAACAAAGATTAGAAGAAATTAGAGGGATTTTTTTTAACCAATTCATTACATTAACTGTACTTATAATTTTTTTGTTTTTAAAGTAAGCACGGAAGAAGGGGAACAAATGACCCATCTCAGCTCTCCCGCCCTCCTGCGGGCTCCGCTTTGCTCGGGACCCTGGGTGGCCAGGGAGCCACCAGCCGTCTGCCAGGCGCTGCTGTTCTTTCTGGGCTCCTCTCCTTCTAAGTCAGTGCTTTGTGTGAGGACAGCCTGCCTATGCTGCAAAATTAGTGCTTGGGTAAGGCTTACAGTTTCTGCAAAAGGACCAGACTGATGTCTCCACCAGGTACCACCTCTGTCGTCAGCACGTACGGGCCACTGGTCAGAGTGACGGGCAGTGGGTGGCAGTGAGCTTCTGGGAGCCAAGTACTGCCATTGTCACTCAAAAACACAGGAGGAGGGACCTGAAACACCAATCTGTATGCACCAAATGGTGGACCGTCTGCCGTCATCTCCATGGTCCCAACACTAGGACCACAGAACAATACTGTCTTAGGGACGTTTTGTCCAAAGAAAGAGTGTGTGTGTTCGTGTGTGTGTGTGTGTGTGTGTGTGTGTGTATAAAACAATATATGTATATATCATGTCTTTTATATATATATATATATACACACACACACATATATATATATATATATATATAATGTCTTGTTACCCATATCTACCTCTATGAATGTATGTATCTATCACTTCTTTTGTCTAACCGTCAGTCAGAGCTGCTTTCAAACCCTCAGTTCTACAGCATGGATCTTAAGGGGTGAATAGTAAGGACCACAGCAAGGCTGCTGTACCTTCACTTTGTAGCAGGTCAGCATGCAGGGGACCACAAGACAATATCTCCCTGTCTCCACCTCTATTGTTACTGCCTCAGGTTGGGCTACTTCTACCACTTTGCTGCACTTTAATCACAGGATGTGACTGGTTATGGGGTGCCATGTGGTTCTCAGCCTCTTGCCCCTGCCAACTCATACTGTACTCCAAGTATTTGTCTGAAACTCAGATCTGTTTCCTTCCTGCACGAAAGCCAGTCAGATGGGAGTCTGAACTCCTTAGAAGGCCATCAAAGCAGAAGCTTGGAACAGGGAGTTGGGAGAGCAAATCACTTCAGGTTAGCTCAGAGAGAAAAGTCTAGAAAGGTAGAGCAGAGTAACAGAGTGGCCTTTGGAAGACATCTTACCAAAGGCAGTCATCTCTGGTCTGCTGGCCTTGCCGCTCCTAACTAATAAGACCTACTAAAACAGTCAGGAAAGCAGGTAAGAAGAAAAATAGAAAATGAACAAAGAAGAAATAAAGACTGGGTGAATGACTGAACAAATGGTAACTTACTTAAAATATGCTTGTTTGTTTTGGTACTGGGACTCGAACTCAGGACCTTGTGCTTGCCAGGCAAGTGCTTGTGCCACTGAGCTAAATCTCCGCCCCAAAATCTGCTTTCTTAATGGAAGAGAAACAACAGGGATGCAGAAGTCCTCTCCAACCCAGGCTGGAGAGGTGCACATCAACAACACAGGTGGCACGGCGTGAGCAGCAATTTCTAATGGGATGCCCGAATTTCTACCCAGCACCCCATGTGCAATGGGCTCCCACGCCCTCCTTGATGCCTCTGTGGTCATCCCTACCTTACATAGGAGGCTGGCAGAGAAGTCTGCTTCTGTTTGTAACTGACAGTAGGCATCCAGTATGGGTCTGGAGTACAAAACTGTATCACATATAAATAGAGCCATACCATTCCCTTTTAAATAACCATGGCTGTTTCTATTCATTAAGATTCAGATGCTATGGGAGGTGCACATGTGCCTTCTCCTCTCTTGGATCGCAAATAAAACACCCACATGGAAGCAGATGGTTTTGCATAAATCAGATGACAGCGTACAGGCCAAGATGGCTTCATCAGAATGGTATTACCAGAATGATCTTTGGTGGCGGCGGAGATGAAGCCAACTCAGCTTCCAATGATGGGTGATTGCATTTACATGTGAAATTTTGGGACAGAGGAGTGAGCTGGTCTTTGGATCACCTCACCAGTGACCTTTCTCTCCATCTGTTCATTCTAGAGGGCATCCATGCAATGCTTAACAACGCCAGTCTGTCAGAAAGCCAAGGAAGGCTAGGACCCCTACAAAGAAATGGGCTTGTCAGTATCATGGAGAACCCTCTCCCATCATCCTCAGAACCTTCCTGCCCTTGCCGTCACATGCAAACGGGGTAGTTTTTCTGCTTGGAAAGCACAGGGTGGAAACAACACCTGCTGAGGCACTTAACTTTAGGAATGGAAAGGTGACAGTCATTTCTGTTCATTTTGATCTTAAGTGTGAAATGGATAGTAACCCATGATGGCTTCTTGGCAGAGTAAACACAAAGTAGATAGTAGAAGACTGAGCCTGTTTCCTGAGGAGTGCTTCACAGGAGGAAACACAAAGTAGATGGCAGAAGACTGAGCCTGCTTCACAGGATGCTGAGGCAGTAGCAGAGGGGAGAGCCTGAGTCATGCTTATGACACTCACCATTCAGAGTAGAGGCATAGGGAGCCTCTTCGGCTCCAGAGCGCATCTTTCCTTTGAAGACTGACAGGAACAGACCACCCTTCCCAGATGTCCTGGAACATCCCAGCACCTACAGTTATATGATAACTGCCCCACTCTCCAAGAAAGTAGCCAGGCATTCTCCCACTTCCTTCCTACACTGGGTCACTTTTAGTGTTAAGAATTCAAGTGGGTAAAAATAAATATCAGGACAAATGACTACTAGCCCCCTCTTGGGAAGGTTCATATATCCATACATAGACGTTTAGAAGATAAGACATTTAAGTAACAGACAAGAAAAATATTAGGAGAGTTCTGCTTTCCTTAGGTTTGTTCCAAGATCAACAAAGTGGGTCCATTATGTCTATTTCATGGGAGACAGTGACTGTCACTGAGGATCCTAACCATACAGCATCTGTCTTCAACAGACTCTGGAACATACTCGTTATCACAGATTCATCAACTAACCCTACGCCAAGGGACAAATACCAACATCACCCAAAGGACAAATCTTATCATCACTTCCTTTATTCCTTTCTCCACCCTGTATCCTATTAAAATAATTTTTATTGATACCCATAGGTTTAGCTCCAAATATCCATTCCAAACTCTTGACATATTCCCAAGTGACCCAAGTGAAGAAATTGTCCATCTGCAAGCTGGCGCTCTCCTGCCTTCACATTAGACCATCCCAGCTTTGCTGCCATTCAAGAGCAGGCAAAGAGCAGGACGTCTGACAAGAAGTGGTAGGGGTAACAAGGAATCCCACAGCAGGGTTTGAGTTATGTCAGAAAAATGAAAATTCAGAAAAAGAACATTCATTCACGGTTGCAAACATCATATTTGTAAGCCATAAAATCAAAGAGGAAAATGTGTTTTAACATTACATCTCCTGGGGATACATGTACTCCAAGGGAGGGCCCAGAAAACAACCCACAGGCCAAAGCCAGTCCACTCACTATTTTTGTAAGTAAAGTTTTACTATCACACAACCATGTCTATTTGTTCACATATTATCTATGGGTGCTCACAGTTTAGTACTTGTAATAGATGGATACATTGGGTCCTCAAAGCCAAAAGTGCTTCTCACCTGGTCTTGCAGAAAATTTGCAGACCCTGTTTTTGGCTGAAAATGAGTATCTATATTTGTATCTGCTTTGTCATGCCTCACTTTTATGTGTATATGTATGTGTGAGTGTGTATATATATATATATACACACACACACACACACACACACATGGAATGATCAAATTGGAGCCTTTTAATGGCAACACTAAAAAATTACTATTTTGCAATTAGAGAAGAAAAGAAAGTCAAAGAAATTTTAAGAATCATAAGCACTATTTTTGAAATAAAGACTATGCCATGTACTCTAGTTCAACTACAATAGACCTATGCCATGTACTCTAGTTCAACTACAAACATTATTTTTGTATGAGTCAGATGCTTTTTAACACAGGCATTCCCTTCGTGGTGGAGGAAAAAAAAAACCTCAGTCCTCCCTCTCTTCTTTCTTTACCCACCCCCCCAATCAACTATATCCCTGTTTATTTTTCCTGCCTAATCAAATAAAAAATCCTTTAAAGATTCTCCATCACTGATGTGTGTGTTGCGCCACGTACTGCGTATTATATAATACATGTTATGGGTGTTTAGATAACTGGGATCGTGTAAGAAGTTCGTTTTCCCTCCAGGTTGAAGGGCCAAACTATAGGATTAAGCCATTTAGAAGGTACTTGATTCCTATAAGATGTAGTGATTTTGCTAATGTTGTCTAGTTTTATTTCCTTGCCCAGAATGATTTCCATTAGCCTGCTTGCAGATTAGCAGCCTAATCTCCTAACAAGAGCTCTTCGATCAAACGGGCTGGAGTGGCCACACATCTTGCTGCTGCCAAGTGACTGATTTAAGAGATGGACAAAAAGTAGACACACAGAAGTCCAGCTAGTGTGATTAATGGTCGATCCAACTTTCTCTGAACCGCATATCATGACTTAATGGGAAACCCTGAGGAGATTAAAGGGGGGAATTACATTACCATGAATAATATAAAAAAGTGATATTCTGTCTAAAAAGCTTCTGAGCGCAAGTGACTCGAACAAATATATTAACAGAGCTTACAGCAGATTCAATCAGGTTGAACGTTCCCCAGAATTTATTTTGAAATAAGCTTTACATATCCAAGATGTGAAGAATGAATCTATTCGTGACTGGCAGGAAAGCTATTAACATGCAGATTTTAATTCTGCCTCCAATTCTGCAGAGGCTTCCTTGTCCCTCCCTGAGTCCTGGCAGTCTCTCCCAATTACAGCTGTCCTACACCTCCACAAATCTCAATGCCACAATCATGCTCCAGCAGGCTAAGATTTATTTTGCTCACTTTATTCTAACTTCTAAAAACCAGTCCAAATTTGTATGATCAAGGCGCCGATAAAATGATTATGTTGAAAAGTATGAATTCTCTTGCACCAACCCATTCAACTGTTGGAAATGCCTGCTCAGGGGCAGTTTGGGGGAGCAAGATTTGACAGTTAACCTAGAGGCTCTACAAAATCTAGGTGCACATTAACTTACAGTTAAGCCGTGCTGTAATGAGGTCACAGTGTCTGACCAGTTAACGGGCTGCAGCCAAAAGGCAAATATTGAGATGAAGGCATTTATTTTCAACCCAACAAACCAGAACTGAACCATTACAATAAGAACCATTAGCATTCTAGTTACTGGGCAAAATAATTTTATCTCTAAAATTAATTAAATAAATTAGAATGACCTGGAATCATTTCTGTAGCAAGCGGACAGAAGAACACGGCATGAAAGGCAAACTAATTTAGAATCAACTGCCCCATCAGTTCCTGGCGAGATCGTGTTTAAGTTGATGGGAAGTGAACGTCAAAAATATGATTCACCCAACAAGGTAGTGCTATGCTCTCAGGAGCTTGCAGAAGCAAAATTTAAAGCAAAGTCTACTTTAAAGAAACCAGTTTCTCCAAATTCAGAGACAGAATGCCTCTGGACTGAGATATACATTGTGTTGGAATGTTTACCACTTAGAAAATTGGGGTTCTTTCTTCAATTGTCCATCTTCTATATTCTAAGCAATCTGGATTATTTTTCAGCAATCACGACTAATGTAAGACATGATTGTTGGACAGAATGGATAAGATCTGAGGAATACTGCAAGGTTTCTGAAGATAGTCAACAGTGGAATCTTGGTCCAAATCATGCCTAAATTCAAAGTGCGATGGTCTAAATGTTTCTGGCCCACACGCCTCCTCAAATTCTTACGTTGAAATCTAATCAACAGTGTGATGGTATTAAGTGCTGGGGCCTTTGGGTAATGATCAGAGAACGGGACAGCATCCTTAAAACACTACCAAAAAGAGAGATTCCTCACCCCTTCCACAGTGTGACCACACAGTGAGAGATAGATATCAACACACGAGGGCCCTCACCATACTCAGAATCTGTTGGCACCTGGATCTTGACTTCCCAGCCTCTAGAACTTAAGAAATACATTTCTTTTGCTGATAAGCTACCCAGCTTCTGGCATTTTGTTATGGTAGCCAGAATGGACTGAGACACAGGCTTTGTGGATCCTCAGGCTCTGTCAGGACCAAGGAGCACCAGCTCTCATACCTCATAAGATCCTGCTTATTCCACCCAGTCATCTGAACCAGGAATCCACACTTTTAACGTAAGTTTCAAGGTGAGCCTTAGAGATCCAGAAATTTGCCAATTACTTATTTTAACAAATAGGATATAAATGATGGAAACACAAACCACATTTTCCTGTGCCAGTTTATTGCAATTTCACCATATTACTTAAAAAGCAATGCTACTATGGATCCAAAACTCTTTGAAAGCTACCTTGCCTTTACTTCCTAAGCATGCTTGGTGCAGGCTGCCTCTCACTCCCTATAATTGGCTACACACAGAACACCACGCCTTCAAGTCCCCATCACACTACTATTTCCTCTACTTGCTGTCCCCACGCTTCTTCTCCCTAACCCCTTCCTGTTCCCTCTCTGTTCCTCATTTTTAACCTCATGTCCTCAAGGAAGCCTTCTCCACCTTAGACAAGCTCAGAGTCACCTGTCCTAAGCTGCATTAGTACCTTACAGTCTGTGTCTTACCATTAGTTATACTGTAATTGATAACTGTTAAAAATTTGTTAAGACTTTTCTCATGAAAACTGACAGAGGGTAGGGATAATGTCTTCCTTGTCCACCATAGCATCCCTCGTGTCCAACAGGGACCATGTTATGGATTAAATTGTGTTCCTGCAGAATTCGTATCTTATGACTATATTGAAGGTAGACCCTTGAAAGAAGTAACTACGGTCAAATAAGGATATAAAAGTAGGGCTCTAATGCAACTGAACTGGTGCTCTCATAAAAAGAGGAAGAAGCACAGTGATGAGTGTCAAAGATGACCATGAGAGGACACAGCAAAGAGGGGACCATCTGCAAGCCTCAGGAGAAACCATTGCCTTGATCTTGAATGACTTTGGTCTTGGATTTCCAATCTCCAGAACTATGAAGTAAGAAATTTCCATTGTTGCATGCCCCAGTCTGTGGGATTTTGTTATGCTAACCCTGGTGGACTATTCCAGAATGGGGACTCAACAGTTACTCAATGGCCAAAATGACCACACCTGGGCACCACTATGTTCTCTCCACTCTCACTCTGTCTGTGGGAAAATCACACTGTTCAGTCTGCTTAAGATACAACCAGAAGACACTCCCAGAGCAGGGCATGCTGCTCATGCAGGTAACTGCTTCCACAGAAGCAAACCTTGAGACCAGCACAAAACCATGAGCTGTGGCCTGGACCACTGTTTCATCCCAACAGCTCTCCTACAAAACTTTTGACCCTCATAGACAGCCACTGGTCAGAATGCTACCAGTAGGAAGGAAGCATCCACCTAGTCAAACCACCATGGACCATTCAGGGGGGCAGAGATTCAACCTTCTCAGGCAGTGGAAATATATAAGAAATTCATGAGCATCTACCTAGAAAATGAATCCCTAAACTGAAAATGAAAATTTAATTTCCATTTAGATTGCTGTCTTATTCTAGAAATGATCTCTTTTTAATTCACTGCACTTTATGAAGAGTTAGAAAAGGCTTTTGATGACTCACAGTTGTGCTTTTGAATCACAGCTGTCATTTAGCAGCTCTGTGACTTCAGCATTAGCTTCACTCACTTGGCCACAGTTTCCTCATCTGCAAAGGAGGAAGTATCTACTTAATAAGAGGAAGATAATATCTACTTAATAAGGTTGTTAGTGATATTAACTAAGGACTGCAAAGTGTTCTCAATAAACTGTGACTATTATTATAAAGGAGCTGAATTTTATTATTAATAATTAACATAATAAATGTCAGTGCTTATTGAGAGATGTCTACTGTGTAACAATTATAATCATAGAGAATATTAGTATTACTCCTTTAGTTCCTTACCAAAATATTTGCTTTCAAACTCCAATTTTTTATTCATTGAAAATTAAATGCTTGTGCTAGATCTTGGCCAAAATATATGGGTGAATTAACTCATAGGTATTTTGAAAGTAGAAAACGGGTTTCTGGTTGGCTGAGCTTTGCGTATTTCAGTAACCTCCAAGCTCCACCACTGCAGTCTTTGAAACCAAGGGCTGTGAGTGGACATACAGATTATCCTTCATCACAGAATCCTAACAATCTCTTCTTTGACAAGAAATTTATGGCACGCTGTGGAAACCTTATTTTATTGATGATTAAGGTATCAACTGTCCTTGATACAAATAAACAGGCTTTCTGAATCACAAGCAGCAAGACAGGGTACCTAGCAGGCCCTGAGGGCTGAGCGATTTATGGGGTATTCAATTCCCATCAATACACTGTCGGTACCTCCAAGGGGTCTGGCAGGTGTGTTCAGAGGATGGATGTCCTCTCCACAGTCCAAGGAGCACACAAGTAGGGCCCCAGGCCCTGTAAATTCAAAGCCTCCAATACTACTGAGGATTTAGTATTTGGACTTCCTTGTCTCAATCTTGCCTACATCTTCCCTGTCCAAAACCTTGGCCCCAGATTTTGGTGTTCTGAGTCTTTTAGAGTAAGGCTTAGGACCAAGTATAGTAACTACATATTGACAATTTTCCATGCTAGGTTCCAGAACTCTTTTTAAGGAGCTGGGTAGACATTCCCAAGACTAAGTAGCCAAATTTGTCCATATCAAACAATAAGCAAAGTCCCTCTTAGTCCTTTTCTTTGCAGGCCAAAGGAGCAATATTTTAAATAAAGATGTGCAGTGTACACAGACATCTGGTCATTTTCTGCTAAGCTCATGGGGTGATGATACAGCCTCACTTTCTGCAGGGCCATGTGACTAGTTTAGCCAACAGGCTGGTGGCAGAAGTGACACATGACCAAAGCATTTAACTGCTGTTGTAATCCCTCCAGCGGTGAACAAGGACACAGATGCTAGATGATGCAGCTCTGAGACCACTGAAACTCCATCAGCCTATGTCCCAGAGTCACTGTGTATGCAGGGACTCCACCAACCCACATTGGATGTGTAGTGTGAGCAAGAAATAAGATAGTACTGTGCTTAAATATCACTCCCACACAGTTTCATCCTACACATATTTCCTCTCTCTCCCTCTCTCTCTCCTTCTGTCTCTCTTTCTCTGAAAAGCAAACATGTTTGCCATTTTGCTTTTCGCTTCCTGTTATCACTTTGCTATGGGTTCTAGCTATAGAAAATGAATGAACTAATGTCCTAAGGAGTCAAACTGTGCTGATTCCCAGACTCCTCGTCTGGGTTGTAACTGAGAGCCACATCTCGATTTTCCCTGCATTAAGAAAGACAGAATACAAAAGTACATGGAGCTTATTATCTTCGCCTCTTGCAGAAATGCCCTCACTGAACTATGATTCAAGGTTATGCCGCTTTAGAGCACTGGCACAGGAACTGTCTGTTTGAAATGCATCTCTGTGTCCTGTACAATCACAGTTGAGCACAGTTCTGCTCACTGGATGACCCAGGCCTCACGTGTGGACCTGTGAAGTAGTCACGTGCTGAAATTCAATTCCAGGGAAAGTGTTTGTTTTTGCAGATCAGGTTTGCTACACAGTTCTGCTCCCCGACAATAAAAAGCAGTGAGGTTTGCTTAGGGTTTTAACTAAAAGAAAACCTAAGACTGAATTCAAGAGCAGATTATAGACCCTGCAGCACCTATTCCTGTCTTTTCCCAATGGCCCCTCTGTTTTGCCTCGCTTTTTAGACTCTATGTGATATTTCACATTTCCAGCTTGAACAATACCGGATCCATCACCACAGAGTCAGAATTCAGTCCACACCCAAGTACTCAGACAGGAAAACAACATAGGGAAGTTGTTCGGCAGGTTCATCAGTCCAGCATTATCGATGGAGGGCCCGAGATGCACCTGCTCACAATCTCTGTTAGCTTACCACTGCACACGCTGAGATGTTTGGTATCCATGGGAATTTGGAAGATTTCTCCAGGAAGTATTACTTTACAGCTAAATCCTCAGGGAGATTGTACATTCCCATAGGCTACAGGATCATGTGACAAGGCTAGCCAATAGGCTGCTGACAGGAAGTGATGTATGATAGATTTTAGAAAAATCATGAAGACTTTCAAAACCCAAATGGATAACTGAGTCTGCCTCATTCACAATATTTGTATCCTCCATTCAGACAGTTCATCTGGTCAATGGCCTCAAGCAAGATGTCAATCCATGCACAGTCTTGCCAGTTCTTAGTTCATTCTTAACAAATGTAACTACTTTTTATTTTTCATATTACAACAGCAGCACATACTCACAACAGGAGGAATGAAGGAGGACAAAGGGAAAGCAAAGGAGGGAAGGACAAAGAGGAAGGCACAGTAAGTGATACTGGCTGGTGCATCTTCGGAGTTGCCAGACCTGTGCCTAAGCGATTGCCTTACATCCTGGGAGTGGGGGTACCTCTACAGCTGTCACCTGACAGATAAAGAATGCAGCAAGGCTCAATTCCTTATTCAATGTCACATCGTGCCACCAATCATGATAGAAGCAGAATTTCAACTCAGGCCCGTCTGGGCAAGTTCATTAACTTAACTTTGGGGGGCTGTGGATTTAGCTCAGCAGTATAGCGCCTGCCTGGCAAGCACGAGGTCGTGAGTTTGATTTCCGGTACCAGAAAAGAACCAAAAAAACCCAAAAAACTTAACTTTGAAAAACTAAATTATACATGCTCTATCCAGACAATCATTGTTGTTCTCTTCTTGTGTTTCTTTCAGAGTCTTTTCCCCAGCATATATAGGCATATATTATTATAACAAAACTATTCTTATACTGTACACGTAACTTTCTAAACAGTTTTTCATATTTAAAACAAATGTCAGTTCTTAGTACATACTAAGTTCTCTGAATATTCTCAAAAGCCTTTCAGAAGTCTAAATTAATTATATCTATCTCCTTCCTCAACTCAGCTTACAGTGACCATAACAATAGGAGAGGTCATAATTCTCATAAAATCTTCAATGGGTGAGAGAAGTATAAGTTCATAGAAGCCCATAGAAATGCCAGCTCAAGAAGGGACTCATAATCGGAAGCCGAGTGCAGCTGCCATGTGCCAGCATGGTCAGAGACATTTCGTGACCAGAGACCCACAGCAAACATCAGTTTTAATAAACTACTAACAAAACTACATCTTGCTTGTGTGTCAAAAATAAAGTTAATATTTTCCTCCTTTTTCCCCCAATCAGTGGTTGTCATGAGCACTAATCATGCCCATAAGTAGGAACCAATGTATGTGCAATTGACAAATGTGTTTGATCATCACACATGACATGAATGGGAGAAAACGAAGGCCCACACAACATTAATGTTTGGATCTAAGGCTCAGAATCAAGACTGTGCCTATGTGAATAAATGATGACCCTCTCCCCGGCTGCAGTATGAAGAGCACCAGGGTTCCTCATTCCATATTTACTGTGGCTCTTGCTGCAGGCTCTGCTGTTGCTTATTTCACTTTTTCTGACTTGTGTCTAAATGCATGACTGTGTCACTCACTCAGACAGGCACTGAACATAGAACACAGGGCACAGAAAAGGTGTCAGCTGAGCCAAAAGAAGGGCTGTTGGATTTTCAAGATTAGTTTGCAACTTGCAGTCGTGTGTGTGTGTCTGTGTGTGCGTGTGTGTGTGGTGCAGAAAGGAGGTGCTAGAAAGGGAAATGGGAAATGCTTGTATTTAAATGTTAGTGTGGTGTTATGAATTTATATTGGATCTGATCCTATCTATGAAGAGAAAATAAATTGCTCAATAGAGATGCATTAATAGCAAGATAAAGAAAACACACATTCTGGCATCAAATATAAATGCTCTGGGGGTCACTGCTGGTGTTAGATTATCTGCTGCACCTCACCCTGACATTAGCATTGGTAATTATCAGCTGCCTCTCTTTAGAGGGAAAAAACATGCTTTGGCAAGGTGCAGAAACTTCATTTCCCTGACAGCCACTACAAGTGCAATTTGTACTTGCGCACTTGTGAAAACTTGTCCACACACGGGAGAGAGTGTAAAAATTTTTTAAAGTGCATTTGTGTGCACCATAAAATGTCACACCTCTGGACCTGAAGTCTTCTTCTGTCAACAAGAATTAACTAAATTGCTTGCACTTACACCGTGTCTACTTCGAGTCCATGCAGAACCTTTTACTGGAAGAGAAAGGTACTCTGTAAACGTCTACTCCAACTCCTCTTCCTAAGTAATGCTTTGCGTTTTCTGAGAACCACAACAATAGCTTTTGTAACAAGAGTGCCGGGCAGAAAAGCCAAATGTTGGGTGGCTTTGTGAGTAATTTCAAGCAATCCTCACAAAAATCCTTTGTGAGTGGAATAGGCCTCACTGGGGCTAGCATGGTTTTTGCATCTAATTACCAACCTAAATGCCCTAGCTCAATTCAGCACATACTTTTCCTGCACTTATTACTTGTCATATACTGAGAAGTCTAGAGAAGAAGTGAAGCAATTTCAACAAGAGGTATGGGAAAGACAGACATGAAATAGCAGAGGTGCAAGTCCCTTAATCATTACGCAACACAAAATTGTATCTCTGGCCATGAGATGCTTCCAAGGTCTTCAAGCGGCTACTTTCTTCAAGCTCGTTTCCTCTTTCAACCTACAGTTGGCAAAGGGCACGCACAGCTCTGCTTGCTGTCCAAAACCACGATTGCAGGTAATGGAAGAAATTGCAATGGAAGACACATATAAACAAGATAAGTTTTCAAATGCATCTCATAGGTACTATTCAGGACAAATGAACAGAAATAAACAATCCTCCAATATCAGGTGACACATTTTATTATGCCCCCCCCACCCGCCGCCACGTGTTTTCAGAAGTAGCAGGAAGAAAATGCTCCTAAATCAGGGTTTTAAAATCAGATGCTAGTATTAGAAATAAGATTAACCCAGTCCCTTAACAATCAAATTTATGACTAGTAAAAGGTTATGAAAAATTCTATCTCCACGTCAAACGTAGGAAGCGCGGAGTCTTTGGAGGAATAGAATGATAAACTGCAGCTTGAGCAGTAAGCGCAGGGAGGAGAATGAGCAGTTCAAGAGTTCAGAACATGCGCATCTGAAAGGTGTTCAGTTAAAGAGGAGGGCAGCCACAGACAAAGGCACGGAAAGGTCATCCTTACAGTCATTCCATCTTCATTACAGCGGAGAGCCTGCGGCCAAAGTGCACACACCGGGCCTCACTGAGCACACCACACCCGGGATCAGGACTCTGGTAAGGAAACTGAAATACTAAACAAACACCGAGCTACAGAATGCTGGCAGAAATACCTAGATATTACCATCTGGGCCTTGGAGTGCAACCCCAGCCACCCCAAATAACTTGATATGCACATTCCCCCCTCCCAATCGTTCCTCCAACTTTTTCCTTTGGGTGTGAGTGATAGATTAATTAAAGATTACAATCTATCTTCTTCCGAAGGCCAGAGAATGGATGTGCAATCAGCAGCTTAATTTTCTTTCAGGTAACTGCCAAACTTAAATTTGTTCTTCCAAATAAAATAATTTCCCCCATCTGGGCAGCTCAGAATTCTATGTTCTTACAAGACAACCTTCGCAGTTTGCCGGAGAACTCAAGCCTCATCTTTCGGTTTTCAGGAACTGGGGGAAAGGTGAATTTCATTTACTGATTATCAGCAGGCCTCCTGAGAGATAGGCTGGCGCTGCTGTAATGGGAAAGCAGGCGGACTCGCGCCTCTGACGACCTTCCTGAGAAGGCCAAGGCCAACACCACTCTGTTATGAAGTGGTGCCAACACAGAGTGGAAGATGGTGACCCTCGCAGCACCGCCTGCTCACCTCCCCCTACATCCAGACAACACCATCTGCCTCAGCCAGCCTCATCCCCGGCCAGTGGGTAGCCTTGGTCCATCCGTCCACCAACGGTGGTAGTAGAGACCTGCGCTTTGGCTCCTGGGCGCAAACAGCTATAACAACAGCATCATTACTCTCCCTGCTCCTGCCTCTGTGTGAGTTTTCATCAGTGGACTGCACTCCAGCGGCAGGTGATGTGGTCTTAGCATGGCAGCCCCGCCAACTGGACTGCAGGATGAAAGAGAAAATGTAAATCACATAATGGTGAGAGAGAGAAGGAAAAAAATCTACTACATCTTTTTTGAATTGAAAGGCAGTGAGTATCACAGTTATGGGCTCAGCATCTATAGTCAGCAAGAAAATGAGCTCCACTGCTTCGAAGACGTGTAACTTCAGACAGGTAAAATCCTCCTGAGCCTCATTTACCCACCTGGAAAATGGACATCATTTACAATTGGCTTGTTTTGAGGAATAAGTCAGATGACAGCTAAATAGAAAAACTGGGAGAAATAAAAGAAGGAAGGAGTGACAGAAGGAGGAAAAAAGGAGGATGAGAAAGAGGCAAAAAATTAGCCCTGAAGCCAGTATATACCAAGTGCCCAACAACTGGTTTATACTGTTGCTCACTGCCGTGTATGATTAGCCCACCCAGACATGGACATCAAAGGACAGCTAGCGGCAAGTCATCTCCTCTTCCTCACCACTATTCTCATTCTCCTTTCCGCTCGCACCCCATCATGATGATCAGCAGGGGGGATCGGCCTTTGCTGGCCCTCTGCCCAGTTCTGCTTGTGGGGGGCTGCACCAGCTCCACGCTGGGGCCTAGCGGGAGGACTGGAGGAGTGCTGGCTCTGGCTACCATCTGCGTCATGAGACAGATGGGTTGGGGGAAGCTGAGGCAAGAAAGAAAGCATCAGGGGCCCTGCCCCACCCAACCCAGGGCGTCCAGGTCTGAAGCAGAGTGCTCACAGCTCAGGGGTAAAGATGCCTCTGAGAGTCACCTGATGCCCACTGAGAAGGTCACAACCCCTCAGCCTGGTCCTAAATACTCACCCACGGGGCAGCTGCTGTCTCACGGAGTTGTCACTCTACTCATGAGGGAGTCAGTCACCACAGATTCATTTAGCTAGGACACGCATACCCTGAAATCAATGGTCAGTTAAAACCCAGTTTCAGGAGGGGATGCGTTTACAAAGAAGCACAGGTAGGTCTGGGTAGAAGTGAGAGACTGGCACCAAATTATGTCCTGGGACATTCTCACATGTGGTGGCCCAGTGGGGATTGTGTGTACTGTGCTCATGGCAGGGTTCACCATGGTTAGCTCTAAACTCTGGATCAACTTCACGGCTCCACTGCCATGACCAATGCGTAGGACAAGGAGTGCTAGCCTGGACGTGGGCTTTGTACGTGCCAGACGCTGTAAGACACACTCTGCATGTAAGACCTCATGGCCTGCTGTCAAGAAGTCATCCCCATGCTACTGTCCAGGACATGAGTCCTAGGAAGCCAAAATTCATTCTTCATCGCTGAAGGAGTAGTCACCTTCTTTCCTCAACTCTGCCACCAATGAAAACAGAGCTTTGGAATTTCTGAATGCACACTGCGACAAAGACCGTGTGCTTATTGATCGCAGGGAACAAGGGACTATTTCAGTAACAGTCAAAGATATCAGCCAAAGTAGGACTCCTTTTCAAAAATGTTTCAAAAGTCCATGACATCAGACACAATCCCAATCTTCTTTCTGAGGGGTCTTTGAAGGCCCTGTTTGCTGTTTCCACACAGTGGTGGGGTGGGAGGTAGCAATGCCAATGGGCAGCATCGGCAGTACACGTGGCATCCCGCTGCTGCTATTGCAGAGAAAGGGAATCCTACACTTAGCTGCAGCACAATGAAAGTGCATAGTTAGAGCTGCAGCACTGAGATGGAGAGAAGATAACACTGTGAGCAATTGCCCATATCACCCATGTGGGGGATGCAGGGAGATCTCATCCAGCCTAGGCCCCCACCACAGATCACTCAGACTCTGCCAGCAGAGGCAGAATTAGCAGGTGATGTTATCTCCCTAGCACAACCAGAGTCCATCTGCATCCTCTGTCCGGGGTGGTGCCAGCAGTTCTTGCACCTGTCTCCCTGCCAGGAAGAGACAACACTCAGAGACAGAAAGAAAATGTAAATGAGCTCTGTAAATTCTACCAGCTGATATCAACTTGTGTGTCAGGGGATATCAGTCTGTAGTCTGAAGACTGAAAGAAATATTGCAGCCCAGCATCCCAAAACATGTGGTTTTAAGAGTCATTATTGAAGCTAAGTCAGGACAACTGACCTCCAGGTAAGGCCACTACACCCCTATCTCATCTGGTTGCCTGCTACTACTTTCAGACCTCCGCTGTCCATGGTTCTAATCATGCCAAATGTCACTTCCAATTTTTCTTTTTTGTAAGTGGAAATGAGATCCTGTGGACATTTAAATCAAAACTGAGTTTCCCAGGGAAATTGAAATGGTCATATTTCACCATCAGTCTCTTGATGGTAGCTGGATGGTTGCTACAGTGAACTATCAAGATTTTAAAATGCAAGTGGGATTTACAACAAAGAAGAGCTAGTGATTATTGAACATCTATACTGTGCAGGGCACGGGTTTATTGACTGCATGTTCCCAATATTCTGGGGATGATATAGTGGTCTTTGATCTGATGTATGATGACACCCAGGGAGGTTAAGCCTACTTTCAGAGGCTGCACAGCCAGTATATCTAGAATGTCCATGCTTGAGATTGAGTAGTAAGATAGCTCGAAATTTACTTTCATTCCTCCACTACTTTTTGTCAGTGTTGAGGATGTGTCTTGGTTACTTTTCTCTCGTTGCTTAGACAAATACCCACACCCAAAATTAAGGAAGGAAAGGGTTATTTAGCTCACAGTTTGTGGAGGTTTCAGGCCATACTTGGCTGGCTCCAAGGCAGAGTGGCACATGGCACAGGGGCAACCATTCATGGCAGCAGAACATAGCAAAAACAAGAGCAAAAGGGAGGAATGGTGGCAAGCAGCTTTTCACTCCCTTACACTGTAAACAGGCTACCCCACCCAGGGGGCACTCACACAATCTCCATGCCCTCCTCTTCCACAGGCTCAGGATGTATACAAAGTAAGCACCCTGGCTCCCTGCTGAGTCACTTAGCCAAACCTCTAGACTCCCCAAGTTGATACAATGTATCAACTATAACAGGATGGAACCAGGACCTTTGGCACACTGAGCAAGCACTCTACTACTGAGCTACATCCGAAGCTCCAAATTCCTTTCTAACTCAGGGATTCAATGATCTTACTATTCACTTTCCCAATGTGACTTGATTCATAATACTAACTTATATCTTTCTTTCTAACAACTTGCCTTTTAATATTGGGTTGTATTTATAGGGCAACTACTCTTGCGCTGGCATCATACTAGTTATTAGGCTCCAGCTGTTAACAAGATAGATACATATCTGTCTTCCTAGGGACTGTGGGAAAGACAGGAATGTAGACAAGCAATGAGTGCTCTTTATACTAAGAGCAATCATGGGGAATCTAGAAAGACCCAAGGGAACACTCAGGAGGGAAATCTAGCTTTGTCTCCCAATACCAGGAAAGGCTTTCAGGAGGAATAACATTTATGCTGAAACCTAATGGATGCAGTTAAAGCTGGATGTGGGAGAAAGAGGTACAGAGAGTTAACTTTCAAAGGGTAGAAAGATCAAAGGTTGCCTGGGCCTGCCTAGGATTCTCCAGTTTACACCTGTTGCTGCTTACTGCTTCACTGATCCCTGCCTGCCCTGCCACGGACTGTTTCTCCTCTGTGACGTCCCTCTACCACACCTCACTATCTTGGAGCCAGTTGACTATGGACAGAAACTTCTGCAAAGTATAAGCTGAGATAAACTTTTCCTCCTGTAACTTGTAGGTGTTGGGTATTTTTTCCCAGGAAGAAGAAAATAACTAAGACAGACACGTGGTTTTGTTTTCATTGTGATTCCACATTGGCACAGAGCTGGAAGGGCAGCCTGCTACCCAACCCTGACCAGATGCTCCTACCCAATCCAGGATAGTGGGGGAAGGTGGAGAGCAGTGTCTCAAAAGGTACCTCAGTTACAGTGGGTGAGAACTGTCAAAAGTTCCATTTTCTAAGGCTTGAATATTCCTGGCTGCTTCTGACAGTCTACCCTACAACACGATTCTAAATAACTGCAAGACTTCTGAATCAAGTGTTCATTACAATAGTATTACAAATAGCACACAGGGCAAACCTACAATCTGGCAGTGATGGAGCAGCCATGGGTAGAATGATAGTCATCCCTCAAGAACATGGAAAATATGTAAAACACACTGTAGAAATAAAGTTAAAAATTGGGTGCCCATTCCTAAGTATCAAATATAAAAAAGTGTTAAGAATCATATGGAGGGGGGCTGGGGATTTAGCTCAGCGGCACAGCGCCTGCCTGGCAAGCACAAGGTCATGAGTTCAATTCCCAGTACCGGAAAAAAAAAAAACCAAAAGAAAAGAATCATATGGAGAAAATGGGAAATATACCAAAATATAAACAGTGGCAAAGAAATTTTAAGATTCATCTCTATCAGCTAAAAGCAATTTCCTTTAGAAAAGAAATTCCTCACTCAGAGACCTAAGTATAAATTCTCCCATTTCACCAGAATTCAGGTTAGTTTTATTGCTCTGTGTTATCAAGAACCATTTCAACCTTCGAAAGGCCACTTTTCACAGTTAAGGTCTCCACTCTTCATAGGAGGTCATCTGATTAACATCTGCCTTCCTCAGCAGACTGAAATCCCATGGGAGTGAGGGTCTGTTCTGTGTCATTCACCTTGGAACTTCAAGGGTCCAGCACTGTGCTTGCTCAAGAGTTCTCAATAAACATTCGTAGGAATAATGAATGCATGAAAATATCATATGTCTTCATTATTTAACAGGGTTGCTAACTAGTAACACACACAATAGTCTTTTTATGAACAACAGTCTTTTTATGACTATTTCTCCTTCCATCCCCTAGAATGACAGCACAATCCATTACACTTAAATTCTACAGTGTCTAAACCATGTGGTTGAAGTATCCAGTGGCCTTGTTTGTTCTGGAGGTACATTTCTAGAATATGAAAGGGGAAGGAAGGATTATCTAGGTCTAAGGCAAATACTGTGGTCCAGACTGGACAGTAGAGACCTGAAGTTATAACGCAGGCAAGAAATAGCATAGCAGATACTTCTATTGACAAATGCAGACCAAGCCCTTGGCCTCTGACAACCAGATGAACAAAGGGATACTTAATATCCTCTTAAGATGATAAAAGAGGCAAAACCAGCATATGTGCATGCATTAACTGTCCCCTCTCACTTCTTCATAGAGATTCCACAGGGAGTGGTTCCGGGTGGGACAAAGAACTCCCAGAGAGCAGGGATTTCTAAACTCAGTATGGCCGAGCTGGGCATGGTGGTGCACGCAAGTAATCACAGCACTTGGGAGGCTGAGGCAGGAGGATTGTTGTGAGTTCAAGGACAGCCTGGGCTACAAAGTGAGCTCAAGGTCAGCCTGAACTGCATAGTGAGACCCTGTCTCAAAAAGACAAAAACACAACAAAAAAAAAATAAACTCAGTACGGCCGTACAATGATTTTATAGGTTGAGAAAAAGACTCTCAGATCTAGAGCTTCTGACTCAAGAGTTCCAGTGTGAGATGGGAAATCTGCACTTCTAATAAGCACCTCCAGCTAGTTCTGACTGGACTTCAAGTTTCAAAGACACAGCCAGAGACGAAGGTCATTTTCCTGGATGAGTGGGATGAGGACTATTTTAACTGGTACTTCTCTACTGTGAGTATTCCTTTAATTCACATGGACTAACTAGATTACCTTGGCCAGTGTACATGATTAAATACTAGTGTGTGCACCTACAAGTTATACTACTGTGCTGAGCACTTCATGTGCAATGTTCTCTTTAAAAGTAACCTTAAACATTTTCCCTTCTTGCCAGATAATTTGTATACACAACACAAGTCCCCTAGCATGCTTTGACTGACCACTGCTATTGGTTGCAGCTATTGTTACCTATGCAGATACCCAAAAAGAACTCCTTTCCATTGTTAATACTGGCACCGACAGGCTGTTAGATCACTCTATTACTTTGGTTCTGCTTTATCAGTTGAGAAGAAGTGTATTTAGAAAATACAACATACTTAACAGGAAAATCTGGAGCCTGAAGACCCAAAGAAATGGCCCTTTGAAATTGGCTACTCACCATTCAAAGGGATTGCCCTGGAAATCTCCTATGCCAACAAGCAGAAACCTCAGCTGAAATCCAGGAGGATTAACCACGGTGGTGGTTACAGCACAATATTAAAAGCCTCCATCTTCCTTAGCTCAATTCCCCTGACCCTAAAGAAACCCTCACCTGTTTGGCAGTGGGCAGAAGCCCAGATCTGCGTAGGGTCTCTTTCTGTATTTAAAGGTTAACACACAAGCACAACAGGGTGGGGAGGGAGGAAATGAGGGAGCAAGACTGTCTTCTCTGAACTACAAATTAGGAAGGAAAACACCAGACATTTTCATCTATTTTCTTCAATGAGAACTTTATCTTGAATGCAAATAGCACTCTTAAAATGTTTTCTAATATTCCCTCCCAATCCAGTTACCTTTCTTCCTCTCTCCCATCCCAGCTCTGTCCCCAGCAAGCAGCACCATAGACAGAGCATCAGGTGCTTCCTGGTGCCTACGCTGTGCCTTGGTTTGGCCACTGGGGTCCCCACAAGGAGCTCCGAAGGGGTAAGGACAGATGTCGAGATGCTCTCATCCCTTCGCTTCCTCCATCCAACCCACCAGGACTTCTACTGAATGACACAGCTCCCATCAAACTGAGATCTTCAGCGGAACACCTTCCTGGACTAACCCTGGACAGGCAGCCCACACAGGGCTTACTATGGTCATTCCAGAGATGAGACTATCAAGGCTTTCAGCAGGGGGGCGAGTTATAAAGCAAGCAAGTGACAGAAGGGCCCTGAATGCAGGTCATCTGTTGCCAAATTGAGATTTCCCCAAATTCTCTTGAGACCACATTGTCCAAGCCAAAGTCTCTATTTTTAAATGATACAAGTATTAAAACATGATTCAATAAAAGTGTGATTTCATAAAAAAAGGGAAAGATGGACTGGAGAGTGTGTTTAGCATTATAAATCTAACCATATTCAGAGTTCTGACAGCTTTCCCACTCCCAAACATAAAGAAGAAAGAAAAAATATCCCCTACATCCCCAAATACCATTTTGTTCTTACAGATACTGTCCCTAAGTAACCTCCTGCCAAAACAAAAACTTATTTGTTACTAACTTTACCAATCTCCCACGATTTGGGTGGACAGGAAAGGGTGAAAGAGACTCTCAACTTTACTGTGATTGTCAGATTTAAGCAATTTGCTATAATTTGTTTCTGATTATCCAATTTCATACTTTGGGGAAATATTAAAAGAATTAGTATAAAATAGAGAAAATTTTTGGTGTGAGTTAATAATGCATAAGATTAGATAACAGTGCTAATAATCACAGTTGTATCGCACAATTGTTTTACCAAACAGGCACATAATTTATCACTGGGAGCATCCTACCCCAGGGGAAAGGACTCCACTCCTACGAAAAACTAAAAAGGAAACATTAATGGAATTATCCACTAGGACAATGGAAATGTTTCCCTTGCTTCCCCTGATGCTGAAAGAAGACTCACAGGATTGAAGACCTTAAGAGTTAGCATAAAACCCAATTGAGAACTTTGGTTCAGTTTTCCTAGTTTCAGACAGAACCTAAGGAAGACTCACCAGATACAAGTACCTCCGAAGCAAAGCAAATTGAACTGTAAACAGTATTAATAAGATAAAGCCAATTTACGTGGAAATGATCTGAGATTGTAGACTAGTTTGAAATCCAGTTCCAAACTTCAGCATCATTTCTCTAAGCCGGATCTTCCTACCCATCAAACGTGCACACAGTAGCTTATGGTGTTGTGCAGATTAAGTGAGACGACCTGTTCTAAAGAGGTTTAACAGAGCTACTGAAATATTATAAGCATGCGATAAATATAAAAAAGCATTACTACAACTGTCTCTACTAGCAGCGGATGAAATTTCATAGGTGTGATGAGTTCCAGATGTCAACAGAGAAACATCAACAAAACTCTTAAGAGATTGAAAACTGTAAACTGGTCTGAATAGAATCACCTGTGATTTTGCTTCAATGCATACCCTCGGGTCACAGGTAGAACGAGTCTTAAGTATACCTGGTGCCTTTTAGGACCCTATGTATTTTATAGTACACCTTTAAGATCATCCTGAGAAGGCATCTAAAGAACTTCATCAGAATGTCAGACAGGTTTGTGAACAAAAAAAATAAAGCAAGTTGTTTTGATTAATCTTGTCAACTTGATTGCATTAACACACTGCTGGAGAGGTGATCGGATTAGGCCATTGTTGAGTTCATAGCGGAATGAGCTATTCGGTAATGGGAACTACGTGGACAAAGTGGGTCACAGGAACATGACCCTGAGGAACAGACCTGGCCCCTGTTCCCTTCCTGTCTGGGATTCTCCTCTACACTCTGCTTCCCGGCTGCCATGAGGTGGGCAGCTTTCCTCTGCCATGCCCTTCTGCCAGAATGTGTCTGCCTTGGAGCAGATGACCATGGACTGAAACCTGTGGAATCATAATAAACTCTTCCTTAAGGTGTAGAAGCCAGGTATGCGGTCACAGTGATGAAAAACTAATATACATGCCAATGAAATATAAAACAAAACAAAACACGTCTAAGAACCCTAAGTGTATAATTCAGTAAGAAAGCTTACCTCTATGAGGTTATGTCACGATGCATTTTACACAGAGGTCATTCACCATGATATTAGAAATTACAATTTATATGATAGAATATTCTGTTTTGAGCAACTGAGTCTTTGCCCTTTTTTTTTTTTTTTTTTTTTTTTTTTTTTTTTGGTTTTTCTCCGGTACCGGGAACCGAACTCATGACCTTGCGCTTGCCAGGCGAGTCTTTGCCCTTTGATGTGAGGAAGCAGAGTCTAGGGGGCCTCTAGGTCCCACATTTCCTGACTCCTCCCCATTCACTCCCTGACACTGAAAACCGGAAGACCCAGCCACTGAAAACTGAACAGGCTTTTTCATTTTCCACAAAGCCCTAACTAAAGTTCAGTTTCACAAGCCAAATTTAAAAATCAATTAATAAATTACAACTGCCAAAGAATGTTAAAAAGCCCAAAGGCACCTAAGAAGTGCTGAGAAGAAACAACAAAGCATTAAGCCTGAGATAAATGGGTTTACTGTGTGTTTACTGTAATGTTGACTTAGTATCCCAGAGCAAAAATTCTCTTACCTCCACTTACCACTACTTTGTATGATAATAGCAGCATTAATTTTAAAATGATCATGAATCAATCATGAAATCTGACTCTTGTTTTTACTGGAAACAAAACACTCTAATTAGCACCTTGAACAAGAGCGGTAGAGATGGGTATTGGTGAGCACAGTCTTCTGCTGTTAATTCTTCCCTAATTACCCACGGTAAACAAGGATTGAAGACAGCTAGGCTTAGAAGTTCCAAGCCTTCTATAGTTATCCCAGGACAGAACTTGGGGACTGAAGCTTTGCACAAGAGGGCAAAGCTTCCCAACTTTGGCACCCCTGGCACTTTGTGGTGGGGGCTGCCTGTGCACGCGCCTGTAAGCCATTCACAGTCTAATAGGCCTACATCTGCTAGACGCCCGTTTTACCCTCTCTCCCCCATTCCCTGGCCACCCATGTCAGACACTGCCAAACGGTCCCTGGCAGGCAAAACTGCCCGGCTAAAAACTATGAAAGAACAGCTTCAGTAACTACTATAAAGATTAAATGAAATCACAGATATTTTTAAAAAAGAGCGTGCTCTAGGGTGCATGGTGAGGCTGAAACATATATAATTAGACGTACTTAAAACTGATTAAGGGATACAAACCAAATGGAAAAAGATGGTTCTCCTATCAAGAACCACTGTAAAGACTGAGGAGATTCAAAGTCACCCTGGGGTCATGTGGAGGTTCTCATTGCTACATGCTATTTTTTAAATCAATTTTGCTGAAGCGTAATTTATGGGCCGGGGATATAGCTCAGTGGCACAAGCACCTGCCTGACAAGCACAAGGTCCTGAGTTCAATTCCAGGTACTTAAAACAAAACAAAACAAAACAAAAAAACCTGAAGTGCAATTTACATCCACTACATCACACTTGTTGACACTGTATACTCTGTGCATTTTGATGGAAGGGTACCCACTGTCACACAGGTCAAACACCCCAAGATCAGGATGGGTTCACATTTGAATTTGCTGTAAATTCACTCTGAAATAAGAACAGCCCATGTGTTGTATTCTGTAGCAAAAGCTTCCCATTAACAGCACGATCCTTATGATCTGGACTCTTGGAAGCCATCAGTTGAAAATGTTCCCAGTGGTCTTCCCACGGGACAAGCTTTCCTGGGAGCTAGTGCTGACTTCATGAGTGACCAATGCAACTGCGGACCACAAGAGTTTAATGCTCTGCAGCTGGGGTCTTGCCATTCTTAACACTTTGATATCTGAATTTGTGGTTGGTGGCCAAGTCTGGAAGAACAGTGGGGCCGATACCAGGGCCTGGGAACATGGGCTCATCTGTGTGACTGACTCTCCCCAAAACCCCTGTAGTGGAATGATAACTGGTGGTCAACTTATAACCCCCAGCTGAACTGAGTGAGTGGTGCTGGGTGTGGGAGGCCCACCTGAGGACTGTTGCCAGCAGCATAAGAGGCAGACCTGGAGAAGAAGAGGCAGAGGTTGTTGGGAGCTGAGAGAGGCTGTTGGGAGCTGAGAGAGACTGTGGGGAGCTGGCTTTCCGATGAACTTGGCTGTTTTCATCCTCTGAGGAGCTCAGGACCTCGCTGGCACTGAGAATGGCTTTGGTTCACTTTGGGGAGCTCTGGTCCTCACTTGAGCATAGCTTCCTGGTTCCAGAGGGGAAGATGGTGCACTGCCGGCCTCCTGGAAAAGCTTGCTGCATTGGTTCCCCTGATGGGAACTCGGCCAACCTGATCATCGGAGGAGCTCGGGACCTCACAATTGCCGAGGATGGCCGTGGTACCTTTTGGGGGAGTTGTGGTTCTTCTGAGCATCACTTCCTGGCTCCAGTGCAGATCCCTCAGCCTGCTAGCACAGATCCTTCTTCCTGCTGGCACAGACTTTGTAGATTCCACCTCTGACCTTTGGGCCTTCCCAGCAGATCCGTGAAACAGGTCCAGGCCCTCAGCTGGATTCCTTGGTCTTAGTGTGTGGACAGATTTCATGCACTCTTTTGTATACTGTTCTTGGATGACTTATAAATAATCATATAAAGTATGTGTCCTGTATTATGTTGTTCCCCTTGCAAAATAAGCCACCACTTACCAACACGACCCCCAAGGCAGGTTCTTGGCCGTGTGTTTCTATGCCCACCCGCACCCCGGGTCCCTCCCTCCCAGCATGCACCTGGAGACTAATGCCACCTATAATCCATTTTTTCTCAGCAGAGGAGACCTACAAGGTTCTGTTCCCCTCTGCTCCCAGTGGGTCTGGACCTGGAACAGTTGGCAGTCAAGAAAGGCTTGGCCTTGTCATATTCTATGCTGGTAACTTGGTCCCAGAGCGAAGGTTACGATTGTTTGGGGAAACCTGTCCAATCTTTGCTGGGGTAGTGGGCCCACAGAAAGGGGACAACCTGGCTGGAACCCCACATTTTCAATTTACAATGAGTCAAGCATAGTGGATGGGCTGTTGTGCTAGAAACTTTCCTATTTCAGTGTGTACCTTTGACTATTCCTTTGCATCAGACCCCTATACCCGTATCCTTGTTCATGCTAGCCGGAAGGACTGCTCAGCACTGCAATATGTACTATGGAAAAATTGGTTTCAAGGATGCAGGTCCACCAGAGCCTTCATGACCCATCTCCTCAGCAGGGGGACTTGAATCAGTGAGAAGCAGCCTCCATCTGCCCTTACTGACCTCCTGCTCCTGCCTCTCTCCCTCTTCACTTCTCCACATCACTTTCTTCTGCTCCAGGGCAGAGCTGAAAGGACCCTGTAACAACTAAGAATGTGCAGTGTGCACACACCGCAATATTCTTTAGAAAGCTTTCTTCAAACTCACAAAAGTCAGAACCGCCTAGTGGATGTCAGCGACAGATAGGATGATACATGTGCTCTATGGCCATAAAATATAATGTTCCAATCAAATGATAAATCATGCTTATATGATTTTTATATCTCCATTTAGAAGGGGAAAATCGTATCTTTTCCTCAGATCTGTTCTTAAAGTGCTGTGTATCTTCCAGAAACTTTTGGTGAATCTCAAGACAGGACACCTTGGGTTGGAATCAAGGCAAGCAGGACAAGGTGGGGCCAGGGGGAGGGGCATGAGCAGACATGGGCACTGGTGGCCTGTGACAGGTTCCAGGTAGGTAAACGCACACCAGCACAGCCCTTTCCATTGGTCGCGGAAGTTGAGAGGTCTCTTCGGTAAAAGAGGTGACACTGCGATATCACCTTTGCCCCCATCCCCTACAAACTACAGTGGGTGGAGCAGGACATCTCACTACTCAGTCTTGCCCCCAAAGTAAGAACTGTTTCTTGCAGGGAAATGATTTTGATTTCATCATTATCAGAACATACATGCACAGTTGAAAGAAACTAAATAATTGGTATGTTCTAACCTCTATTACTATACATGAAATATTACTCATTGTAGTGCTAACAGTTCGGTAGTTAAAAGACAAATATGAACTCTCTATTTAATTAAATTTTACTAATTAAGCTGGATTTCAAAGGAAGGAGACTGACAAGAAAGTGCCCTATGGGGGAAAGAATTGTCCATTACGGCTCCAACGTCAATCATACAATTCAATGTCCCTTAAAAGCCAACATTAGAAGGACTATAACAGCTAAAATGGTAACTTTATAAAGAGAAAGGGACAGGAAGAAAGAAGTTGGTCAGAACACAGAGAATTACAAAGGGATTTCTGCGGACTAAAACACACTTCCCATCATTTGACGTGGACCTGATGACCACATGAATTAGACATGTCCCGGAGTGACACATGGGAAACGCAGACCTCAATGAACTGTGCTGGCGTAAGGCAGCACGCGTCCGGACGACACTCAGGGAAAGAAGAAAGAGCCATGGCTGTTTCCTATACTCAGGGTCCCGTTCTTACCTCCAATTCTCTGACCCCGCCCCACCCCCCAAATCCTGCCCTGCACTGGGCTTCGGGCCTCCCTGGAGAACCAGGCCTCCTTCAGGGAGTGTGAGAGCAGCTGTCCCTGTGCCCCAGGGTCATAAATCAGATGCCTTCGCTGGACACAGTGTGGGAGGGAAAACAGTATCTCTTCAAACCGAAGCCTGGGATACGCTGAGACCATCTCCATTTACTGAATCCCAGTCCCTACCACGTTACAAAAGTACAATCTTTTCACCCCAAATAAAGAAGAAAGAAATATGGAAGAATCCTCCTCCCATCACACTGTCCAGAGGGAATTAAAATCCCCCCTCCCACATAGACAGTACAAAGCATTTAAAATTCACAAGGGGTCACACTATGGTTGCTACTAAGCCCGTGACCTTCACCCTCCCAAACATTTATGATTCGGTAATTACCGGATGGCATTGTCACTGATGGCTCTACTGCTTCCCGCTTACAGAACCATTTGAATACAGTAGAGTGAGCAGAGGTCTTGGCATTTGCTGAGTACTGCAGGTGACCCCATCCACCGCTGTCCATTTAATAATCTCAAATTTACACCTAATGCACATATTAAACACCATGAAAAATTAATACTTGAGGTCCTTTGGCTTGGATGTGTGACTTTCTTTTTATTATTATCATTATTATCACTGCTATCATTAGTAAATACAGGTCATTAACGCACTGCTCCTAAAAGACTTAGAGTTTAATTTCTGCTTACGCCAGTGACGAATATTAACCCTACCATACTGGATTCAGACACTTGACTTTATCATCCCGAGGCTCGTCGGAGCTCTGCAGTTGCAACCTTGCCTGTACTTTTTACCAAAGCTAGCAAGAGCATCTCATCTGCTCAATTACTTATTAGTGTTGCTACAGAATACCATTTCCTCTTGCGGCTGATAAAATATTAATCAAAAACAGGAACTGAGCGATTTCCCAGTGTAGATGTCTTCTAATGGTAATACGGGGAGTCAAAGAGAGATCTGGAGGTCATATAATAGCTTCTGAAGAAGCAGAGAAGAGTGACATCGGAGACAGAGGAGAGATGGCAGGCAGAGCCCGGGAGGCGGGTGACTGATTTCCGTCCAGCACAGAAGAAAGCATCCAGAAACTGGACATCAGCATCTTGTAGGGGGAAAGGGCAGGGCTGAGGCAAGTAAGAATTTGGTTCTGTTGTTTAACATATAGCAAGTCTCAGTTAAGTACCATGCTGTCTCGGTTTAACCAGCTCTTGCTTTGTCTTAAAATTCTGACCCTCATACTTCAGCTCTTTCCAGCTTTCTTGACTCGTCTTCCTCCCGCAATGATTTCCTCCCTTAATAAAGAGTTTCTCTCACCAGCCCTTCCCTCTGTCTTGTGTGTGTGAAAACAACATGGTTTTTAGTGTGGACAGACATGCGTTTGCAGCCAGCTCATTACAAAGTGATACGGGGAAAATTACTTAATCTTCTTGGAACCTCAGTTTTCCAACCAACTGTAAGATGTCATGGCTTCAAAGGTTCATTTTCCCAATCACCAGAACCCAAACTGCACACACCAAGAAAAATTCAAGTATTTTCTATATTCTGTAATCCATTTCTCCACCCCTAAACTCACCAGTGTTCACAGGTCTACACTAAATTGCATTTTATGTGGGTTTAGTGATGACCAAAACTAAAGATTTATTTTTTTTACAGCATTGCCTAAATATTACCCAATACTTTAAGAAATATCCTTGTTGATACAGGTGGGGTTCCACTATTCTAGAATCTGAACTCCCAAATCCTCTAAAGTCCAAAACTCTTTTGTCAAGTCAGAATTAAAAAAAATGTTGGATTTGTTTTTTTGGGGGGAGGAGGGTTTTTTCCAGTACCAGGAATTGAACTCACAACCTTGCACTTGCCAGGCAGGCACTGTGCCACTGAGCTAAATTCCTAGCCCCAAAATTTTGGATTGAGAGTACTAGGTTGCAGCTTTCTAGATGAGGAATATTCAACTGTCAAAGTCTTTGAAAGTAGTCCAGATCCAAAAAACCTGAAATGTAAACACTTCTGGTCATAACTGTTTTCAATAAAAGACTCTGAACCTGCACTAGTGAAATAAAGGGACACTTGTGAGGCATCCAGAGAATACCAACAAAGTTAGAAATCAGCATGGTACATGCTGGCTCTTTGTTAACACTTAAGCAGAAGTCGCCGTACATATATTTGTGTATTTGGTTCAGTAACCCGTATGGTGCCCTGTGGTACGAGCAGAGCTCCGTGTGTTTCACAGAGGAGGAAGCCTCATGGTCTGCTTACCCCACGGTAACACAGGGGCAAGTGGCAGGGCAGCAACAGCCTGGGAGCTTGGGCCACACTTTGGAACTCTCTCTGCCTGCTTCCCCCGTACCTCTCTGATCCTCTAGTGGAAAACGCCCATCACCACTTGGTGACCCCTGGTAAAAAGTAACACCGAAGTACTGAAAACAGAAAAGAGAAACAAAATGACCACCGAAGCTTCTCCAAGCTCCAGTGGGGATGAGGGGTTAAATTATATAAGCTGTCAAAATTTTTAAGGAAGTTGTTTCATCACTGTGTAAACAGAATGAACTCCTTTCTCTCCCAAAGCAGAGGAAGGATCCTGAAGGGGCAAACAACCTCCCTGGCCCTTCATCCAGGTCTGCTTTCCCTGACAACCATTCCTACACCACTGCTTATTCTGAGCTGCTTAGGTTCCTCCTGGTTAATATCATGGCCAAACATAAACTCATCTCACTGACCAGAACCCCCTTGGGTTTCCTTTGCTCAGGAAAGCCGGACCTCCAGAGACCTGGAATGCGAAGGTGGCCCATCGTACAGGACTGGCTCTGACCTCTGGTCAAGATAAGCAGTTCTCGCGGGTGCAGGAGTAGCAAATGCAAGGGCTCATGACGCTTTACCTGTACCCCATCTTTCATAGCAAACACTGCTAACCAACCGCAGCCTTCCCGCCATCCCAACCCCAGTTTAGAGCAGGCTTCAGTATCATTGCCAGCAGACAATCCTCCCAGCTACTTCCCATTTGGCTTTGGCATTCAAGATGACACTTCGCAGCTATTTTTGCTCTACCAAACTCCTGGATAAAATATACTATTTGAGTGCAAAGTATATACGCATCACAGATAGAAATTCCACCCGCTTTTCCATCTTCAAAAATGGTATCAAAGGTTTTGGAGACATTATTACCAATTAATACTATGAAATACTGGTCAAATTACCCTTTTTAATGTGTGTGCTTTTAATTACCATCCACTTTTACATCTACAAAATTCACTCTAACTTGAGTGTTTCTATCAAGATTTTGGCTCTCTTCGCCACAATCCATTAGAATGATAAAAACCCATTTTCACAATCTGAAGTCTGGCCTATGAATCTCACACCTGGGAACTCATCCCATAGGAATAGAGGCATTAGTCTAGACAAGTGTACAGGATGCTTATTACATCACTATTTGGGGCCAGATTCTGAGTGGAGGAAGAAATCTTTGAAACTGAATGAATGCCCATCACTTAGTTTGCGTTTAGTTTGACATGGGGAATGATTACCTAAAAGTCCAAAGCATGAAATAGCAGGCTAGTGTTGATTCAGAAAAGCAAGATACAAAGTGGCATGCATAGATAAATGCTGAGTTCATGTTTTATCAAGCAAAATGAATAAAATTAAAAAAATCTCAAAAGCCCTACCTTAGTCCATTTTGGCCACCATACCATAAATAAGTAGCTTACCAACCCAGAGCTGGGGGCTGGGCAGTCCAAGGTAGGGAGGCCTACACACCCAGGTGTCTGGGGAGAGTGCACTTTCTGGTTTCAGATGTCACTTTCTCTCTGCGTCCTTGCACGGTAGGCATGGTCAGGTTCTCTTGGAACAAGCCAAAATGTGGTAAAAATGATCATCCTAAAGATGATTATCAAAACAATGCATTATTGTTAATAATCATACAGAAAAATCACAGAGTAGGGCAGTGCTCATTAAGCCCGACGCATTTCTTCCCTAAATCTTATTAATCCTCATGACCAGAGAAGGCAGGTACTACTATGACTCCCATTTCATAGAGGAGATAATTGAGGTCAGGGAGTGAGTATATGTCATAGCACAAGGAGTACAGAGGGAAAAAGTGGAGCTGACTAACCTTGCAGTTAACTATTTCCATATCTGTAGCTGTCAAATTTATAAGATTAAACTAGAAAAGCAGTTAAACAAAAATTAGACTTAATAATTGACCCACGGATAAATGCTGAGAAATCCAGCTCAGAAAATGGCGATCTGGGAGTTTTTGTCTGAATCCCCACATGCGCAAGCATCTTTTCCTACTCTGCAGCTGTGACCCATAGCACCTATGAGTGAGGACCCAAGGGCACTGGAGGACAGCGGCCCCTGGCAAGGGGTGAAATGCCATTCCATGCTCAGGGAAGCCACAGGTAATACTTGCTCCACCACAGCCAAAGAGAATTCCTGAAATCAAACCCACGGTAGGAAGCAGGTGCTGATCAGGAAGTGCAGGGGTCTGGGGGAGGGGAAACGCTTTTCTTTCTGTGAGGAAAGGCACTTGCTATGTGCTGCAGGCCGGTTTCCTAGGACCTAGCACAGTGCCTGGTAAGGAGATGGAATTCGTTAGGTATTTCTTAAATGAATTAAATCTAAGTGCCTCGTAAACTGTAACATAATTCACAAACTTAAGGTTCTGCTTGAATAAAAATGAAAAATAAAAAAAAAAGTATTCCTAAGGGGCTTGTGTTTTCTATAAAGATAACATTAGCAAGAAAAAACAAAAGCAGCAACAACTACCACATATTAATCCCCAATTAAAAGGCGCTGTCCTAGCACCTTTAAGTACATTTCATGTGACTCTTACAACAGTGGAAATGGAATAAGGGAAAATGAATGCTTATATTCCCATGCAACAGATGAGAAAACTAAGGCTCAAGCTATCTAATTACCCAGCTTATGGGCATCCAGCTGGAAGGAAGGTGCTGGGACACAAAGGTGGGGCCTGCCCTACTTTCTGCACTCCATCTCGGAGAGGCACACGTATACACTCACCCACCGATGAAGGGCTAAATAAGAAAGCATCTTTGTCACTTTATTTAAAGTTGGGCACTCAGAAGTTTGTCTTAAAAATGTGCAACCTTCTCCTTGAAGCAGGTGAAAGTAAACCCAAAAGCCGAGTTAAGCAGATCTATAGCATGATTTGTGCTTCCCCTTGCAGCGCCCCTTGCACCGTCACGGGCTCATCCCCAGCTCCCGCCAGCATCACCACCTCTTGTTCCACACAGGAGGATGGCAGGTGGTGGGGAGGGCGCTTGACAGATGGGCGAATGCAGGGGGCTATCACAGCTTCCACCCTCTCCGGACCACAGCGTGACAGTTACAGAATTCAAATCCATTTGTATCCCCGTCGAATCCCACATAATTCAGCAGACATTCATTATGATGCCATAATGATATCACACAGCCATAAATACATATGCTCGGAGTTGAACAAGACATTCATATTTAAACATAGCTCAAAATAATTTCAATTTCTGGCAATTTTCAATCACTCATCGTATCACTTTTCTGTGGGTGCTTAACATGATAAAGTACAGTAAGAAACCAAGAGGAAAGGGGTGTATGTCTTAGTTCCTAGTGAAAAGGATTTTGGGGTAGCAAGTTACATCTGATAAATATTTTGTTTGAGGAAAAGTAGTTTAATAATAGATGAGAAGCTCCTTGATATGTCAATTTCAGAAGAACCATCCACGCTACTCTACATGCTAGGCATGATTTTAATATTCTGAGATATCTGCTTCGTACTTGAAGGATGGCTGCCCTGATTTAATAAATAAGAAACGCAAGCAAGATTGTAAAACTTCAAAAAGTCTATCCAGCGAACAAATAATGCAGTTCAATTAAAACCACTTGAAGTTTACCATTCCTGAGGAAGAGGGAGAAGGATCTCAGGAATTAGTCCCACGTGTGCAGAAAGCAGCAAAAGCCAGCTCAGTTGCGATACCCCACAGATACTGACAGTGTTCGTCTTGATCTTCTCCTTCTACTTCCTGACTGCACGTCTATAACACAGTTCATCCTCAAGTTCAATGAGGGAACCACGAACACTTCTCTCTTCTCCCAGTATCCGACGCCCTGCAATGGACTTCTGAATTATTTAAAAGGAAGTAGCACTAGAAAACCCTCATGTTTAAATTATGCTAAATAGTATTCTTTCAGCTAGACTTGTGCCTGTGAAAGAATCTATATTCTTCAGGCCAGCAGGAAGGGCTCAGAGGAATATGAGGCAATGGTACACGTGCAACACGGAGATGATGATGTCTGCGGAACCAGAGCGGAGGAAGGGGCCCGCACAATATTCTAAATGTTCCAGTGTAACAACAGAGAGAACCTGAGTGAATAAAATGTCTCTGAATGTCCAAAAAGCTCCAGTCATGAGAGTTTAAAATGAAAAGGAATGCAACTGCTTAATCTGTGGAATATCCATACTACGCAATGCTACGCAGCCCTTACAAGAAATGAGTTAGCTCTGTGTCTGCTGACCTGCAGAGAAGTGCTCAGCATACTGGTCAGCGAGCTAAGCAAGTGAGTAGTGGTGTCCAGCGTGCCAACGAACAGGGCGGCCTTTACGTACAAGGGAAAGAACATCTCCCTGTGTCTAGCAGGGCTGCCCCTTTGTGGATGGAAGAGCTCTGAGACTGGTGGAAAGGGCCCCGGTGGGCAGGTAACTATGGTCATTGGGTGGCAGGCACAGATGGTCTGGGGACAGAGGGAAGGAAGAGGCATGCTAGGGATTCTGTTATTGCTCTTCCTTTACACGGGTTCGTTGCTTGGGGGGAGCGCTGCCACTCTTATAATTTGTGAATAAAAGAAAAATAAGGGGAAGGGAGAGGAAAGAAAGGAAAGGAATGTGGGAGGAGGGAAGAGGAAAGGAGTGCAAAGGAAAGCAGAGAGACAGCAAGAGAAGCCTATCAACACACACACACGCCTCACCACCACCACCACCACCTTTTGCCTGCCAAGGATGGTTCACCAGCACAAGTCCTTCAACTCTGCCAGGTTGCCAAACTAGGACCTTTAAAAAGAATCTGAACGTGCTGACTTGCTGGGAAGGGGACCTTCACCCTCGGCAAAGCCACCTTTACAGAAGAACCTGGCCGGAGCAAGTGCTGAGCGCGCAGGCACGGAGCCTGCGGAGGCCGACAGGTGCGAAGGCAGGTGCAGAAGGGAGCAGCACAGGGAGACAGCAGGATGTCAGAGCTGATGGAGTTTTCCACCTCACCCAGGTGCAGGCAGGGTCTGCGTAGTGACCGGAGTTTGGAACCTGCTTCGTTCTACCACGGCCCGGTAGGAAGTCCTGCTGATATGCATGTGGGCCCCTCCTCACCGGGTACTTCCAGGGCAATGATGACCACACAGAGCAAGGCAGTAACAATGAGCACATAAAAAGAGGAGGCTGCTCATCTCAGCACTGCTTTCAAGTGCAAAAGCGAAGCCATTTAATTAAAAAAAAAGTGTTCACACAGCCCCTACTATGAGCTCCCTGCATATCCTGAAATTATAAATCACCCCCGCACACAATTGTAAGACTTTTCCTCCCTAATTACAGAAGTGGCAAATTCATTTCAGAAAACGATCAGTGATAGAAAACTGACAGAAAGGTCTACAGTTCCCTGAACACAGATTATGGTCACCTCGCTCAGGCTCTGTGCCCAGCCTCGGGAGGGCAAGTGGAGCGTAAGAGTCATTTCAGCAGTGGTTTCCAGGAAAGGAGGCAGGCAGACAACTTAGAGTGACATTCTTTATTCATTATCTAATTTCTATGCCTGTACTTTTATGTAGCCAGAAACCCAGCCTCTATACAGTGCTCATTCCACTTACTAATATATAACAAGCATTTCACCAACATTAGATGCATTTTTTTCAGTGCATCACCCCCCGACCCATCTGGTACTGGGACAGGCAGTAATTGTGTGCACTTCCCCGGCCAAGACGTCTGTCATCAGCACCCACAGCCAGGGAGGAATGTAATGGTGCCTTCTCCAAATATACCACAGCGGCCCTGAATAGGTTAGGGTCATTGCAACCTTGCTGCTTTTTATTTCTCTACACTGTTTCTACCTCTACACATAGATATGTACATGCTACACATATGTAGGTATTCCTGTATATGTATACATGTGTATTCTGCCAAGCAAAGTCATGGTGAAAACATGCCATGGAGAACATTTTCATGGGTCTAGTAGTGAACTCACATGCCGTTTTCAGGCAGTTGTACACACATACACACACACACACACACACACACACACTCCACTACAGCTGTTGCACATAATTAATGTGCTAATTATACATAATTATCTAATTACTAAAGGAGGGAGTCAAAGCAAGTGGAGTAGTAAAGATATTAAAATGTGCTCTTTTCAGGGTGTTCTACACGATGGACTATTTCGCTACATCAGAAAGTCACCCTCTTTTTCTTTCTGCTGTCTGAGAGCTCGGTAAAATCACTGTAAATGCTTTAGTGACATTATGGGTTGGATCATTTTACGTCATTCTAGACAAGGTCTTTGTTTTTGTTTTGTATTTTCTGAGACAGGGTATCGCTGTGCAGTTCAGGCTGGCCTTGAGCTCACTTTGTAGCCCAGGCTGGTCTCGAACTCGCAATGATCCACCTACCTCAGCCTCCCAAGTGCTGAAATTACAGGCGTGCGCCACTGCGCCTGGCCTAAGTCATTCTATTAACAGGTTTCCTGTTTGTTTGTTTTTGTTTTTCTTCTGGTACCAGGAATTGAACTCACGACCTTGCACTTGCCAGGCAGGTGCTGTGCCACTGAGCTAAATCCCCAGCCCCTATTAACAGGTTTCTTAAAAGAAAATACTACGTTGAGAGAAATTTGTCACTCAATTATTCTTTCAAATGCTGTGTGAAGTAAGAACTGTCACGGGCTTGTCTGAGTAAAAAAGTTTCCCAATGGCTGTTCCAAAGAAGGCTGGTCCTCAAGATGGTAAAGAGTGAGGGAGAAGCGGGGACAAGATGGGAATATAAATTTAGAAAACACTGCTTTCCTATCCTCTGGATATTGTGTATAAGGCCAGCAACAAATATAAAAATGAAAATATTTTTGGAAAACACTGTCATTCATTGCCCTTCCCAGCGAGATAGGAGACACTGACCCAGGAAGGCTCTGCTAAGTACAGCATTTCTGAAGTAGTTTTGACCACAGAATCCCTTTTCCCAGATCTGTGCATCTACAAATATCAATAGGATTCCTAGACAATGTGAGGAGCCGCTACTGTTTTACTACATCCTGTGGATCATTGATTCATCATAGAATGAAGCTTTTCAGTTGAACCAAGGTCACCGCCCAACAGGAAGCACCTTACAGTAAGATAATTGAGGAGCTACAGCGAAGTGTACCCCTGGACTAGACTCAAGGAGGATCATTTTCCCTCGATTGCTCCTCTCACGCATTCCCGCCAGGGTAGTGCTTATTTCCTATGACCAAATAATTAAATCTTGCGTCAAAAGCTGCTCACAGTATTTCTTGAGATGTTAAAGCTGCCACAAATGCATTCCACATCTTCAAAGAACAGCCTCCCACCGACACAGAAGGTGTGTATTCACACCTGGGAGGTATAACTTATTTTGTTAATTTGTCAGTTCGTATCCTATCTCCTTCCAAAAATGATTCAAGGCATTTTTTTAATGCTGTCATCAAAATTCAATGGGCCATGACAAACGGAGGGAATGAAAACACAAACCAGTTGGAACCTCCAAAGGAATATGTTCATTACTTTTACTATTTAACTTTAACTTTTAATCTTAGGCCATAAAAACTGTCTTAATAAAAGATCCATAAATATCTCCTGAATGTGCAAAGGAGCGGCTGTGATGACCCCAGAGCATATGCTGAGCTCTTTCCAAGGATGGGCCCCGCCCCTGTGACTGCCAGAGAGAGCCTGAGACGTGGGCTCTTCCTCATCAGTGATTCCGAGCATAGGGCCCATCAGGAAGTGGACGGACTGCTCTGATACCAGTCTCAAATTTCACTGCAAAGGAATGAAGTAATAACCTATTATTTATAAGTCAATCCAGCAGATTTTGGCATCACTAGGACAATCATTTGTAAAAAAAAAAAAAATTAATCCTACACCACGTGTAAATAACGGTAAGGTAGCCTAGGACAGCAGCATCGCTGGGGTCTCACCTAGAAATCTCTTCTCGTCCAGTTTCACCCTGCAAATAGGACAGGCTCACTTTATACTTGCTGAATGAATGAATGCACTCTGTTCGAGGACTGTTCTTTTAAATTCCATTTCTAATCGTGCACTGATTTTTAAGTAAATATAATTAATTGCCAAATAATTTGAAATTATAAAATGGATATTCTTGAACACATTTAATCGTCCTGAACAATACACTTTTAAAATTAGAAACACTCAAAACTCAGTATTATTTTTGCCTCTAACTTCTTCCAAATTAAATTCTGAAAACAAATATACTTTTAAAATTATATTATTGTAGTGCATTTCTGCATGAACAATACATAAAGAGAATGGGTTTTATAAAGGGATGCATAAATGCAAGTTTACAGGAACCAGCAATTTATAATATTAAATATTGGGATTTTTTTTTTCTCCACTTACATGGTTTTCTTTCTTTTCTGGATATACACTATCCCAGGGAAACACTACGGGACCATATTCTTGATTGCACTATCTTGAAAACATTATGTCTCTAGCTGTCTGAAATTAGATGCAAGTACCATTTCTAAGTTTAGAATCTTGGACAGAATACCCTGTGTTTGAAGCCAGTGTTTCTAAAACTCTTTATTTCTGATGCCCAGCAAGTCTTATACAACTTCTTTTCATATGTAAAGTGGAGCCACGAGATCCTATCTTATGCATTCAATGGAGAAGAATGTATAAAGAGGAGTAGCTGGGTGTGTTAGCGCTAAACAGATAATCTGTCATAAACAGCATGTTGTGTTTAATATTCAGATCAAGACGTCTCTGTCTCATTCTAGCAGACCCTTCTGACAAAAGCCATCCCACGTCTGCCAGGAGTATCGAGTCCAGCTGAGGACAAATTTCAAGATGAACCTGAAATCAATTTGCCATCAAATTTTCATGCCTCTCCTAGACTATCTGTGGCATTTTAATTACAAGCACCCTAGGCGGGGGGTACTACAGATATTGACACTTAGCTCCTACAATAAACTTTATTGGCAACCTCTGTCTGAATGCAGCACTCAAGTAGAATAACAAGAAATATATGAGGAGGATACGTAAGCAGGGAGAGGTGCTGCAATCACTCTGAAACCATTCTGTTCAAAGGACCTAGGCATTTTGTGTAGGTAACAGGCCTGGGAGGCAGAACACATGATTCTCGGGCACAAATGACCTTCGAATCACTGGACTGTCTCAGAGGTCTCTAAAGTCCTAGTGTCTTTTCCCACAGGACAGCAAAGTGCTATCTTGTTCCACCTGGGTTTTGCTTGGATGTATCTGGCCTGCAACATTTCAGAGCTTTCAATAGGTTTCAAAGCCTTTTCCGAAGGACAGGGTGTCTGGACAGAAGGCATCACTATAAACTTTGCTACCAGGCTTGCGGGACAGAAATGGTCACTGATTGGAGACAGTGTGAGTCGGGAGGAAGAGAAGGTAAGTAGCAGCCTTGGCACTCATGACAGCTGTCCTCTGTGTCTTTCTGGTGTGTGTACAGCCTGTTCGAGGGCTGTAAATATCAAGAGGAAAAGGAGAACATGCAATTTGTTAGCCATGAAAGATTTTTATTCTATGAAAAGTCACACCTTGGGGCCACCGACATACAGTTTTAGGATGTACCCTGAGCACTCCAGCACACCAGGGGGGTTTGGGACCAGACACTGTCAGCTGGCACATGGTATCTTGCTCCCCCCAATGGTAATGCCAGACAGAAATAATATGTACCACCGACATCCGCCATCTTGGTGGTTTGGCAGTTTTGCATCAGGCATGGGGCAGACATATTGTACATGTCACGAATCCTCAAATAAGTCACAAGTCAGCAGATGACTGAAGCAGATTCAGTATTCTGCAGTCAAATGATCTACCCCTGAGCTAGAACCCTGCAAATCCATTATTCTGGTACATGTTTCACAACTGGCTCTCCAAGAATGGCTTTCATGTGTACAAACATGCAAACGTGTACATTACATACTTTATTGATATAAAGAAAGTGTAGCACATACTTTATAAATTTAAAAATGCAATATTCTTTTATTATAAGTTCCACACAGCCAACTGATTCTCCCGGAATTTTTTCATTGGCTAATGCCAAACTTTTGTATCCACAGCTAAGCGATGACTCTGGCTGATGAGCAAGTGTGGCCCCAAGTATTGAGTGAGACTCAAGTTCATCAAGGAAGATGAGAGTGAAGTAATGAAGACAGATGTACGTTGGTATCTCACGCATTCATCAATGGTATAAGCAACTTCTTTGGCAAAATGAGTAATTTGTTATTTAAAACACTGAGTTGAATAATTCTTTGTTTTAATTCAATTATTTATACTATTCATAATGTAATAGATGTGAGCACATTATTCAATTTGATCTACATTATTAATATTATAATCAGTTTCAAAGTCAAGACAACATAAACAAAACAATCAAGCAAAAAAACTCACCCACCCCCCACCAAACAATCAAGCCCTGATTGGTAGCTTTTGCCGACTGCCATAGTGTAAATATTCCTATGGTACTTTGTTTTAAGATGCCAACGCTATTATCTCTGAATGCAGGGTCTGGAGCTTGATGCAGTTGCACATCAGTCTAGAGTGTTTCTGACCTTGGACATAACTGATCTAGACAGCATCTGGAGCACAGGTAACAGCTAAATGTGCTGAAATGGCTAGGAAGTATCAAGCTTGGAATAGTAACTGAAGAGCTTTGTTACTGCTCCGTGCCAGGTCAATGTGACAGTCTTCCCTGCACACTGGATATAGAGTGCATGAAGGCACATGCACATGCTTACGTGCACACACACACACACACACACACATACATGCATGCAATGAACACACACCCATTAACGGGAGATCCTACTGGCAAAACTCCCTCCTTATTTTCCTAGAGAGGGAAAAGCTTTTGAACACAGCCTGCTGATCTATGTTCCAGATGTAACAGTGGAAGATAATTAAATATCTGTGCTCCTGAAAAGAGTTGGTGGGTTTGACAAAGACAAAAGAGTCAAGAAGCAGTGGTCAGCCTTCTGACTCAGGGCAGGAGAGCAGCAAGCCCAGCCCTGCAGAGTGACCTCCGCAGTCTCAGCACACAGATCTGCAGCCAGTGCCTGGTGTGCAGCTCTCCTGCTCTCCTATCTACCTCCTGTGCCAGATCATCAGCTTTTCTTCAAGCAGACATGCAGGGGATGGTCAGCTTTCAATGTCTTACAGGAATTGTGCTCTGAATTATTTGCTGTCTCTTGTGAGATGAGGCAGAGACAGAGAAGGAGAGACAGCCTAGGCTAGGCGCTGGGTGTGAATTCACGAAAACAGAGACACCTTGCTATCACAGCAGGCTGGCCCAGCCTATTCCACAGAGCACTTAGCTGCACCCCAAGGTGCAATGTTCCTTTTCTTTAGACCAAACAGGTCTGAATTCAGAGGTGCTTGCAAGCCTTAGCAATCAGAGTGGACAGTGAGAACTGCTCCCCCTCCAGGCTGTGTCTGCACAGGCTGAGACAGAGAGACCGTTTCCTCCATCTCTCAGCACGTCCTGAACAGTGAGGTACACACAGCAAAGGGCACGACACTGTTTGGTGAGGGGCAGGACTGAGACATTTGTGCAGTAATGCCAGGCGCGGCAGCAGTCTGCGTGTGACACTGACGAGTGCCGCTTCTTACGACATGCCAGGGCCTTGTCTGCATGTATTTTCTCCAAACATAAAAACCATGGACAGCTTTTTATGGACTGACCGCACCAGAAGGATTCCAAAGTTTTCCCCAGAAATGCCAGAGCTGTAAAATATCTGTGAGAAATAAACTAGAATACCCTATCACTTGTCAGTAACATGTTTGGTTTGTTTCCTTTCCCCTTTTTATTTTTATCTCTTAGGGTCAGCTGCTCAAAATAAACATCCATCTTTCCTAAGCACAATTTATACTTTGAATGCAAAATCTCATTCAGGATGCTTGTCCAAAAAAATTAAACTGTATTCATATATTATTGCTAAATGTTGTCTTTTGAAAACATCATCATCACACGCAGAAAAAACGCTCATCTGGCTACATACTCCTGGTTCTGACCCCACATTCACTCTCTGTTGGCTGAATGAATAAGAGAACACTATCCATATGTATCATTTTATTTGTGATAATGTTGCCCTTACCAGAAAGATCCTGCTTCTTCTGTGTTCACAGCACTAGCACAGATTAGATGGGGTGGGAGCCTGAAAAGAACTCAGGTTTCTCAGGAAATGTACTCTGAAAAGTCATAATTAATCAGCACAGAATGTCTAATAGGAGCCTAGAGCTTGTTCCACTGAGGGCATGCAACGTTACTGGATCCAGGCATGAGGCTGGGGTGGGAGAGGGGCCTAGCTAGGGTCACTCCCTGGCCAGTAAGCACTTGGGTTGGTGACTGCATTTTTGGAGAACCTGTCTGTGACTCTTGGAGGTAGAAGTAATCAAGAGAAAATATGCTCAGACTCTCGTTCTTTCTTCTATTTCTTGGGTTAAAATAAAACGCTATGCGCACATGAGCGCCACTCTTCATTTGACAGAGTGGCTAAGTCACTGACCAGATTTGTTTCTGAGGCAAAAGCGATACAGAAAGTCATCATGTGCCAAGAACGCGCTAGGGCAGGGGGCCAAGAGAACTCGGCCCGTCCGTCCACAGGGAGATAGGGGAAGCCAAGTTATGTTTGGAGGGATGCCTCTGCGTTCTGAAGCAGTCTTTCCAGGTCCACAGAAGCCACTACCCCCAAATTTGAAGCCTGTTGTGCACGCCCTCTCCAGGTGCCCCAGCTGGCCACGCCAGTGTCTCCTGGGCACAGACCAATGTGACACTCACGCAGACCCCGGGCTCTAAGGGGTCCGCGAGGCTGACCGGTATGGCGTGCCTTCCCGCTGGATCATCTCTCCCCGCTGGAGCTAAGCCAAGGAAATGTGCTCTGCAGAGCCAACCCCAGCTTCTCTCTCCAAATCACACTGCTCGTGATTAAGGACAGCAAGGCTGAATCTTCCTCCACGGCCCTGGAGTCCTCTCCACCCACTCTCTCTACAAAATCAGTTCATCTGGGTCATTTTCAAAGTGTAGTGCGTGGGCCAGCTGGAATCCGTTGGCCCTTCCTGGCCAAATGCTTGGGGTTCCTTCCAGCCTGCAGCCTGCACGCTCAGTGTGCTCGCAAGAGTTCAGAGCTGCAGCCAGGACTGGGACTGAGAGTGTCACTGACCACACTTCCTAGCAATTTCCTCGGGCTACAGCAAGCAAGAAGCCTTAGCTTTTGGGGAGGCCACTTGGTCCCAAGAGGCAGGTCAATGCTCTCTGTCATCCAACAATAAACATTTTGAGCATTTGGCACTGGACCAGACTTACTGGATGCCTAGGTTAAATCTATGCCCTAGTCCTTAAATAAGCATGATGATTTCTGAGGAGAAATGGATTAGCTTTATTTGCTCCAGTCATCTCCAGCTCAGGAGGGATCGGAGTACCACTGGGAGCGCCTAGTGGGCCCTGACTTCCTTCTAGAAACTAGGCTAGTTAGATAAGGCATTGTCCAGCCAGGGGCTGCTTCCAACACTTGGCAAGTGTGTTGCCTCGGCATGAAATAATGTAAACAGAAGAGAACAATATTCTCTGTTTTCTCACTCCAGGCATTTTGGAGGCTGACACTGGGAATTCATTTGCGATGGGCCACAGCTTTCAAAAATAAGTTCTGTGTATTTAAAAGATCTTTAGTTTTGAAGTTATGAAGAGAGGGGGCTGCCTGGTGTGAATGTTCCAGACCTATTGTGCTTTGGGGGCTCAGAAAAATGCATGAACAAAAACAGTGCAGGAGAAGGGATTGTGCTACACACACCATTAATCTCCTTTTGGGCACAAAAGCATATACAAAAAATATATCCATTTACACATTCTTCTTCCTGCAACTCTTCCTAGTCATTATTCATATTAATTAATGTACAACTGGTTTCAGAAACTGCTCAGTTTAAGAACTAAGTTGAGAGATTTTAGAAAGTAAACCACCCAGCCTTGCCTACCACACACACTCTTGATCCAGTCGCAGATGGGGAGGTTTTACGCATCCGGGAGCCAGGCCTGGCTTTTGCTATTTGGAAGCTAGAATTAATCCTTCCAGCCTCCCTGATTCACAGAGATCTGTTCAGGATAAAGCAGGTCATACTTCACAAATTCTTGATGCTTCAGGAACAACGACAAAAAAAGATAACGTTACTAAAATGCGGTCATCGCAATTCCCACTTTTGGGACACGCCGGTACTCCAAGCATTTTTAAAACAGCAAAGTGGCAATGCACATCCATGCCCTGTGAGTCTTGGAGGTACCCTGAGAGGGGAAACTGAGAAATGCTAGAAGATTCGTACAAGGATTCTTAAAAATCTGAAATGGACAAATGCATTCCAAGAGATCCGCCTTGCTAATGAAATTGCGCCAAGAAATAGCTTAATCTGCATGGGAATCTTAGAGAGAACCTTCCTCATAGGATTTTCATTTTAAAAGAATCTTTAGTTGAATGTTCTTAAAGTTTTTCCCCTATTTGGGATCCTTTATTCTCTAGACTTGCCAAAGAGATTCTTCCTAACACATCCTGGGGAATATTTTATTTCATCTTTTCCACAGATGCATCTCTGTACACCTAGTATTTTGGTTATTTATTTACCATACTTAGTTTTATGATTTCTAGCTTTATATCATTAAAACTTAATAGGAGAATTAATCATGAAAGAAATCTATCAAACCCAGTTGCCAAGCACTTTTTTTTTCCTGACATCTTGAAAATGTATTTGAAGGTTATTTATTTCATCACGCCCAGGAATAAAAAAAAAAAAACTTGCAGCTTCCAAGTTCAGAGAAAGCATAAAAATGTGATTTACTATTTATTGTACACTTAGGCACATGCATATTATATATTGCATGTTAATCTTCAACTGGCTAAGTTTAGCAAATTTGACAACACTACTGTTTGCTAGTGAGGAAAAAGAATCGACATCTGTTCTCTTCCAGATATGATTCCTTCTTGGAAGGAATCGAAATACTCCCAGGCCTTCTATTTTCTGGGTAAACTGATAGAATGTGGGCTGTTTAAATGGACAGTCAAACCACAATGCCCCCTGGTGGCAAAACAATGCAAAACCATATGTAAGTGGTTTTGTACGTTGGGATATTTTAGAGAGATGTCTAATTTTAATGGCATGGAACTTTCCTGAGAACACAAGAAATGTAGCACAAAAACAGTGTTGTTAAATGGAGAATAAAAACTTGCATTGCTATTCGTGAAACTGTAAGTGCATTTAGTGTAGCCAAATCATCTGGACCAAACTTATTTTTTACAATCAGGAGTTATTGTAAATTCAAAGCTGAAGATTTGGTGTACGGGGGAAAAAAAATCAAAATTGCAACATATATGTTTTTTAAACTAAATTTACAAAAGCAGAACATTGAGCGGATACTTACAGGTGGACCCGAGGGTCCATTTCCTTATTACAGGTCAGCTAAGACGGAATAGGAGCAGACTCCGGGTTTTACCAGGGGACGGAGGATTCCATCTTCCCATCATGCTCCCAGCATGCACCTCTGATAAGCAGCTTACAGGGAGTTTCCCCGGGTCAAGCATAAAGAGAGATTCTCAGGTTCCCTTAATCCAGACACATCGCTTGCAAGTTAGGCCTCATAAATCTCAAAAACAGTCAGCAACACATGAAAGGCAATATTGTTAGAAGGCTCAAATACATTAAATGGAAATGTTTCAAATGTGGACTCATTAATCATACAAACAATACCAATGCCGTGTAGTAACCAAGGAAGGTAGCGTCTTCCTTTCTTGGAAAGCACCTATTTTACCTCTTGCTGTCTCCAGAAGCAGGGGGGTCCGGGACAGAAACCCACATTGCATTCTCTCTTTACTACAGAGAAGCTGAGCTATTAGCAGACAAGGTCATTCAGCGCTTGCCGAGTGCAAATGTCACCTATGGACTCCAGTCCCCTGTTCCAGAGCTGCCTGCTTTGCCAGTAATGACTTGTTTCTGAAACAAAACATTTCAAGACACTCACCCCGACAGAGACAAAACTGCCAAGGCATGAGGTAAAGGGGTACTGGAACAAAAACAGAAGTTGACTCTAAAACTTGTACGCAGATGCTTGTAGCAGCATTATTCATAATAGCCAGAAAGTAGAAACAACCCAAATGTCCATGACCTGATGAATGGATAAACAAAATGGTACATATTCATAGAACAGAATATTATTTAGTCATAAAAAGAAGAGCTGATGTCTGTTGTGACAGGAATGAATTCTGAAAAGCAGCATGCGAAGTGAAAGAAACCAGATGCACAGGATCATGTATAATTTCATTTCTACGAAATGTCCAGAATGGGCAAATCCATAGAGACTGAAAGTAGATTAGTGGTTGCCTAGAGTTGGGGGGCGGGGAGCAGTTGGGGTGCCGTCTGAGGGGCACAGGGTGCCTTCTAGGGCTAATGAAAATGTCCTAAAATTGATTGTGGTGATGGATGCACAAGTCTGTGAATACACTAAAAGCCACTGAATTGTACACTTTAAATGGATGAATTGTATGGTGGGTGCATTATACATCAATAAAGCTGTTAAAGAAAAAGAGGGATATTGGAGGGCTAAGGGCAGACAGGCCCTGCAAAGCACTGGTGGATATAAAATGTCCCTGTTTGAAAGAGGACAAAAATAGGAACAGGGTTATAGCGTCAGCCTCCAGAGAAGCCAACTGCAACCACGGGTCTTACTTTTGCAAAGGGGATCCAACCCAGCCCTGTACTCCCAGAAACCCTTGCATAAACTTCAGCCAGTAATCACGTGGTGGTGTCAGGGAGGTGCCCCCTCTTCCCTGGATCAGCACCTGATGAAAACCACTTTTAATTACAGGTGTTTTCAGGCCTTACTGCCCCTCTTCCCTGCCATGTCACCCATCCCACTGATGTGGACTCAATTGACCAGAAGTTCCCAGGTGACAGAGGCCAGTGTCTGGGAGGGGTCCGGCACCACAGCCCAGGTACAGGCAAAAGGAGGAGCTGGGCAGAATGGCAGTGGCATTGTTTTTGCAGGAAGCCTCTTCTTTTCATCCCCCTAGCTTCTGCACAGAAGTATCCGCAACTCCACTGATGCTCCATGCTACCATGGCAGGCGGGAGGTGGTCACCTCAGCTCTCCGTCTCATGCTTTTCACAAATAATGCCAAAATGTTTACACAAACAGAGAGATCAGAACCCACTTGTCTGCCTTTTCATAACACGCAGGCACTGTGCCAACAATCATTTCATTAGGTTTTTTTAAACAGAAGTGTGTGTGTGTGTGTGTGTGTGTGTGTGTGTGTGTGTGTGTTGTACAGAGGGTGTTTGTGTTTAAAGTTCAGAATTTTGTGGGCATTAATTGGGAACCTCCCTCACTCCCTTTCCGCTGCCCCCTTGGTCTCAGGGCACATTCTTCTCCGATGAACTCCTGACAATGTCTCCCCTACCTCCACGCAGCAAGGCTAAGCTTATTTTCCTGGCTGGCTTTTCATCCAGGCTAAATATAAGCAAACCAGAGTACGTTAGCTGCACTATTTTCCTGCGCAGAGGAAAAGACACACTGGCTTTGAATTCTTCCTTTTGGAACTTCTCAGAGCCAGAGAATATCAACTCTTCGCAGACCCAGCACAGGCGCTGTTGTACACGCTCTCTGGGTCTGTACTGATCAATGACAATTTTGGAAAACATCGCCTGAATAATTCATCATAGAAGAAAGCTTTTGGATGAAACGATATTACAGGGGCTTCTAGCACAAACATACATGTGTTCCCAAAAAGCGAGTCCAGCTGGAAGACTGCTCGGAATAATCAAGAGGACACCCAAGTGGAGCCCCCCACTTTGTAAATGGTAGTGAGGCGTCTACCCACTCCTAGTCACAGGAAGACGCTGCCACAGTCTCGGCCAGGTGTTCCAACAGCATGTGCCTGGCTCATCGTGCTGCCGTTTGCTCGATGTAGTGAAATGCTAGCATGGTCGATTCAGCGAGGCATCCTGCAGCGCAAGAACAAGACGAGAGAGGAAAAAAAAAACCAGAAGGGAGAAAGAAAGGATGGAATGAAAGAAGGGAGGCAGGAAGGCATGCAAAATGTTGGCTACATTCCGTGCAAAGTAAAATCAAAAGGCAGCAGGAACAATTCAATTTAATCTTGGCGAATGGGATGGAGACTTAACACCCACAGCAAATGTCAAGCAATCCACACTTTTTGTTTTATTTTAAAGTCCTGCTTTTCCTACTACATAGTCATACGGACCATCACCACCGCACTAGCATACCCAGGATGGCAAATCAGACCCCGCAACGCTGCACTCTGATGCACTCATTCTCTAGCATTGCACTCCAACACCCTCAAAATGTGCTTTTAACCATTCTCGCCTGTTTTTTGTTTGTTTTATGTTGTGCTTTGTTTTTCTTTTCTGGGGCACAGAAACCAATTTTCGACCTACTTCCTCCCAATCCCCTCTTCCCTCTTTCTTAAGAGACTCACAGCAGTGAGGCCTCAACACAGTAAGGAACATTTGGTACTACTTAATCCTGCTCAGCCCACATCAGGAATGTCTATATATAGCGCAGAAAGAAGGAATGTAAGGGAGGGGTCCCACGGCATGAAAGGGAGTTCTCAGCATCCAGGGATAATGGCAAATACATCGCCTTGACCTCAATTTTTCACCAACGTGTGCCATGATCTATTTTACCCAAGCTGGTGTCAGGTCTTCTGCTGGCTCCTGGAACTACAGACTAAAAAGTAAGACACGGTATTGATCCTGGCGAAGCTTAAGGCGGGAAGTGAGAGTCAAAGGCACAGATGGTACCATGCAGTACGCGCAGGGTTCGAACCAGAGCCGGCAAAGGAGCCCGGGGCCCTCCCATTGCCCAGCGTCCTGGACCCAGCAAGCAACTGATGAGGCGCCAGCAGTTGCTGTCAGGTCAGGAAATCCCCAGGAGCCTCACTTGGCCATGGAGAAAGGTTAGCTAAGGTGAAAGCAGAGACATGCAGCAGGAGTCAGAAGAAAAATAAAAGTGTTAGGAAGGGGCTGGTGGACAGCCAGGGGTTTCTCCAGGGCCGACCCGCGCAGGAGGACTGCAGGCCTCCGTCAGGATTAAGGCCAGACGGAACAGCTCTTGCCTGGGTCACTCTCCCCAAGCCAAGCTCACATGATGGGACCGGGGAGCCCCGCTCACCCCCAGAACCTTCAATAGTTAAGAGACAGACACTGCCACCGCTTTTCACATGGAAACAGAAAGGGTCCGGATGGGTTTTATACTGAAGAAAATTCGGTTTTAATCAAAGTCGGTGGAGTTAATTATTGACTGAAGAAGGATAAAACTAGAATAAAATCATTTTTGCCTTAAGCCAAACTATTAAGGAGCCTCATATAGTTAATAGAGTAAAAGTCCTCAGAATTATTCCTTTAGCCTTCATAATATTCCATCTTAATCATTATTGTGCTTATCTCTCCATGCCAAGGAAGGAGAGACAGCAGGGAAAGTTGCACTCATATTTAAGCAAAACAAGACTAGGGAATCGCCATAAACAAATCCCACTGCTCTCCTTTACTAAATCAATAAAACAATATAACGTCCCTTTTGAATTTTTCTTATCCAGAAAAACTAACGTTTGCACGTCACTCATTTCTCTTTAAGGCAAAGGTGTGGAGCACTTTCCGGGTCTCTACAGTATGCGTCTGCCATCAGTTGCACTCCGTACATGCTTCTCGGCAGGAAGGGTCTCATCTCACAGGACTTTTGGGATTGAGGCACGTGTAGTCTAGGACAGCGCTCTCAGTGGGCAGACCCACCTTCTTGCACCGTGTGAAGTGTACAGGCAGTAAGAGTGAACCACAAATTATAAGATAAGAAGTCTAATACAGGTTTTTTTTAAACCTACCTCACAGTGATAATCTTGATGACCTCTTTTAAAATATCAAATTCTCTTAAGAGTGTGAGTCTTTCTTGTTTCTTCTTTGGTAAATCCTGGTTATCTTCTGTGTGTGTGTGTGTGTGTGTGTGTGTGTGTGTGTGTATGTAATTTTTTTTTTCTTTTCAGGTAACACAGCACAGCCTCTCAGTGTGAGAGAAAACCAGAGAAGACAGTTCAAGATTCATACTGTCCCGTAAGATAGTGCTCAGAATCCACAATGCGAAGCTCTCAACCACAAAGATGCAATCAGAGAAGCATTTATTAAACACACAGTAATACCAGGTACTGCAAACTATTTATGGCCACAAACCAGTTATCATAATGCCCATGTTCTATTTCAATAACTATGCCATTGGTATGACCCCAAACTCACAGTTTAAAATAATCTTACCTCATGAACATAGAGATCATAAAGTCAACCAAGAAACACTTTGCCTTTCTCCCATTAGTCTAAGGTGTCGCCAAAGGAAGAACCCAGCATGCTGTAGACTCCGAACTGTCAGGTTGCTCAGAGATGTGCCTGATTTACAGGGAATGGACAAACTCATCCACAGATAAGCCAGATAAGCTTATTCACTTTCACTTTTTTAACCTAACAAATAGTAGAAATTATAAAAGTACCATAATTCATGTTCATTGAAGAAAGAAGTGTCTATTAGTCCAAAGTAAAACTCGACCATTTTTTTATTACCAAAACCCACACCCCAGGAGGAAAGCCCAGTGGTCTATTCTACATCTTTCTAGATCTTTTCCTCTAAGCACAAAGATGCATATTAAACAAAGATTTTTAATTTAAAAATCCAGATCAATGAAGCATCTTCACTTTGCAGTACATCATGTCTGAGGGGCGTGACCCCCCCCCCCAGTTCAGCATGGAGTAAGATATCTCCATTCATCTGATGTCCATGAGCTGAGTTGAGGTAAAGTAGCCTAGGAGGAAATAACAAGCCTCTCTAAGGACAGGCCTAAAACCCTCGGAACGGGCTGTCACCGTGCGACGGACATCAGCCTCTTACTCAATTGACAGGCCTTCCTCCAGCTATAGGATCTTGACTGTAATTACAGGAAAGGCCATACCATAAAGATGGGGGGAGGAGCTAATTGACAAGAGCTCAATGTGCTGACCTAAGGTCCAGTGGCCAAACCCCACATCTTTTCCTCAAACAGCTACTGATGTGCAGCCCATTAAGCTAGGACCTTACAACCCCAGGAGATGGGGTCACTGTAATCAAAGTACATGTGTGAGGCTGAGGCAGGAGCCTCCTGGCTCAGCATCCACAGGTCTCTGGGGTGCCGGCAAATAGAAGGGCACATATGTTTTCTGTCACTGTTCTTATTTTCTTCTTCTTTTTTTTCTTCTTTGTGTTTGTATTTATTTACTAAGCCATCCAAAATGCAAAAGGAAAGACATTACTCTAACGCTTTGAGATTTAATCCTCCTCGAAGTTCTGGGTGCCCAGACTTGCTGTCCTCCACTTGTTATGAATCTGAAATCCTTGCTGTACTTAGCAAGGAAATGCCACCATTCATCCAGCCACACAGGAAGAAAGTTTAAGGTGATCCCATAATGTGTGATGGGTCAGAACGGAGACCCCAGAAGTCTGCTCCTTCCCCCAGGATCATCATCGATGTGGGGCTTCAATGTGTACTTTCTATGAGTCTCAGCTTTCTCATCTCAAAAATGGAGCTTGGACCACTCTCAGAGGCTAATGGATGTAAATCATTCACAAAGACTGCTATATGTTATATGTTTTAAATCAATACTATTGTATCTATGTGTTATATAAATGAGCATGGCAAGTGCTCAGAAAGAGTGGTATGTATTGCATATAGATGGATGTATTATATATGAACATGCAAGTGCTATGTAAGTGTGCCTTATATTTACTCTTGTGGCTTTTGTTTTAATATCATATAATCATAATTTATAAAAGAAGTGATACTTAAACACCTTGAAAATATTTAACAAGTAACCCACCTAGGATAGTAGGGACATGGAATCACCAAGTGCACCTGTTCCTCTGTGTTGCAAAAGGGAATCTTTCATTCATGAATGACTCACATGTGTGGACAGGTAGTTCAATAGGGCAGATACGCTACTAAACCTATGTGCATAAAAATCAAAGCACACCTCAATGAGTGGATAAGCTTGCCACTGAAATGGATCTTGCCATGAATCCTTATATTTGAGAGAAGCTTGTGGAACAGAGCAATGCCTGCCACCTGTCATAATATATAGATTCTTACTATGAGATACGTTTTCATGTGGCTCCAGCTTAAAGTTGAAGAGTGAACACCAAGTATGGGTGACAATGATAGTAAAAAGCACATATTATTCCTAAGTTCATAACTGGCTCGAAGGTCTTCCAGCTTTCTCCTGGGAGAAAGGCTGAGCTCCATCATCAGCACACCACCAGGAGAACAATTCACAACAATGTGCCCACTGCACACAGGACTGCTGTGGCTTCCACAGAAAGAACCACAGTTCTATTACCAAAATGTCACTCTGCCAGGATCGTACATAGAGATTGTTCATCACGCTGACTGCAGGCGATCAGTAATGACTACTTGGAAGAGAGTACTGAGCAAGATTTTGATAGGTCACTGGTGTCGTCCTGGATGAGGGACATGGGAAGTGGATATGTACATGCAGGGTACTTACCATTCCCATACTCATGGCACCTAAACACCCAGGATACCAGGCATAAGGCCCCTGATAACTTGTCAAAGTCGACCAATGATGAAAGAAAAACATTTTGATATAATGATCCATATTACTTTGGAATCAATGACTTCCTGAATGACAGCTTTGAAGGTCATTGCAAATTATTCAGGGCATATAAGCACCACAAGGAAATTTTTCTAAGCCAATATACAAAGAAAATTTCACCATCAACATACTCTTTCTTGGTAATGGAGCGAGAGAAATTCTGTGACTACTTCCTAGCGGCACGCCCTAAGCATCTTCTCCAAGGTCACAGCCTGTCTGGTGCTCACCGTCATGTCCTAGATGTAGAAGAGCTAGTACTCACTGCATTACATGTAATCAATCCAGTATGGATTGGGTGTTGAATATGCTTGATTCCAACACACTGTGAGGTGAGTTCTACATACAGATGAGGAAGGCAAGGATAGGAAGCTCTACACATGGGCTTGACAGCTAGAGTCACTGAGGGAAAACTTGCCCCTTGGCTGGACAGTAGAAACAGATACTCAAGTTGAACACACACATGGACACACGGACACACAGACACACACCCATCCCTTCAGAAGACGTTCACTCAGAATGGAATTTCCCTCAGGACAGAATTTCTTGTCCATGTCCTACTGACCTATAGAGCAAACCTTCCCCTCACCCACTGGGCACACTGTCACCCAGTGGACCCACCTGCTTCACTCTCTGTGTGTATGTCACTGAGGCTGTGGTGCCAATGACCTTTTCAGTTTCCAAGTGTCCATTTGGCTGTGCTGGGAGAGGAGACCAGGCATCCTCATGGGAGAATGTCAACTCTCTGAACCTCTGAGAACCCCAAAGAGCACCTGCACCTCCTACTCCCTTTGTGCGCTGCAAGTGCAAAGTACCACTTGCTACCCTTAAAACATTTCCATTTCAGAGAGAAAGGCAGGTGATGATGAAAGCATCTTCAGGAAGGTATGCAGGGAAGGTCCCATGCAAAGGAGTGGAATGTATGGAGGTGACTTGGGTCCCCAAAGGCATGTATTGCTCCCAATTCTCAATGATAGCGTTATTCAAAGTAGCTTTCTAAGATAAAATTTTCTCCTGGGGTTTCAATTTCAACTCTCATCTTCCAGTTTGCAAATAAAGAAACTCCAGGTGAGAGTTAGATCCCATTTGATTAGATCTTGTATTCACCCCATTACATACATAATGCACTCTCTCATACTTCCTTGAGATTGAGAACAAGGCAGTGTACACCATTTGATCTTAAATACACATCACCATGAGAAAAAAGAAAAAATTAAATGCAACAGCTTCTCACTGAGTATCTACTAGGTGTCATATGAGGGTTCGAAATGGGCATGCCAAGGGGCAAGTCATCCAATAGGAAAGAATCCCTGGAACTAGACAGTTATGATTCAGAAGCATCTGTGGCATTGGGACAGTACCAGAGAGGAGATGATTAATTGTGTAGGTGAATAAAAGTCAGGGAAGGCTGCATGGGAAATACAATACCAATACCAAGACGCAAGAGCTGGTTTTGAAGGATGCAGAGCAGTTTGCCAACAATCAAGTCAGCAAGGGCAGAGGGGCGGGCTCGGGAAGACAGCAAGGTTGGTGCAGGTGACTCAGCCTGGTGAGCTCAGTTCAGCCCGGCTGGAGCGCTCAGTTGGCCAAGGGAGAGAAGTGGAAGGAAAGGAAGCAGGACTGGTCACCCAGAGCCAGTTCAGGAGCTCATGAGCCAAGCCAAGTTGCCCATAATGACTCTTTCTAGTGAGCTCACTGCTAGTTTTATTTTATGAGCTCCTGCTAATGAGCTCTGTTTTGCAGAAGAGCAAATGGTAATGGAGGAGGTTCCCTGAGCCATTCCTAGGCCAACTGCTTGGCTGCTTAGCTTGGAGGAGTTCGCTGAAGAAGGGACACCCTTTTAATAGGGGAAGCCAAATCCACCCTAGTCTGCTATAGGGCAAAGAACTGAGGACCTGGGGCTGGGAAGTTAGCTCAGCGGCACAACGCCTGCCTGGCAAGCGCGAGGTCGTGAGTTCGATTCCTGATACCGGAAAAAAAAAAAAAGACCTGACTACCCAAGTACTGGACATGTATGCAGATGCTTTGAAATTCAAAGGAGGACCACGAAACCAATACAGGGTCACTGATCTCCTTCAGTCTCTGCACTACCTCAAAATGCGCTGGCTTCTTTCTCTTCTGCCCACCACAGGCCATAAGTCTAAACTCAGCCCAGTGCTGGGAACAACTGAGCTCACGACCTGTTTGTGAAAGGTGTAAATAAATTTACAGGCCTCACACGAGAATTCCACCCACGGAATTCTCCCAAGCCAAAGGAGCCCAAATCAATGGCTGATGACAAAGGTGACCACATCAATGTACACACACATATATTAATAACATATTAGGTCACTTTAAAAGAGACTGATTACACATGAAAATTAGTCCAGTGCTGAGTTATTCAAATGCCAAGCAATCCCGGCACTTTCAATATGCTCTTATGAGTTCACAGTCAGTGACGCTGGAACTAGGTGTTAGCACCTGGCTATGTACCTTGTATGTCTCTGATAAGGAAAAGTCAACCCCACATAAAGCCAACCACACTACAACTAAAAAAAAAAAAATTTCCCCCAATTTGAACAAATCGTTTAGCGTAAAAATAAACAGAACTAGAAATTGTCTCTAATAAACTAATATTAGTCTCCCCAGAGGGTTAATTATGTCGCTCTGTATTTTAAGAAGAATGTAAATTGCCAGTTTCAACAGATGTTCTTTTAAAAGAATTGGTTATCTGGGAAATGATGGGTCTTTGTTAGAGCTTACCCCAGTGGAATATAAACATTAAAACCTTCCCACTATCTGTCAGCCCCCACTCCCCCAACTGTTACCTGCATCGACGAGCCACCCTTTGGTTATCAGCAGCTTTTTAAGAAGTGTTCCAGCCATAACTGTGGTCCCAGATTTCAGACCACATGTCGTGAGGATTTTCGAGGTCCTTTTTAACCATCCCAGCGATGCAAAATGGTCCCTTCTGATCATTACCTCCTCAGGTCCAGCTCTGGGACCAGTCATTTCCATCCTATTCTTTTACGCTGGACAGCAAGAAGATGATGTTACAGAGAAACAGAGATAGAACTCTCTGGAAATACAAAATTCTCAAACAGAGTGCATGCTACATGCATATGTGCACACACATGCATATATGTGAAACCTTTTCAGGGAGGACGGAAAATTTAAGTTTCACCAGAAAAGTGCTTAGAAGCAAAAAAAAAAAATCACTAATGTTCCTATTGTTTTCTTTCCAATGGCATATCATAAAAACTGAAATGTAGGCTAGCAGGTTCACAGAGTGAGGCTTCCACTCAGATATCTGGCCAATCACAGAGAGAAGGGACCCTCCATGTGGCAGTTCATTATTCCACACTGAGTGACCTAGGCTGACCCAGAGTGTGGAAGGAACATGTTTTCTCATGTTGTCACCCGCAGTGGGTGTCTGGCTGCCAACCTCACTTGACCTAACTCTTCATTATCATCCTGGTTAGACTCACTTCACAGATAGGGAAACTGAGGCTGAGGGAGATTAATGACTCCGATGGAAAACCTAACAGAACCTGCTTTCACTATTGATCTGCTGGTAACAAGCATAAAACCTCATCTCAGCCAGAGAGGTAAGCAGATAACTATTGATCTCCAGAACTGTTTCTGAAAGGGACTGCTTGCTGTAGGATTTAGACACTCTGCAGAGACCGGGCAGCTTCAGGCCCTACAGGCAGCATCCTGCCATCATGGCAGGGAATGCCCTAAATGGCAGTAAGGGCAAAAGGACAGTGATAGCCGAGTGATTTGTTAAGGCTTACCCTGCAAGGGAGGTGACACAGACACTTCATGTTTATTCTTTTAAGATGATCATGCCACCACTGGGGTATCGTTATGCTCATTTAGCAGGTACAGAGAGAAAGGGTCAGAAAGCTGAAATCAACTGCAATCACATAGACCCTAAGTAGTCCCCAAGAACACTCCACGTTTGCCTGACTCAGATCCTGCCTCCAAGGCTACATCTACCTGTCCGAATCACAATGCTGCCCTCCACAGCATCTCCGAAGGCCCTCAGATGAGCCATCTGTGGAGAAAGGGCCCAGCAGGTGCCGAGGAATCTCTGGGATCAGCTCACAGGCACCGGTGGCAGAGGCAGCCGAGAGTCAGAGAATCTCCCATTTGCAGGGAACTCAGGAAAAGCCTCATCTCAGCCCTCTGGAGTCTGAAAAAAGAGCCTCAGGTACGTTGTGAAGGTTAGACATGATATGACCCCAGGAGAAGGCCTTTACGCGGAAGAGGATATGAGCCGTGACACTTAGAACTGAAATGCACCAAGCCCGCTTGGCTCCTGAGAAAAGACCTGGACCATTTATACAGCAAGCCTGAAATTCCCCTCTGGATTCACCACTAAGGCTGTGCCAAATTCAAGTGTAATGGGACGGAGAGTTTCATCTGAACAAAGAGCTGTCGTATGGCTTTCCATTTCCAGATAAATGTAGCAGGAACTAGTCAAGTCCTCTGAAGGACACACATCTCAGTTCCTAGTGAGACCTCCACCTCTCTACAGTTCAAAAACCAGTCCTTGGCCACAGCAAACAACAGTCTGGACTCCAGAGAGCAAACGTCCCTGCTCCACCTGCTCTAGAGACCCCAGCACCTCTTTAGGAGCTCGGGGAGGGTGGGACAGCAGTCCTAGGGTATAACCACTGCTTTTCTCCTTCCCATCCCGGATCCTGGACAGTGGCATATCTGACAAGTTTATCTTATTCCCAGTTCTAGTGTTGGAGAGTTAGGCTGCTGGACTCTGGAAGTCAGAAGAAAAACAAAGCAATCTCTATTGTTGCTCTCCTGCATGCCCGATGTGGTAAGAACTGCGCAGCACACTGGTTTGAAACTAGGAGAAATTTTGACCCCAGGGGATATTTACTAATATCCAGAGACGCTTTCTGATTTTCCCTGCTGGGGGAGAAGTGTGGCCACTGGTATCTAATGTATGCAGCTAAACCCCTTACAACACACAGAACAAACCTTCCACCCCAAAGAATGATGTGACTCTTAGTGTCCACAAAGCATCTGGATTAGAAGGAGCATCTACAATTAGTCCCACACAGCTAACGGGTGAGACACAGCTTCAAATGTTTCCAAACCTCAGCAGAGCACAGCAGTCCTGACATTAGAACACCGTGCAAAGATACAACATTAATAAGTGACTCCCTTCAAATGTGGGGCTGATTCTTTAATAGATCTCATTAGTTCATATTAGTAGATGGGCTACCGCATTGTGGAAACAGTTCCCAGAGGTGCAGCTCTGCTGATGTACCTGCTTTTTCAGGGAAGACAATCATGAGCTCCTTGCTTGAGTCACTCAGGGAAACCGAGCACCTGTCTATATCAACATGCTCAAGATGAAAAAAAAAAAAAAGAAAGAAAAAAACTGAAAAAAGGGATAAATTATTTATCCAGCATAAATATTAAAGAAAATTGCAAAACATAGTCTGGTGTCACCATGCTGTTGTTAGAAAATCATCTCGTTATTGCTCCCGGCAAAATACTGTTGTCCTTAATATCAGTACAACAGAATCGTCTGGGATGTACCAACCAGGGTACATGTGTCTGCTGGCTGTCGAGGACACTTAGCGGCATGCCAGCTGGCTCCTCACACAGAAGTGGGAAACTGTGCAGGGCTACCCTGTTAGGCTGAGCCCAAATTAGGGCGAGATCATGAACTTCCTCGGACCTCCAGGAGCAACTGAAAGGTGCACAGTGGTGTGCTACCGCCAGATTCGCTGGCTTCACAGGGCCCACTGCTGAGGCTTGCAAACTTCTGCGAGCTTGCTGCAGGATACAGTCATTATTAAACATTAAGTATATAAACCTATGTTTAAATGAACTATATAAAAGACAAAGATAAGAAACACTCAAAAGTCTATTGCTGAGAATAACTTCACAGTTAACTGTTATTTGTCCTTTTGAGATTATTTACATCCATTGGATCTATGCAGGAGAAATACTATATATATATATAGTGGTGTGGAACTGCACATTCCTTTCCTATTCTGCATTCAGTGACCTCGTGAAGGCAATTTGCAATCAGCCAGGGCACGGATATATACACCACCACCATCAGCACGCACCCTCTACCCCATGCCAAGGGAGCCAGTTGTTAAACATTTACCAGTACAGAACCACCGTCACCACCACCATTACGACCACCACCCATGCACAGACACCAGGTGTATGGTAAGAGCTGTGACAGGGATTTTGTTTCCTAACAAAATGACTACTATTCAAACTTTAGCAAACTCTTTTCGGCAGCTACATGGGCTCCTAGGTAACCAAGAAGTTTAATAAATCTGTGCGATGATAATTAAACACTGTAAATAATTTATCTGCCGAAGCTTCCTGGCTGGCCCTTTATGCCTTTGTAGAAAAGTGATCCATGCTGACATTCTGAATAAGGTTGGCAAAATAAGTGCGTGGAGGAGGGGTGGTGGAAAGTAGGTTTGCTCTCAATAATGTATGAAGCCCCATGCTGGGGAGAGGGATCCTTGGAAATGCAGCTCCACGGCAATCTGTCTTTCATCTGGAGCCAACATCCAGGCGAAGGCACTGCCCCGAATCGGAAGCACAATTGCTCGCTTGTGAGCAGATGTCCTTCACACCGCGGGCAGTGCTCTTGCAACACAGACCTGGACAAATGCACGCTGCGAGACAGGCTCCCCTCGCCGTTACCAAAGGAACACAGTATATATTAATTTAGCAGGTTGTTGAATAATGTTTGAAAAGGGGATTTATGAAGTAGAACAATCACGTGGTGAGGCAGAATGGCTTTCCAACCAAATGGGTGGATGAAAGGGAGTGGGCTCCTGTGGAGGTAGGAGTGGAGAGTCTGGCAGGTCCTCACTTCTACAACAAACCCCGAAGTTGGAAGGTAGGAATATGCAGGGCATCACATATGACACAGCCAGGCAGTGTCCCAAGAGATTGTTTTTAACCAACATGGAGCTGGATCCAAAGTGCATGCAGCTAGGAGTTGTTTGTGCAGGGACAGAGGGTATTTGGGAACCCCCTGTACTCTACACAATTTAGCAGTGAACTTGAAATGCTCCAAAGAGTTTATTAATCCAAGAAAACAAAAACAAGCAAAAAGGAAAAAAAAAAGGCGGTGCACGTAGCCCTAAGGTCTGTATTGAGCCAAACTGCTCCCTAGCCGGTCAGAAAGCTGTGTGCACGGTCCGGGGACATTTGTCCCAGGTGTTTTCTGGGACAAGTTTGGTTCCAACAGAGCCTCCTTCCCTTTGCTACTGCTTCTCACATGTGCTGTGTTTGCTGGCCTCACGGAGGACAGAGCAGAGTGTGTCTGACCAGGTACACTAGCTTTGTGCTGTCAGTACACTGGAGAACAGTGGCTAACCTTTGCGAGACCAACCTCAACTGCCATTAAACTTGAATACTGAGGTTTTAGTTAAAAAAACAACTCAATTCATACACTGATGTCTTCTGTCTTTAAAGAAAAACAAGTAACACATGTGTCACAGCTTCACCACCACTGCCCTACAGAAATCAGAGGAAGGCCAACCCAAACCTGCCGCATGGATGGAATTGGTAAAAGACACCAAGAACCCCTTAGGGAGGTCTCCTCCCTCCATCCCTACTCTTTTCTAAGAACCTGACCTCAGGGCAGCTACAGCAAACTCAATCACTGCTTCCAGTCTGACAGAATCTGGTCCACTTCCTGTTTTCCACTTTCATAAAAGGGAGTTACCAATTTTATTCAGGAAAAGTGAAAGTGGCACCCTGCTTAGGGAGTCCAACCTTTACAGCCTGGTATCCACCTACTTCCCACATACAAACGCTATTGTTTTCTACTTTGATAATTATTAAATTGTAATGTAAAAAGTTCTGCTTAAGTATGCGTGATTATTAGACTACAAGTCAATTGTAGATAACATGCAGATATAAATGCAGCTAATAAGTCTTACTGTAATGATTAATCAATTTATGAATACATTATTTAAACTAATAGCTCAGGTAGGGTATTTTAAACAAGTTACAGAGCACATCGACCAATTCAAATACCAGCTGCTGGATCAATAGCAAACTGTAAGTAAACTCTGGGGAATAGGTATCCTGGCAAAAAAAAATCTGTGAACAAAAGGGTCTTAGATGAAGAAAATCTGCAGCAATTTCAATTTTTAAAACAACGCATAGTCCTTTCATATATGCCAAAGATTAAAAAGGTAAAAAAGTATATTACTGCAAATTTTGCCGCTTTTGCATCATATGCAGTAGTAATTAAGAGGAGCTCTCTCATACACACACACGCACACACACATGTTTGCACAAAGCACTGTGTACATTTGCATAAAGGTCATACATTAAAGGTAATTTTGATTCTTTAAAAACTAATATATTTAGTTCACTTCATTATAAGATAGTGTTTGTGTGTATGTGTGTAAGTGTCCATTAACAGGAAAAATAATACAAGTCTGAAAAGTCAGATTAGCAATTTTCCTGGAAGGGGCCCACCTTCCAACATACACCAGGGGCACCTGCTCTGTGACAGCCACAAGGGTCCCCCGCTGTTAATCACAAGAGAGTTTTTGTAAGCAAAGCAAACCCTTGCATTGTAAGCTCTGTCACTTCTCATTTTTGCTTAATTAAGGCTAATTAATGTGAGTTTAATAAATAAATCAGGAGGGCCTTGATTTCCAAAGGTGGGATATTTTATCACAGCTTCAAGTGATGCTGCATTTTAAAAAATTAATTAGTATCTTGTGAGATTGGCCACACATTATTGAGTAAGTAACAGCAGCTAAGTGAAACAGATGAAATATTGGTAAGCCATGCAGCCACAGTATAAGTATGTGAAGGGGGTCAGAGGTTAATCCCTATTGATTTTCCGAGTCTGCGTACAGCACCGCTGGGAAAGGCAGGTTCTGTTGGCAATCAGCTAGCACAAATACATTATAAATCTTACTGCCCGCCTTCCCTGATCAGTGTCACTTACTTCCTTTGCTAAAGACCATTAAGAAACTACCAAAAAAATAAAAAAAAATTTGCCCAGAAGAGGACAGAAAAGAAAGCATTTGAAAAGTCTTCCAGGCTGGACAAAGTTTGTAGTGACTGGTGTCCTGGAAGCCAGGGCCATGGTTCCCCAGAAGCTGGTGTCCCTCCCGGAAAGTGATATCCAACTCCTTGAGGATAAATCCACTTCACGCAGGAAACATAGAGTGTTTTTCAAATGATCTTCAAGCTATATCCCCAAAGCCAAAGTATCTTTCACATCTGAGGGCATGAGAAGAAAAAGAGATGAAAATGAAGGAGTCAGACACTGACTGACATGGAAAGAAGCATCTCCAAGTTGGTTTTGCAAAATGTGACACAACTTTGAAGGCAAGGAAGGGCAAGCTGCAGGGGCCATTGGCATCCGGGGGCCATTTAAGATTCCTTCCCACACAGTGGGGCCCCACTCTGCATGAACTTCAGGGTCTGCAGTCACATCCCCACCTATAGGACCAACTATGACCGACTGTTTCTCACCATGTCTGTCCTTCTTTAAACAGATTGCATCGTGTGCCTTTTATAGGCCTGGCACTCTTGCTAGACACAAGAAAACAGATGAATAAGATGAGCCCTTCCCAAGGAAAATGAAACATGTGTTCTGCATCATACCACTGACTCTAACAGCACACAGTCCTGGAAAGCGGTCTTGGTACCCGTGAAGGCTCTGCCATTTACTAGCTGTGTAACACCCTGCTAATCACGTCACCTCTCTGAACCTAGTTCCTGAAACTCAGAGCAAGAGAATAATAACAATAGCCAATTAGAAGCGCTTAGCACAGGAGAAAATACTCAACAACTATTGGTTAATGTTTTAAAATGCATAGCCATTGGATTAATAGTACAGAAACAAAAATGAATATCCTCAAACTCTGTGTCACCAATGGGGGGCCCAGAACTGTGATACAAAGAGATACAAACCCCTGTGGGCTACCATTGCATACCAAGAGATATACAATATCCACCCATCACGTCTATTTCCTAGAACATCTATGGTGATGAGGATGTCCTAGAACATTCCTTAGAAATGAATTATTTTAAAGCCCTTGGAATACATATAAAAATGAAACATACCAGAAATGCAGATTTTGGGTACCTAGGCACAAAGCAGGATGTGAGACAGGAAATCTTTGGGTCAGCAGGGCTACCTTCCCGCATAATAAAACGTTGTATTTTGTTTAAAAGCTTCAATCCCAAAAAGCTGGATGGAAAAGGTTCACAGATGCATGTGCCATGAGCACTGCTTTCACCAATACAGCTTTCTTATCCCCTCCACTGTACACACACACACACACACACACACACACACACACACACACCCCACACACACTTCCCCATCCTAAGCAAAAGGACTCGGCATTCTTGAAAAAGATCTGGTGAATATGGCTGCAATGCTGCTGGAAAAGCCACCTATCATTGCAATTTCTCAGAATTCCATCAACGGTTCTCATTATACTTACATGCAGATATCAAGGTGTGTCTCCCAGAACTTTACAAACCTTTAAGTGAAGAGGTGGAGCAGGGGCATAGCCATCTCTCCAGGGTTCATGATTAAACAAAGGCACAAGCAGTGAAGGTTCCTTCGAAAGTTCATTCTTTATGCCATGACTCTCTCAATCAATGAGTCATTTTTCCTTCTGAACCCTTCTATTTTAAGATTTTCAACTCTGTTGAAAGAATGTCTTTCTCCTAGTAGGAGAAGAAGCTGATTAGGATCGCACTTGAACAGTGAAAAGCAAGACAAGAAGAGGCAATAGACTATTTAAAATCCTTCAGAATGCAGGCTGTCTTTAATTATGCGCTTTCATCAGTTAAAAAAAATTAAGGGCATTCACCTCACAGATGTTTGTTTGTTTATAAATTATGAACTTGAATTATTTTTTATCAGCTATTATCTCCAGGCATTGTATGGGATTATAGTGATATTCGTCTTTCAAAATAGTGCATGCAATTTCACATTTCACTCTGCCACTTCAGATTTTTTTTAATTGACTTCTAAATTCTAGTCAAATTCCTACTGTGCTTATCTCGTAACAAATGAAGGGTTCATATTACAAACAGATGAAGTATCAATCCTTCCCTTTTCTTATTCTTTGCTTGTGCTTACAATCTAAGTTCTATCTTCAAACAGTGGTCTCTGCAGAAATCTTTCTAGATCTTTCGTTCATTTTGTGAGGGCTACTTTAGTTGAAACCAGGTAAACCAATTATCTCAACCCAATGAACTGAGCACACACACATGATACTGCAATGCATTTGCAAAAGCTAAAATCCACCATAGACCATCCGCCTGGGGATTATCCAGCCAGAACTAAAAATGCCTTGTATATCATAAATGCTTCCTGGCCCTGAAAGGACTGAAGACCATACCCATGTCAGTGCCTCTGTGCAGTATTTTGAGTAATACAGTTTCACTGAGAGGTGATATGGAGCCATTTAGCACAAGCGCCCTGGAGCTGGACCGCCTGAGTTGGAACCCCAGCTCCTCTGCCTCCTTGTTCACTGCACCTGTTTCCTCATCTGTGAAATATGGACAATAATAGCACCAACTCATAGAACATTTAAGAGAATGCATATAATACAAGCAAAGAGTTTAAAACAGTACCTGCCACCCAATGAATGTGCTGAGCTATTTAATAATAAGAGAGTTTGATGGATAAAGGTTATAACGTTTTCTCTTGGAACAACAATAGGTCATACTTCACACCTTGAAGACTTCCACCCTAGAAATGTGGTATTCCATGGAGCATTCTACTACTTGTAGAGATGGTCTACATCAGCACTGTATATATTGGTGCTATTCAATATGGTGGCCAATGACCATATGTGGCTATCAAGCATTTGAAATGTGGCTGGTGTGCTTAAGCAACTGAATTTTTAATTGTAATTAATTTACATTTAAATAGCCACACATGGCTTATGACTATCATAGTGATCAGTGAAATTCCATAAGGTTCATTAATTTTGATACTCCACAGGACTGAGTTGAATTCTGTAACCTATCCATTGGTCTGAAGAAGGAATGTCTGTTTAGATGATAAGGTAGCCTCAGTCTTTGGGATCTAAAGCCAGGAGAATCTCATTTTTCACTTCCTGGTTTCTTTGCTTTTAGACGTTCTGCTGCTATTGTCATTGGCTGCCCTGTCTTAGGGAAAGGTCAGTGAACAAGACAGTTCAATTGGGTCAGCATTACTGGAGTGTTGTAATTTGTGCCAAGCTCAGCTTGGCTTTCAATTCTGCTGTAGGTCATGAATCTTGTCTGGGGGAACTCTGTGAATCCTGGCTCTCACCACTGTCCAGTCCCCAGAATAGGTACTCTGTCCCATGATCCCAACTTGTAGATGACTGCCCACATTCTACAGGTAGATCTCCTTGTGGACCCTCCCCATGACAGGGACTACATGACTCTCGGAGGCAAGGAGACCAAATGCCAATCTATTCCAGGCAATGGTATGTGCTTTATCTTCAGTTTTACTCTGGAAGCTATTTTGTTCATGCTGCCATTCCACAAAAGGACTGTGTTCTAATAGCATCATCTACATTGCACTGAGTATTATGATATTTACTTCCAATAATGCTACTTTGTAAATTATAAAGTATAAATAAGTGATAGTCATGTTAAGTAAAATCTTTCATTATTATAATGAATGACTCTCTGTATCCAATCGTCCCCCAGGCTGACTTACGTCTTTGGTTCTTTCCTATTAAAATTATTCATATATGTTTTTATTTTTCTCCCTAGATAGTAAGATCCTGGAAGTCAATGACTAACCCAAATTCATATTCATATATGTACTGTTTGAAGTACTGCTTTGCAAATAATAGATAGTCAATACACACTGGATGGGTGGAGGGACTGATGGATGGATGAATCCATGGATGGAGGCATAGATGAAGCTAGGTGATGCTGGAGTATGTGTTCATCCAAATGGAGAGAAGGATGACAAAACACTTCACGCTGCTTAGTAAGGTATTTTTTTTCCTTTCTAGATATCCCTACATCATGGAAAACCAATAGAGCACTGCTAAATCCTACTTATATTTTTAGGAAGGCTGATAACCAAGTCCGTAACTCCTACAGCCACGGGAATGTGCTATGTTGATGATAACGCTCCAGTGACTTCTACAGAATGAAAAAAATGAAAGGAAAGAAGGGGCCATGATGCAAATATCAAAACCAAATTAAATACCGGAAATAAATTAATAAAATTACATTAGAGATGCAGCTTACTCAGAAAGGTCTTGTTCAAGGGAAGGAGAAAGAAAGAAACAACAGCCAAAAAAGAAAAAGGAAAAAAAAAAAACCACAAAAAACTAAAACACCTTAATGCCGGAGCCAGCTGTCAAATTTGAACTGCTAGATTGCTGAGCACGTGTCATATGCATATTCATAAGCACCACAGGAAATCAAGCACCTTTGGAACCAGCTTTACAACTCTCTCCTGCCAGCCAGGGCAGTGAACCAGTAACTCAACAGCCCCCTTGTGGCCTGGAAGAATTAATGCAGCTTCCTAAGGAGGGAAGGCCATTCTTGGGGTGGGGTGGCACAGAGTTGGACAGGGAGATGCTACGAAACTATCTATAAAAATGCGAGCTGCGGCCCTGGTTTGCGGAAAGAGGGCAGTACGTCATTATTATCACTTTCTTTCCAGAGTCTGAAAAGAACTCTGGTGAGGTATATACATACACCCATTCTGAAAAGAACCCTGGTGAGGTATATACACCCATTCTGAAAAGAACCCTGGTGAGGTATATACACCCATTCAACCAAACACACACTTACGGAAGAAACAGATCAAAGGGGCTCAGTATTTCCATTTAAAAATATCATTTAAGGGAATTTCAAGCTGTCTGAGAAGATGGATACACTGTGTTTGTTTTCTACATTAATGAGCTATAAAAAGAATGGAATAGGCCATAAATACAGTATTTTGTAACAGCCTTTACTAAAACTGCTACTACTTGTGTTTATCATTTATATCCTTGTATACAACCTCAAAATTGATTACACTTTAAACCATACATAACTTGCTGTGTTTTTCATTTTGTGCTATACTACAAACATTTTTATAACTCAGTTAATATATTCCATATTTTGTGTTCTTATTGATTATGAATATTTCTTTAGGGGATTTTATTGCTTTTAAAATAACAAATGTTAGGTATTAAAAAAATAGAAAAAACCTATTGCAGCTTTTATATGTTTCCTTCCCCTGGTAATTCTAACACACACATTTTAGCAAGAACATAACCAGAATATCTTTTTCCATATCTTTTATGCTTCCTCACACTAATATTAAAAATCTAATATAGTGCATAGTAAAAGAATCAGATCTTTCCAATGAAATCCATGGTTTAATGTGTTTGACTTGAATTCATAATCTTTTCCTTCCACAATTAAAAAATTAAAGTCCTAAAAGATTATCGCACATAACATGATGGTTTTACATCAAGTATATATTATCTTTCCTAATTGCCATTCCAGTTTATAGGCTAAAATATGATTTATATATATGATATGATTTCACTATTAATTATCAAATTGAAAAAAAATAAAATCTCACATTATAAATTCTCTCCTGGAAATTAGTTTTATTATTTTTTCCATAATCCTATCACACCAGCTATAAGTGCACTGCGGCATGAACACTTTAATTTTTCCAGTTAGTTTTAAGCAAGCCCAGAGGTGAGGTTTAATAAGGATCAATGGCACTTTATCTGGGACAGGGCCACTTCACAGCATGCAAATTACACAGTAACACTTAAAAAAAGAAATAGATTTAATTAAAAAAAAAAGTAGAACCACAGGCACTGGAAATTCAATTAAAGGATTTATGCAAAGGTTTGCTAGGTTTTTATATGCAGTTACTGCTTACATAATGAGCTTTTCATATTAAAAATCAATAGGTAATCTAGACTAGAAGATCATCCCCTTAAATACATTTTTGAAATCAATTTGAAAAATAGTCCATCAACTGCTGTGACTACTCTTGCTGCTTCGATTACACTAAAAGCAATATTTAGATTGTAAGACGTGCTATGGAATATCTATGCTTGGATATGGCTTTCAAGGGCTCTTATACTTTTGAGTGCCTTAGATGATCACCTAGTAATTCAAGATTGTGTTAAATGTATAAATAATTTATTTAATTACGAGCAAAAGCCCACAGACACAACTCCATCATATTTATAATGGTTAAAGGAAAAAGGAAAAAAGGAAAAAGGAACTGATAGAAGGAGAGAAGAAAGGAAGATGGAAGAGAAGGAGTGAGAAAAGGGAGTGGGGAAAGGAGAGAGAAAATGGAGAAGGAAGGGAGGGAAGAATGAAAGGAAGGAAAGAAGGAAGAAGAAAGGGATGAAAGAAAGGCAGAGTGAAAGGAAGGAAAGGAGGGAGGGGGAGAGAGATTCTTTTCTAAATTAGTCTTTGCTATTTAGCCGTCGCCTATTGTGTGTTGGCTACTTAGCCCTTGGAGATATGCATTTCGCTTTAAAACTCATTTAGGTCTTCAACTAAGGAAGCAATTAGCTAGTTTATAACTTAAGCAGACTTTCCATCCTTTGTGATAATGGGGGACAGGTCTTGAAATAATAATGAAAGCCAATTCTCCCACTACATCCAGGACATTCGCCACCTGTCTAGCAGCGGAACTTTGCCTGGATTTGCTAGAAATGACACCAGACACATTTGTGTTTAGTCAAACCAGGAAACAACAGTCTTAGTCTTAGCGAGGATGCACTGGGGAATGTGAGGGAAAGGAACAGCCCGGTATGTCCCAATCCTAGCTCCTCTCAATGATCTAATAAATCAACAGGGTCCATTCTTCAATACTTCTTTATGTGAAGATGAGAATCACGGTTCAGGTTACTTCAACCAAAGTCAGCCACGGTTTTATAATGGACCAACTTACAACAAAGCAACACCTTAATCTCTCCTCCAAAACTCTGCGAAGGAGTAAGCAAAATATTTACAAACTCCAGTTTATCCATCTCCCAAAAGCTCCTATCTCAGCAACAGCAATATTTTTAAAAAGTGCTGTTACAGCCAAACTGGGGAAGCAGGGAAAGGCCCAACAGCACAAAGACACCCCCCGACCCCACTCACAGGGAGGGGATGATGGAGGAGAAGAGGAAACAGCAGCAGCTCCTGATAGCTGGGTTCTCCATGGGCCCACATTGTAAGTTTTAAAGCGGGGAACTTGGGGCATAGCCTATTAATGACCTGACCTTTCTTCTGGATGTGCCCATAGATGTTCTGAAGATGTTAAGGCCCAAGAAAGTACAGTTATTTTTCAGTTATTTCAAGAAACACTTGCAGAAGGCCTGGGATACGCCAGCACTGAGCTGCAGTGACTACAAAGATAAATCCACTCAGGCAGAGATGCCTAAATAAGAAAAGTATTTCTGTACACACACGTAGAGGTTTTCCAATTTTGTATTTAGAACAAGGATAATAAGGGAGGGACTGAGATTTAAGGCACAGTACTTACTGAAAACATTATGGTAGGGAAAGAAATTATGACAGTGAAAGAAGCCAGTCACAAAGGAGCACAGTGTGTTCCATGTACAGGAAATACCCTGAAGAGGAAAAATCCACAGAAGTAGAAAGAGTATCGCTCGCCAGGGGCTAGAGAAGAAAAGAGATTGGGATCTCGCCACTGTAGGGTGCAGGCTTTTTGTCTGGGGTAATAAAATTATGTAAAGTTGAACGTGGCAATGGCTACCCAACTCTGGGACTATACCAAAAGCCACTGCATTACACACTTTCTGTGGGTGGATTGCACGGCATTGGTATTATATCTCAATAAAGTAGTTACAAAAAACAAGGTATAATGTCATGGGCTATGGTTTAAATAATAACTGCTTTACAGAATAGCAAACAAAAAAAAAATCTAAAAAGGAAGGAATCTTACTACACCTTATTTTCCACGAAAGGCAATCTTAAAACTGATGCCGTCTCTCTCCTTACAAATATCTTACATGATGATCAGGTTAGCGAATGCATGGAGGTAAAATGTGTAAACATAATGCCTTTGCTTCCTGTAGAAAGGTGCTAAAATCAAAATAAGCAGAGCCTTCCTGCTGCATGAAGTGAGAGCTTTCCTATAAAATGTCCCAAGCTAGTATGATCAAAATGTCAAATCTGAAGCTGTTTTGTAACAGTGTGAGAGGTGTTAGTAATGGAAGTTTGAACAATGTTAACACTTAAAATTTCAGCAGAACCAATTCAAACCATAAATGTATAAAAGTCATTTTACAGTGTGCTTAACAGTCAAGACCAAGAGCTGTTATAAAAGAAGATGCCCTCGATGTCACTTCATTTTCTTTTATTCTTATTATCACATTTAAATCTCTCTGTAAAAGTGGTCTTGATGGGTAACTTTATTACACATTTCAAGACTATTCATTCTGAACAGAACTTCCTCAAAGGAATTAAGAGATAAAGAGCGACCACTTTCCCCTCATCATCCCTAAATTAAATACGGCCACTACAGAGAAGTATGGTGGGAACCATGTCACCAGGACTTGGCACGCGGTGCCACGCAAGAGTCTGTGGTCGTAGAGGGGACTCTCTGGGGACGGCGGAGGACCCACGGTTTGTTATGGCGCCTTGTCCTACCACCTTCTGTTCACCTTGAAAAGACCTGGGCATGTGGTGGGGGACACAAGAAGGGTCACGGCTGCGACATGTGGAAGAGGAACAATTTTTAAAATGACCATGAAACTCATATCAGCACTGAAAGCCACATTCCAACGGTCTTCATTCTGCTGGGGAGGGGCGGCCAAAGTCTACCTCAAGGGCCTCTTTCACAGGCCAGCGGGAAAGCCTCGCCCTCTAAGGGCCCCACTGTAGAGATCGGCGGCTCTGTGGCCTTCGGTGTTGCAATTACTCACCTCTGTCACTGTAAGGCCACAGCAGCTGCAGGCAACACCTCAATGCTTCAATAAAAGCTTCAGAGTGAGCAAATTTTAATGTCATGTAGTTTCCATGTATTATGCACTATCAACTGTCTTTTAATGTTTTTCAGCTGTTGAAAATACAAAAAGAGCTACGTGTGGTGGCGCACACTGGTGATATCAGCACTCTGGGAGGCTGAAGCAGGAGGATCACAAGTTCTAGGTAAGTGCTGGCAACTTAGTAACTTAGTGAGACTCTATTTTAAAATAAAACGTAAAAACAGGTGCTGAGAATGTAACTCAGTGTGCGGGCCGTAGGTTCAATTCCCAGTGTCACAGCCACAAAAAAGTATCTAATCTTTAAAAAGTTCTTGGTGCTTCACAAAAAGAGGCAGTCAGCCAGAATTGGCCAAGGACCTTATTTTGCTTTTTCTCATGCTAATCTGTACACTGACCTGCAGGAGGGTAGACCAGTAACCCCACTGTGACTTGCAGTTCATTATGATGATGCCCTATTTGATAAAAAGATGACATAAAGTTCTTCAATGTACCAAAGCTACAAGGCATACATTCTAAATTATATGTGCTTTATAGATCAGCCATATAGCTTAGTTTCTAATGACAGAAATTAATATCCTAAATTTTCAGAATTTTTTCCTTCCATAAACAATAATCGAGGTCCCAAAGTTTTCTGTTATTTAAAAATAAACAAAGGATTCCAGAATTGATTGCTTTGGTATACGCAGCACTGGGTACTCACTGGTCTTGGCTTATGAAATAGGAGACTGACCACATTCCTCCTGGTCCTGTCAGTAATTTCATCACCAATGCGGTGGGCTATCTGAAGACCATATACAGCCAACCCTCTGCATGAGCCCCTATGAGATGTTGGGATTTTCTTGTGAAATATAAACAGGGGATGGATATTTAGAGAGTTAATTTTTCCCCTTTCAGTCCTGATTTTTCATCAAACCTCTGACCACTGCAAGCAGAGGCTCCTGAGAATCAACCTGTACAAATTAGCATTTTAATAGCTGGTTGGAATAATCAAACAAATGGCTTTATTGAATAAAGTGGAAAAAATGAAATCATGTAACATTTCTAAAAGAGTTCCTTTGTACCATTTGAAGTATATGTAGAATCAAAACCACCCTGATAACTGGTATCTGGAATAGTTTCAGAGAACAGAAAAATAAAACCCACGTTGCAAATTGATACATAAAGTGTTTTAAAAGCTAGTTTAATGTGTTCACATATCTACCTCACAATGATATTTACACTATTCCTTGGACTGGATAATCATTATTATTATTTCCATGATGATGATGATGATGAGTGATATAAACTCCAGCCTCATTCAGGTCAAATGACGTTCAAGGACTATATATTTTTATCTTCTAACCAATGTGGCCCAAATAAAGATTTTTAAATACCACGAGGCAATTACTATGATATAAATGTGGCGCAGCACAAAGTCACATAGGGAAAAGGGCAGTAACAGTAACAAAGGCACCAAGTATAAATATCACTTCAGAGACTGCTTGCATGAAGAGAAGTTCTGAGATCATCACAGTCCTACCCATCACAAGGGGAAAAAAAAATAATCTCAATGGGAACAGATACTTCCTAGGTTACATTGAAAAGTTCTCCCATTTGAAGTAGAAATTATAACGTGCAAACATTCAACAAGACAGTCAAGGTGAGATACGCCTGTTGAACTTCCAAAGAATCCTCACCTCTGAGGGTTATCCAGAATCCCTCTTACACTGTCATATTTACATCAAGAAGTCTATTGGTGAATCATGAACCACCGTGAGGGGAGAAGAAGGTGCTGGATGATGAAACATGGCTGAATGTCACTGGCCAGGGGCCATTCTCTCTGCCATTCCTTTGACTTTCTCATTTTGCTCATTGTGTCAAGGAAGAAAGACTTTGGCATCTGAAACCATCAAAGCTGCATCCAGGGAAGATAGAAAAGAGGAGGAAACACACCAGCCTTGCTTTGTCTCTTCTCTAGGAAAGCAAAAGGTTTCCAAGAAGCCTGCCATAGATTTCTGCTTTGAACCGTTGATTAGAACCTGCCATGTGGCCAAGCTCAGTTGCCAACACAGCCGTGAAGTGTCTATCCCCTTTTTCAGCTCTGTAGTGGAAGGTACCAGGGACACCTACCGCAGTGGACAGTAACAGTGGAGTCTTGCGTCCACACGAGACTGAGTTAGTGAGAGGTAGGAGCTTAGTTAAGGGCCTTTATTTATAGGGTCAAACACGTGAAAATCTTATGCAAAAAAAAGGCTAGGAATCCAAAGTGATTCAAGGCAAAGATTCACTGTCCTCTACTTCTTCTTGGGCACCTAGCTAGACTACTGTCCTGGCCTCTTGCAACACATAGATATATCACTCTTATGGCTAGTCCTTAAAATGCCCTCCACAACATCCTCTGTGTTCTTCTTTTTTCACTCGGTTCATATCATACCAACAAGCAAGGCAGCAGGAAGGAAGATGGCAGAGCCACAAGATAGAAAGCACCCAGGTTCCTGTATCTCTGCTTGGAAGAGAGCTGCCTGCTAACCCAGAACAACAGTTATGGAGTTTCCATAAATAAGAGGTAAACTTTGGCCATGTCAGAGCCACCACATGGGTATGGGATTACTTATTATAGCAGCCAGTGCTGCCTTTAATAATAAAGCAATCTAACACACATCTCAATTAGAGTTCCTGAGAATTCTACTCCCATCTTACTGGGTCTTAACACAGGTTTATTTGAGATCTATTAAGCAAACAACCAGAGGATCATCACCAGGTGTCATTCAGCTCACCTGGCTGAGCACCTGGAGAACATTCTTCTTAGGGAAAACATGCTCATAAATGCTTCTACAAACTCTAAGAGAAAAAACACAAACTCCCAGGTCTAGTCCCACTGTCCACGGCATAAGCTGAGTGCATAGCCTCTTCACTTTCTACAAAGCAGAGGTATCTCGGCAGCCTGCTATGCTGTTGAAGTTTGGTTCTTCATATCTCTTAACTAGACCTTTTTATCAAAAAGTCCTTCTGCACACTCCATGATATGCTTCCAGGGAAAGACCAGCTTAATACTGAACGTGTGATTTATAACACCATCATCATCACGCATTGTAGAGTCTGCCATCTCATTTCCAGAACTCTGCTCTCCTTTCTGTTTGTCTTCAGCCCTTCTGCAAGTGCTATTGTGAGGAGACACACTTTGTAGGTTAAGAGTTCCGTTTTTATAAGTTACACTGAGCTATATTTTCCTTGTTCTCCTGGTCCTAGTTGGAAAACAAATCACATAAGGGAAATGTCTTTATAGTACCAGTCCTTAAATATTTTACAGGCAGAAATCATGGTGGGTGGTTTGGAGGCTCCATTACCCCCCTTGGGAGAAGGTATAAATATCCTTGAGGGTTTACATAACCAAGCCGCAGTGAATCCACGCCACTTAAAACCCGAAGTATTTACAGTACTTCTGCCTCCAGAAATCTGGGACTCAGTGGTGTGTGGGGATTCACAAAGAATAAAGCCAGCAGGACTACACAGATGTCAAAACAAAATTAATCTATTCCTCTATCCATCTATTGAGAGACACAATAAAGATAGCCAAGTGAAGTCGTTCAGATCCATTAGGTGGAAGACATCACACTCCTGGAAGCTTCACTCTTGAACATAACTTGGGAGAAAACAGGTAAAAGGGGAGGCTTTGTCAAATGTCAGCTGCCTAAAAAGAAGACGCCAGAGCAGAACTGTTGCCAGGCAGGAGAAGGTAGCAGAGGGCCACTAAAACCGGGACACAGATCTTTCCTGCACTCTGTTTGACCACATTTGATCCAAACACAATGCTGTGGAATAAGTACAGCCACTCTCACTTTCTGGAAAGGAAAACTGAGACTCGGGCAGGCTCCGTAATCAATGCTCTGTCAGTGGGTTAGTGAGTTTAAAGCAAACACGAGCATTTGTACCTAAGTCTGCTTATCCTACATCTTGTGCTTTTTTTTCCGCTTATCATTGTGCTTCCTCTCACTGTTAGGCTACAAAAAAGGATGAGCTTGAAGTCTCTTATAAGAGGGTTGAGAGTGTATGAATAGATGGCCCCTGCAGGAACTACGCTCATGGCTTCTGTGGAAACAAAAGGATGGATCCGGAAGCTCAGTTTGGACTCTGCAGGGTGGTTCTCCTACACCACTGCAATAATACTGGGAGGGGAGCATGAGCCAGCTGGCACAATCCTCACCCACAGGCACACAGCGCTGGCACAGGCTCAGCCTTGGAGCGCAGTCTTTGACTCCACAAGAAGGCTAAAAAGAATAAGACCGTCTTGAACAGCATTCCAAAGCTTAAAGAGCAAATCAGCTCTCTAGAAAAGACAAGCTACACAGAAAAGAGCTAGAAAGGCACAGAGGAGTAAAGACCCAGGCTAAACGGAACACCTCCTCACCCAGAGCCCAGCGCCATTCCCACAGCCCAGTTACAACAACACTCTGAGGTGAATTTTGCTTCACCAAGGAAAAATAAGGGAGAATTCTGAAGTTTTTAAGAAGCAAGGAAAACACAGCAGCCCCCTAGAATTATCAACTTCTATTAGAGACACATAAGAAAATGAAGAGAACACCATGCATGGTGTTAGAAATGCATTCGTTAGAGACACATAAGAAAATGAAGCCAAAAGGAGAGAAAGTAGAGTGATTACTGTCAATAGGCTTGGAACCACCTCATATGTAAAAAGACAGGACACCTATATCACATCTCGTTCCTACTCATCCAGGTATATCTAGTATATTCCTCTAAATCCCAAGAAGGCGGAAAGAAAGTTCCAGTGCTGTAATGTCTATTTCAAGCTTTTATCAGCACTAATTCCAGCCCCCTTTCTCCTTATAATTCTGAACAGAGAGAAAACAGACATTAATTAAGCAAAGCTTTATCTCTTTCTACTCTAATGAAAGCCAAGTCACAGTTATATTTTTACCAAGATTTTCCTCCACTTAATGAAGACATTATCCCAGAGTTTTCAAAGTCATCTTACAAAAGAGCATTCCAGAGACATTAAAGTCAGTTTAAACTAAAAAGTCTTTTTGAAGTCAATAAACAATAAAAGAACAATGAAAAGAGGGCCTTTGATCCTGCCTTGCTCTAAAGTCTTTAATTTCTGTTTTAATCTACGAGATGAGTAAGTCTTGTATTCAAATATTTCTCACCTCTAGAATATAGTACTTAAACACTTTGTGTTTTATAATCCTTTCCTGGAGATTCCTAGGCCTGTATGAATATATATCGATATGTGTGTGTATACACAAGTACAAGCCTGGATTATAAGTATGCACAGCTGTATATGTATATGTATATGTGTGCATCTATGTGTATATATGTATATGCATGTGCACACATGCATATATGACTATGTATATACAGGTCACATATACATACATATTTCATTTACATGATTGCAGGTCAGCAGGAAGTCCTCCACTAGAAATGGGGAAAGAAACTTTTAAAATTATTTCCACTCCACTTCTTTGAAAATTAAAAAAGAGAGAAAGAAAAAGAAAATGGAATCTGGGCTTTGAAATTCATAGCAAGATCAAAGATTATAATGCACATAGATTTTTCAAGGTATACATTATTAATAACACAGGCAAACATATAACTAATCAATAGCCTGGTCAAGAGCTGATAAGGTAAGCATAAGCACCTGTCTTCACGACTCTGTGCAAAACACCATGCATGGCAGAAACTGGTTTCCAGTTTTGAGACTGGTTTACCTGGGCATTATCTTGACTCAGCCACTTCCTGCCTACGCGATAAAGACAGGATTACTTAAAACACATGGAAGGAAAACAATGAGCACCTTAATGTGCCCCATGTGTTAAAAAATCTCTCCTTATGTGTTAGCCTCACTCTTTTTTTTTATTGAAGCGCAATTCGTAAAACATACAATTAACCATTTCAAAACAGACAGTCACTAGTGGCTTTCAAAGTGTTGTGAAACCATCACCTACATCTAGCTCCAAAACATTTTCATCACCCTGCAAGGAAAGCCCACACCCATTAAGTCATTCCCATACCCCTCCCACAGCCCCTGACAACCACCAATCTGCACCCTGTCTCTATGGATTTGCCTCCTCTTCATATCCTATAAAAAGAGAATCATAGAAGGTGTAATTTCTTGTGTCTGGTGTGCTAGCCTCTTTTAATGTAAAAACAAATAAATCCCACATGAGTCCAAGTTTGAGTCTAAAGATAAGTTTTTCAGAAAGAAAAAAAAAAACAATGAAACACAGAATACTTTTTTAAAAGTATTACACGACTGATGCCCTCTGATGGTGGGTATTGTTTGCCAGGGAAATAAAAGGAAGTGCATTAATTCACATATCAAGGAGCATTTGCATGGTGAGCTAATTACCAAATAGGCTGTAGAAGTGGATCATGTGAAACACATTCCTGGACAGTAGTTATATTAAGAGCTTATGGGTTTGTGTGGTATTATTCAAGGACAGCACCCCAACATTTTCAGTTAGGGGTCATGGAATGAAGATGAGAGCTCTTTAACAAATTCCCCTCCAGGCAGTGCTGGAAATGGCCCAGGAGGCTGAGGAGTGTGCAGGTCTGAGTCAGTACAGTTTCCAACCTGCACTGTTCACCCGCTTCAGACATGGGAGGTTTTATAACTCTACTTCTCCATTCTCTGATTTTTCTTGAGGGTGCAACAACAGGTCCTCAGAGAAAATGGAGGGCTGTGGTGTTCCTGTTTCCAGCAAGGGGAATGAACGGAGTCTGTTACAGAAACAGATACTGAGGCTCCCCCAGCAAGGACTGTTTCTGTCCTTACAGAAAGAAAAGAAGATGCAGTCAAAGCTGGGTGCAAATGCTAACTTGCCCCTGACACGGCCTCCCAACTGCAGCTCTGGAAATGGACAGTGGGGTATCCTGAAAGACAGCACTAAGGTTTGGTGAGATGTGGCCACATGGAGCACACTCAGTATATTACCCTCCTCTGTCTCTGCTGCTCCGATGCAGTCACCTCGGCAAGGTGCTCTGTGTGGACTATGGGAGACAGGGAGCCTGACTTATGGTTAGGTCCCATCTACCTCCCTCTCTTGATCACAGACCTCAAGCAACGCAACACACGCCGGCCCTGGGATGAACTTAGCATAAGCATTATCTAGGTTTCATGGATCAGGGTAAGAACTCAGTGACAAAGTGTCAGCCAACAGCCCTTTAGCTGCAGAATCAACCAACCTTTACTTAGAGCCTACTGTGTGCCGGAGGATAGGCTGCAACTGTGCACGTCATCTCATCACCTTCTGTTTCTTTCCCAGGCATCCTGACAAGCCTTATTCTACTCAAAGCAATACAAACAATCAGGCACATATTTATTAATACTGACAGCCGCTCAGGGTGTCTGGAGGGCTTCATCTATGAATATAAAGAACAAGTATGCTGCGGAAAAAGAAACATCTCCAAATGTGGAGCTGGACACATTGGCTTTCAAGAGTTATCTTTTTAGGCCATCTTGGTGTGTCATTAAGCACCATATGAGAATTCCTTCAGTTCCCTTTCCAAGGGTGGCCGCCGTCTGTACTTACCTCAAAGGTACCTCAACCATGTGTGCTGCACTTGAACTATCCCATGCACTTTAGAAAGCACCGATCCCAAGTGTGTAATTCTTCTGTTCTGCATGTTTTTTTTTTTTTTCATTTTTATCCCCGGCACGGCAAAACCAAATCTCTTACTGTGCACACAGAACTGTAGTGGGACATGGATTTGACACTAGGCAAACACCTCCCCTTAGCAAAAGCAAATAAAACAAAAGTTCAACAAGCCTCCAAGCCAGCGTGCATAAATGTCACCGTGCCTGGAAAAAGAGGAGATCAGAGGACATTAATGAAATCACAGTCCTCCTAGTGTAGTGGGAAAAGGTTACTGTGACACAGATCACGGGGGTCCAGTGCAGGTGCCCAAGAAAAACAGCAGGGATAGGGCAAGACCCTGGGAAGCAGCCACGGGCTGCCTGTGTCGCCCGCTGCCTCGTTTCTCAGAGCTAATCATGGGAAACGTAACTAGTCCAGGCGGCAGGGCGAGTTTACAACAACTGACAGTAACTATAACATACGCCAGTTTGTATTAAGATGTTATTGCACCTTCCCAGTTCTAATCACCAATTATGACTCTATTACTCCTGCTTGGCAGTTCATCTGCTCCCACCTCCGCTAAGGACGACTTGGAGACGGACCTCTGATCTCCCGGTTCCGCTTCAGTGAGCGCTCAGCACGGCGGCTGTCATTTGCAGACACTGAAGAGGTAAGGCATTGCTTTTGCTCAGATAACTGTACCTGACCTTACAACAATTTACTAAGGAAATACCTGCTTAATAGCAGTGTGAGCGCCGTTTCCTTTATGCTCGCCACGGCACTGCAAATTAGCGACAACAGGATAAATCTATGGCCGGCTCACTAGACACTTCATTAAATCACTGTTCTCTTGCCTTGTAGCTCACTAATAGAATCACAGCCCTCGTTAGCTACTGAATAAAAGATCAATCACAGACTTTGAAAGCTCTTGCTACCAGCTTCCAGAGGAAACAAGGGGGAAAAAAAATCAAGGGGGTGGAGGGACAGAGAGAGAGAAGGAAAGAGAGAGAGAGATTCAGGATCATTGCTGGGATTCTGAATGGCCTCACTGCAAGTTGCTTAAATTACCTTTTCCACAACTGACTCCAACTGCAATACTCAGAGGAACTTGTTAAGCCTGCTTTCAAGAGCAGCGCTCTAATATATGACTGCTAGACCCTGGTCAAAAGTTCATAATGTGCATATGTAAAAAGGTACTAAATTGCCTGAGGGCTAAAACCAGAGGAGTTTAATTGTAGCAAAATACTGAAAATGGTCTGTTGAGGGTCCTTCTATTGGGATACTGCTGGCTCTGGCTGATTGAAGTACAGAACATAAAAGTCCTGCAACAATATTTCCTTAAATGCTGGGGAAACTGCCAGCAGTTGGTATTGCATGAATGTTGTGGTTAAAGAAAAACATTTTCCTCCCCTAAAATAAATAGAGTATTAAAAACTGCTCCAGCCCATAATTCTAAAGCAGGACGGAAAAAGGGAGGGCTCCATGATAATAAATACGGTATAATTCATAAGGCATGTCCAATCTACTTTTACATGTGGCACACTGAAGGTATTCAGGCATGACCTGCAAGGGGTATGGGGTTGGGAATGGCCGTGATTTTGAAAACAGCTTTGCGCTGAAATAACTGCTGCCTCCGGCTGCCTCACCCAGTGCCCAGCTAGACATGCCCATGTGGGGATCGTTGCAGTGGGATCTGTCTGGCTCATTTTATCTCCTCTTTCACAAAATGAGATTGGAGCTCCACCTACACACAACTGGCTTCTCTGGATAGCTTTCCTACACCCGGAATCCTCTACTTTCTCCAAATATACTCCTTCTTTTTATTATTGTTTTTCTTTTCTTTCGGATCTTACTAACTTAGCTTCTTAGGCAATGCAAGAGCAGTGGATGGTGACCCAGAATACTAGAAGGGTCTGTGCCAAATATGGGATATCCAGGAGAACCTAGAATCTGGCAGGTGGGCCCTCTGATTTGAAAGAAATCTGTGTGAAAGTTAAAGTCACCACTCATGGACAGTGTAATATGTCCCCATGTGTCATTTTAATTGGGTTTTTAAACAATTCAAATGTTGAGCGTTCCGTCTTTAGTATAGTGCCAAGCATTCGTAGTGGTTGGATAGCTGGACAACCACCAATACTGGTGGATGTCCATTATTAAAATGGAAAATGCGGGCAACGGCTATGGGTTCTATTTGTGGAGAGAACTCAATAAGTGAGATTAGCAAGACCAACCCCCTCCTGTCATCTGGAGGCCCTATTTCCTCAGTCTTATTGTTCCAGAAAAACATTTCCAAAGTTATGGTGAGAATGAAGCAAGTGATGTTTCCTCATCTAAGATGGCAAACTAAAAACTCAAATAAACGCCTATGTGATGTTTATGGTCACTGAATTGCTTAGGGGTTATGCGACCTTTTGGGTCCAATCCTTGCTATTGTGACCTGGATCAATTCAAAATATATCACAGCTCAAAGGGTTGCATCTACTCTTTAGTTCCTCAAAAAAAAGACATCGCAGGTCATGGGACAGACACACCACAGGCCGCACCAGTTTTCACTTTTACAAACTGCACCTCTGAGTTATTCAGGCCAGTGTTCTACCACATGAGCAGGCAGCTGCAGGACAGCTAATCTAACGCTGATCTGTTCTTTGTCAGGTTTGCAGAAATCTTGAAGCAGGAGTATTTGGGGAAAAAGGCAAAGAGTACAATGAAAGATGGGTTTTCACATAAAATCAAATGGAAAATATCTAAGCGACATAGAAAATACAGGCTGCCCTGTTACAATCACGAATGTCAGAAATGGCCCAAAGAGATGGCCCAAAGAGATGCCCCGTGCATACCTCGATGCCTTCCAATACTCAATTCATATGTCCCAAAAGAGAGGGCTGGACCATACGTCTCTTTCTAACTCCTACGCACAAAGGTTCCCAAGTCCCAGGGAAGCAGCCCAGCTTCTTCAGCCATTGTATCACGGCCCATACATGAGGCCAGCCCAGTGACGGTATGCTGATTCCTAGGGTCCGGATAGACCCCGTGGAAGCCCTGGTGTGTCCTGTAGGGATGTGCTCAGAGATGCAATGAAAGGCAACAGCAGAGCACAAGCATTTGAGTCAGATGCACAATTCCTCTATCTAGAAGCAATGTGAGCAAGGCAAGTCACTCAGAACCTCAATTTCTTCATCTATAAAATGGGCATACGAATTCAAAACTCAGGAGGTTCCTGTGGGAAGTAAATTAAGTGGAACAACATAAACATTTTCTTGGCTCACGGCCTGCCAGCTGGATAAGTGCTCTTCTCCACCACCCTGCACAGCCTGTGTAAGTCTGAAAACGATTCAACGCTACTCCAATGAGAACAATACAAGCTGAGCCCTTCCAAAACGTGGCTGTAGTTTTTGGTGCAATTTCCATGGAAACCACTTGAACTCTCTGTGAATCAGTACATTTGCAAGGATGACTCACTATATCTGAGACTGTGGGCCAACCTCAGTGTAGGAATGAATGAGACTACTTATAAGCTAATAGCACACATTTAGATGCAGGTTCACAAGCTGATTGCCCAGAACCTATTGAGAAGCACGAAAATGCTACTTGTGATTCTTTGCTTTCATCTTCAGCCAGCTTCCACAAGACAAGACAAATAGAAGACCTCAAAGGCTGACTTCAGAATTCACGGGGCAGCTCTTACTTCCTCAGGTTACTGACTGCACTGCACCTGCATGATAAGCATTGTCACTTTGACTTTGCCGCAAGTAGACCCCATCCTCATCCCAGCTCCCTGGATGAAGTGTAAAAAAGAATTCATGCAAAAAGCCAATCGTGTTTGTGCCAAGCCATCGCAGAGGCCAAAGCCAAGGGGTAAAGTGCCTTCCGGGGAATGATGGACTTGGTTTAATTCCTGCTGAAGATGCTGTCGTTTAACACCATGTGTCAAGTCAGGTACTAAAATATCCTAAAAATAATAATAATAAACTAGTCCCGATTCTAAAACTATCAGCAAAATCCCCGGCACCCACAGATCAAGCTGCTGGGTGGAATTGGTTTTATGGACACCAGAGAAACATAGCCTGCTGTGGGCGGCTTTCCCAGAAAGCACACAGCCTGGCTTTATGAAGATTCTGTCATCTTCACAGTGTTTAACTCTTGCTGCAACATGTGAGCCTGGAGTCCTGTGAGCCCGTGGCTTCCAGCTGAGCATCTTAAGGCAGTGATCCCACTTGATTAATCCAGAGAATGAAGAGAGGACCAATGAGTATCTTTAGTCTTTTACTGCAAGAAAATTATTTTGGATTTACATAAAGAGAAGCAATGGGAATATGGAAAAATACCATATTGAAAAATATTTTTCTCTTTTGCTGTCTTATATTTCTCTAACTATGCATGTCAGTAAAAATATGTAGACAGGGCAGAAAAAACATCTTGAAAATGAAAATCTATGTATGAAACTCTAAGCTCTACCACCTACCTTCATGCCCAACAGAGAGCCCCGGAGAACCTCAATATTAACCCCAAATAAATCTTTGGCTTTTTACCCTAAATAGACAAAAATCACTAAAACTTAGAGACAAAGACTTTCATTTTGAATGTTATACCCAGACCTACACAATTAAGAACTCTAGAGAAACATCCAAAAAACTAGGTAGCTAAATTCTGGGTTCATCAATTTAAAAAGAAGGCCAAAAAAAAAAAAGGTAAGCTAATCAAAGATGGCCCTGGGATGTTCCAAAATAATGAAGAACCCTTCCGTGAACCAGTGGGCTTAGGGAAAAGACTCACTGCTGATTCTATTACATATAACCTCTCAGGAATTTAAAATCAAACCCTGCAAATTTTCATTGGCAACATCAGGTAGACCTTCAGGCTGAACAGGAATGCAAACATGTCACTAGTATTATTTTTAAGTACTCAACTGCATTTACACTAGAAGATGATTTCCAAGAATATTCATGGACAATCACAAGTAGTCTTTAATCACAGCATACACAAGTGTAGAAAGTAAATTCTGCCCCATAAAATGTCACGGGTGCCTGATACCTTACAATTATGCCACAAACCTCAGGGGTTTGTATGTGCAAATTTAAATGAAAAAGATGAGGAAACACAAGAATAGGTAAAAGTGGCAGAAACAGCGCAGAACCTCAGTGGTTGGTAAGAAGATGATAAGAGGAAGTTTTTTTCTCTGGTTTTCTCAGAATCACGGACCCCCACTACCCTTTCCACCAAGAGACCAGGATTCCCCACCAACTGAATCTTAAAACAATGCTTACCTCAAAGGGCAGTGTGAAATATCCAGATGTGCAACGAAAATGCATTTGCTCAAAATGCATTTATGAATGTCACAGGCTGTGAAAAGGGCATTACCTCTTTGTCTTGCAATAGGATGCTGAAAGGGTCTTTTACCATTTTCAGGTCCCGTTTCTTATCCTAACTTCTAAGATTTATAAGAAACCAAGGCCACCTGAGAAGGCGAAAAGACGCCTCAGTTCTTCTCGCCAAGCTCAGCGCATGCGGATTAGCCCTTGCAAAACCATCTGTTGCCTTCCATTTGGATACTGTAGTCCATTAGTTTACTAATATAATCCCTCTAGGTTATAATTAATAGGCGCAACTAACCTGGGAAAACTTCAAGTAGTCGGGTAAGTGAAGTAAATTAAATGCCGAGGTGACACGGGGAATGGAAATTGTTGGAAATGAAGGGATTATTTTTCCCTCCCCAGACCCAATAAGGACATACTAATCATTCTGTCGCCTTCCCCTCCCCCTACTCTATTCCTACCAGCAGGTTCCACCCTCAACAATGCATGGATGAAACATGGCGCCACCTACGGGTGTTCACTAGTACTTGTGTGAGTTTATGAGTAGGTTCCTCTGTATGTATACATGGATAAGGATCTACAGACGTTAGTTTTTAATTTAATTTTCTTTTATTAGTACATGCTTTCAATTCACTCAGTTTACAACCATCATGGGGAGTGGTTACACCGACATATTATAGCTCTTTTTTTTTTTAATTCCTTTCCCATTCCCTCCCCTCCTCCCACCTCCTGCCCTGTCTCCCCTAGTACCTTTTTCCTAGTTGTTGACATTGTTTGTCGTAGCTCATGTTACAGCAAATAATGTTTCCACTGATTGGAGTTATGAGGGTCCACTACATGGCACATCTTTATTCCTCTCACTTCCCCTTCTTACCCTCCTCCTCACTCCTCTCTCTGTTCCCTGGGACGACTACCCTATTAGAGGAGATCTGCATCCTTGTGCCTTTATCATTTCTTTGTGCTCTGCTTCACACCAGTGAGAGAGACCATATGGTATTTAAGCTTGTGAAGACACAAATATTTTTAAATTTCAGCCTGCCTTCCCTAGTACTAATGATAAAAATTAGTTAATTTATATTCTGTTTACTATTATATGCTACAAAATAATTTAAAAATGACCACATATGGATAAATGTGGAATAAAAGAATAAATAAAAGTTTAAGGCAACACTGCTTCCTAATAAAACAAACACGTCATTGGCAGGAAATGGGAAAAGGGGTAAAAATCCAAAGGAAGTCTCTAGTTCAAATTATGCCAGACCAAGTTATGCATCATGGGTCTTGGCAACAACTCAGTTTGTCTCACCTAGAAACAAGAGAACGTGAGCCCTGCGTCCGAGGGACGCTGCTGAAGTTTGTGTCATTGTCATGTGTGTCTCTGTGGGCCCTGCGAATACTGCAGAGGCAGAGGCTTATTAGGATGGCTACTGATGCTTTCCAAACCCGATCCTGACACTTGCACATAAAAGCTTGTGCATGTAGAAAAGAAAAAGTACATTAAGAAACAGAGTTTTTGGATTTCCACGCAGTAACTTCGATAAAATTCACATTTGCATTGTCAGGTAAGTCACAAGGCAAGACTGACTAAAGCTCTTTGCACCCAAGGACTTGTAATTAGTCACTACTTTGAAGGAAGTAAGAGAACAAGGAGCAAGAATGGAGTGGAGCAAAAGCTTTTTGCTGCTGTACTCAAAGGAATAAAATAACATTTTCAGGAGAGCTCTTGCTAAACCCTGGACCGTCCTGTTCTGGAAGAACCATCTTGTGAGATCCAACAAAAGTCCCTATAGGGCCTATTAATGAAGACAACAATAACAAAACAGACAGACAGACAAAAAGGAACAGACACAAAGACAATCAGAGAGAACATTACCAGTCATCTGAACATACACCAGCTTCTTTAGGTGCACAGCAGATTAAAGCTGCAGAATGGGCACACACTGTATGACAACCAACATCAAATAGAGAATCCTCTGGGAAAATTCTCCAAGGTGGAGCTTGTAGAAAGGCTGCCAGCCCACAGGGGATGTTCATCTCCCCGCTACATACAGTTCAAATAGCTCTTCATAAGGGCGAAGGGTGGTCAGACAGTGCCACGTGCACTAATTTACAGTTCCGTCATCAGATGACATTGCAAATTACGTTATGTATTTTAAATCATGTTAACATGGTTTGTTAATGTGGTATTCACTAAAAGACCACAGCTAAGAATGAATGGACGTGCTAATTTTATAAATGTTATGGGAGTCACACATGGATTTTCTACATATGCTCTTCTTAGAATCTGTCTTACATCCTTAGATAAATGTCATCAATGGAAAGATATATCAAGTTATTCAGAGAGGCTGCAGCAGCATCACAATGTAGTAGTTACAGAAATAAACAAGCTGGGGGCTGGGGATTTAGCTCAGCGGCAAAGCGCCTGCCTGGCAAGCGCAAGGTCATGAGTTCGGTTCCCGGTACCGGAGAAAAACCAAGAAATAAACAAGCTATCTATCAGAAGGAAAAATAAATTTTGTTAAAATATTGTTCCATACTAGCTCTATCAGGTATCCCTAAGGCAAAAGTGTAATGCTACTGCTTAAAAAAGAAAAAAAAAAAAAGACAGGAAAATATTTTATTAAACATGAAATAACACTTAAGTATGAAATGCTTTCCATTACCTGCAGTTTGAATAACTGCATAAATGTATGTATTAACATATTTATCCAGAAATTTACAGATCCCATATGTGTTCTTGTATATTTATCTCCCAGAGTCAGTTCATACTTCATTTGGGGGAGTACAGGGAATTGAACTCAGGACCTTGCACTTGCCAGGCAGGTGCTGCACCGCTGAGCTACATCCCCGGCCCCTTCAGTTCATATTTCAAAGCTTCATACCTACTTCTACTTCTGCAATGTCAATATCACCAATTTTAATATATAATCCAGAGATCTGAGGCCCTTCACCTCTGTGAAGCACAAGTCATTACAAATCCATGTTCATTACTCAAACCTTTGCTGTAATACTGATGCTGTCTTGATTTTAAATTGGAATTTTGTGTATTGTGATATCAATTTCCAGGTCCCAAAGTATTGCATTAAAATATTGTTTATCTTGATCACAGGGATTATACCCCCTTAACTGTATCCTAGTCCCTTGTCACAGACCTGCAAAGTATACCTAAAACACCCTCTCTTTTTGTGAGTAGATATTTACCTCCTATACATCCTTTATGTATCAGGAAAGATGTAATCTCATTCTTCAACTTTTTCTGACTACTCTTGTGCCTACCCCACCTCACCTCTTTCTAACATTTCTCTTGTTTCTGTCTTCCTCAAAGGTAAGCATCATATGGCAAGGATAATATTTGGCTTATTTTTGAACCTGCTACCCCTTAAGTTAACACTTGACATAGAAGACACTCAGGTTTATCAGACTGTGGCATATCAAATAGTTCTACAGCAGCAATCCTCACAAGAAGGACTGTGATATAGTGGGTAGAATAACCAACAGTACATGTTGAAATGTGGATTACAATCGGGACTTCAAAATATGAAATACTATCATGAAAAAAAAAAACCAGCAGAAAATATTGCCCATAGTTAAGATCACTGTTTCATAAGAAATTTTAGATCCATACAAATATACATATTACAAACACACATACACAAATATGTATAACTATATATGAATTGGATTCCAACATAAAAAAATTTTTACTAGTAGTCAAAAAAGTATGAAAGACACCCTTTTAGAGAAACATAAGACATCATGATCCATCATTAATATGTAACCTACCCTAGCATCGAGAGGATAAGGCTTCCAAAGTAACCCAAGACATTGAAAGTTTAGGGAATGATTAGATTAACAATATGTTCAGTGACTAATCCCAGGCAAATGAAGAACAGTAACATGCTGGAATGGACTTGATGAGAAATTCCTTAGGTACTCGCTAAAATATCAGTTGTGGCCTTTCATCAAATTAATAACATATATTACCTATTGAAATAACATTACAAAAATTTGGTGACAACAATTACCCCATGTGGTATAATACAGATTTGTTCAATCTTAGAAAAATCACAATGGAAAAAGCTGTAAAGTTTGGTATATACAGAAACCAAATGAAAGAAACCATCACTGTAAAATGCATAAGGCAAAAGTGGTTTGGTGAGGAGAATTCAGAAGGGAAGGAGGAAGGAAGGAAGAAAGGAAAAGAGGAAGAGAAAAGATTTATTACCTTTGTGTTTTTTATTTCTTTTTTTTTTTGGTTTTTCTCCGGTACTGGGGACCGAACTCACGACCTTGCGCTTGCCAGGCAGGCACTTTGCCGCTGAGCTAAATCCCCAGCCCCACCTTTGTGTTTTTAAACAATTTGATTTAAGGGCTGGAGATATAGCTCAACACCTGCCTGGCAAGCACAAGGTCTTGAATTTGATTCCTGGTACCAAAAAAAATTAGATTACAGTTTTTAATTGTCTTAATGAAACTCACCCAATATTATACTTCCACCAAAAATGACGAGTGTTGATATAGTTTTTTTCATAAATAGTTTTTTTTTTTTTTTTTAAATCCTCAGATAAAAATGGCAGGGTTGAAATGGCCTTATCTGTCCTTCTAGAGAACAGGTTGAATCGCCTTATGTGTCCTTATCCTAGAGAGATTTCCTAAGTGCATATCCATATCTGCAAAACATGACTAAAACAACCAAACAAACCATTTCTGAGTACTCATTACCTATTTGTATTAGCATTTCCAGCTCCTGTTGTCTTTATTAAAACATCTTCAATGAACTGAATTTAAAAAATATAACTTTCACAAGGATATACTGAAGATGGAAGTAGCTCACTGGAAGATAATACTAGGTACTGAGGAAAAGAATTAGCAAATACACAGATAGAGAAAGACAAAAGATAATGGTTTGTACTGGATCCCTGAAGAATTATGATTTCATGTAGACATGCATGCATACCCATGTTTCTGATTAAAAGATTAATCATCTGGATGCTGGTATACTTCTTGATAACAATCAGTGGCCATTATATAAATCAAAAGGAAATGAATTTATAAAAATGATTTTGAAAGTTCTGAAACCTGAATAGTCTTATTAGAATATCTATTTTCCCAGTGTGATACACATTCTCTTTTGTTAAGCATGGAAAACACAGAAATACATCCAGAAGCGCACACCAAGACAAAGTTAATTTGGGTCTATTGTAAGAGACCTTGGGGGCTATGCTTAAAGAAAGAACAAGCAGAGACCAGGGTGAATAAAATGTGTAAGGGTCACTAAAAATTGAAATGAGTTGCTATGGTAAGAATCAATATGGCTTCAAAGCTAGACTATGAGCTCCCACAATGTATCTTGGTATAATTTCACTATCAAATGGAAGGATTATGGCAGTTCCTCATGGGTTTTGAATAAAACTGAAGGTAAAGGGGACTTCATACCTGCTGCAGCCTAACTCCAGAAGTTCTGGAGCCGTGTAAAAGTAACACCCTTGCAAGCAGCTGTCCTATAGGTCCTTGAAAATACATAAAATTTCAGGACAGCCCACAGGAACTAGTGGGATATAGTGGAAATGAACAATTAAAGTTTGAGCTGTGCCCTAACCCTAAAACAACTCAAAAACACCAGGATGACTTTCCCTGTTTCACAGAGCAAAAGAAAAGGAACAGAGGGATGGCAGGGTCACTAGAAGCACAGCGAATCACGAGGAGCCTGGTTTCTTCAACTTCAAAGCCCACGTGCAGTTTTTCTGCTGCACCGCATCAAATCCTCTCCAACCAAACTGAGACAAACGTGCCTTTCTGACCTCTGTCCCTGGACAGTGGAAATAAATGGGTTGGCACAAAGAAGGTACTTAGACAGAGGTTGGCACAAAGTGTTCCCTAGTAAGTATGAGTTGTTGGTGTTGTTGGCTCTGTCCCCTGGGAGACAGGAAGCCTCAAATGTGTTTCTGGTCTTCACATTAAAAAGTGACACGGGGTGGGTCAATGGTCAGGCTGACTTCTCAAAGGTGAGTTGCATTTTTGAGTTTGTTTTTATTTTGGCTTTGGATCAAAAAGACCTCCACCCTGGGTACACGACGGGTGGATGTAACACAGGAAGGGAAGTGTAAGGGGAAAGGATCTGGCTCCCCCAGACAGCCCCTTCCAGAAGGAGCTCACAGGAGTCCAGTGTGTTCCCCTACTTTACATCCACAGGAAGTCTGCAAGCTCTCTAGAACACTTTGCATGCAAGGACAAAAAGGAGGAGAAAATTATATTACTTTCATGACTGAGTATATCCCAGAATCTAATCCTTTTGAAAAATGTTGTATTGACATCATCTCAAGACATCTTCCTCATAAGAAATCTGCTCAGGCTGAATGCTGAGATTTTAGCCATGCTAATTTCATTCCTTGCTCTTTTATGGTTATAGAGAATTAACAGAAGGACAAACGACACAGTACACACATAAGCCAAGAGATGCTGACTTCTAAAAAGAAAAGAAAAAAAAAAAAAACAGGCTTATTTTGTTCACCTGCCCAGGAATATGAAACTATCAAAAAAATTACAGTTCCCAGATTTTATAGAGTGTTCTCTTTCTTTCTTTTAAAAGAGTGAGAATACTAAGAAAACATTATGCAAGTCTCAGTAGTTGATGTACAGTATTTGTTTTGGATCTAGCAAATACACTTTTTATAACTTTTCTCTGAAATAGGGAACTTTCTAGCTCAGATTACTTGGATACTCTCACTGTTTATCCTTCCCTTTTTTGAGCAGTCAGAAGAGATTTCTCTCAGTACTTCAAATAAATAAGATATCCAGCTGAACAAACACCATATATTCTCGTGGATTACTTTGGCTTCTTAAAGAATATTTCACTTTCTTTTTTCAGAATGTAAATGATTAAAGAGACCCCATCATATGAAACTCAAGAATGAAATGTTTAAAGTAGCACAGATTCTACATAAGGTGGTATGTGAAGAAGCAAAAAAAGCTCAGCTCAGTAAAAAGAGCTCGGTATTTCACAGGGGAAATTTGAATATTACTACATAAGGTATTTTATGACATGGGTGGTTTTATGACATGAAAATCAAACTTTAGTATTCAAAATCAATCTCTACCACATTTTCTGGGGGAAAAAAAAAAAGAAAAAAGAGGTGATTTTTATTCTTTTTTACCTTCCCATTTTGTTTTCAAAAAAGAAAACAAACAACAACAAATCCTAGAGAGTCTACACATACTGAAAAAAACAGAATCATGTTTTACATGAATTTTCAAATGGGTTGGGAGCCTTATCTAGTTTCACAATGTAGAAAAAAAAAAAAGTCTGGTGTTTCTGGCTAGTTTTTGAAACTCAAATCCAATCTCAGCAGCACAAATTTCTCTAAAAAGAAAATTTGGACTGTCGAGTCACATGGGTACCCTCCTCTAAAGCAGCACAAAGATACATACTTGACTTTAGGAAACAGGGTCCACACTCTTCTTTACTCTTTTCATAAGCTTTCTTATTAAAGGACTAAATCATCTCCCATCCCAAAGCAGAAATGCAAGAATATATATAAAAAAGGATGCATCTGATGCTTCTCTCAGTCCAGAAAAAGACCAGAAAACAAAGACAGGGTGCAGACAGGAGAAGAGCAAGGCAAAGACAAAACCACAGAGAGTACATTTCTGGCTTTGGGCCAGGAATTACTGTCACCAAAAGATCCAGAAAAGCAAAACAAAATTCAACTTGCACAACACGGTGGGCAGACCGGAAGGGGACCCTCAGTGACCCCTGCCTCTCTGTCCTCACACCACTGTGAAATGTTCTCCCCTTGAATATGGTCAGACCAGTGACTCGCTTCTAACGGGTGGGAATATAGCAAAAGCAGCGAGATGGCACTTGTGTGGTTAGGTTCCGTCTGTGCCTTCCACTCTGCTTGGGGAGTCTCTGTCCTTCTTGGCTGACATAAAGCCAGCTGCCATGGGGGCGAGACTAAAGCATCAAGTATCCAGACACCACAAGAACCAAAGTCCTCCAAGTACTGGCCCCCAAGAAACTTAGTTCTGGGACAACCACATAGGCCTGGGAGGATTCTATCCCCACGGGGTCCCGAGATGACTCTTGCCACCTTACGCAGCCTGTGAGACCCAAAAGCAGAGGCCCCTTAAGCCAAGCCCAGTTTCCGACCCATGGAAATTGTAGGGAAATAATCACGCTAAGCTGTTAAATGTGAGGTGCATCTGTCGTGCAGTGCTAGATAACACATGCATAAAGTTATTATCAACTTCTACCTTTCTGCATTACTCAAACCAGGACTATTTACTGCTCCATTCTGAGTGACTATGGTCAGCAGTCGTTCTATCAGCTTTACAAAACATGAGCAGAAGTGACCACATATTACAGGTCACTATCTCAGTGCAGAAACTAGGAACAGAAGAGCAGGGCCATCTGTCCTAGAACTTCCAGAAGCTTCTGTTGCTTTCGTTGGCAGCTAATACCTTAGAACAAAGTTTGCCTTCCCTCTGGGTCCTCTTCCAACTCCCTAGTGACAGTTGCATAGGCTTATGAAATGCAGCCTTGCACAGATCTTATCCTTTGTCAAGGCTACATTCACTCATGCACTTTTCTTTGACTCTCACTAATCCTTAATTTCTTACTACGGTTCTTCGGAACAATGGATTAAGAGGGGTGGTTGGCATGTATGCCTATATACACATACATACGTACCACTGACGTAATTACAATTGCCCCTAGTAAGCCTGCACTGGTTTCTTTCCCCATGACTTACAAGCAAATGATGTAAGAGCATTTATTTAGCATCTCTAAACTTCAGTTTCCTGCCTGGCATGGTGGTGCATGACTGTAATTCTAGCATCAGAAGTCTAAGGCAGAAAGGTAGTGAGTTCCACACCAGCCTGAACTATGTAGCAAGGACAAGACCAGCCTGAACTACACAGTGAGATCCTGTCTCAAATAAACAAAACAGCAAAACAAAGCAAAACCAAAAAACCCACTTCAGTTTCCTCATCTATAGAAGGACAAAAGAATTTCCTAGAATTTCTATAATTGCTATGATGATGAAATAAATTGCTCAGCAGAGAATGAATAATGTATGGCACATGCTCAAGAAACAACTTATTATCACAGAATTAATATATCATCATTATCACTGCAATCAGAGAAACGCACTCACTCACAATTCTAATTTCTTCTGTGAGTCTGAAAATTCCATCTGCGCATGTTCCCTTTTAAGGCCGCACAGCAAACCTAACTGGGTGAGATTTCTATGATATCAAATATTTTGACTGCTAAGGGAGGAGAAAGGAAGGAGATGAAAAAAAGAATTAAAATGTGTTATGTACATGTACCCGCTCCACGCAGGAATGTAAACACTATGTGCTAGAAACATGTACTGACAAAAACTAAGCAAAAATTTAAAAGAACTCAAAAAAGAAAAGAAAAAAATGCTCATTTATAAGGAACTTTTTTTTTTCCTGTAAAGCAACATATGAACAGAGTATAAAGAAGAGTAAATAAGACATCCTGCCACCATTAACACCCAACACAGGAAAGAAAGCATAAGACAGAGTGATTCACCTACATCAATGTACATAGTGATCTTAAGTACCGTGTGTGTGTGTGTGTGTGTGTGTGTGTGTGTGTGTATGCTATACTACTAATTTCTATTAGTTCATTGAAAAGAAAGGTTTGTGTTCATATCATCTGATCAATCTTTCATGCCTATATTTGTAATCTGAGAAACTACTTTGAAGATAACAATATGCAATGTATTGTTACTCTCCTACTATCTTGTTGAGAAATTTTCTATCATTGTTTTTAGTGTTTTTTTGCATTGAAATAAAGTAAAAATAAAGCAATATATATGTGTGTGTGTGTGTGTATATATATATATGGTCCTATAGTCAGTGATCACCAAATAGTGATAAAATATATCATAATGAGTATTTTTATGAAGCAATAATGAACAATTATACTATCAATAACAACAGTAGTAAAGTCATCACAATAATAAGACCTGCTGACATTTACTGAGTTCTTAAGAATGGGTTCCGAGTATTTCCAACCTCCCCATCTCCACTCCTCAGAGACACTGGCCTGAGGTGGGCAGTGGCCAATGTCACCGCAATGGGAAGCAAGGGTCAGACGCCTCAGGAAGCTGGCCAGGGACACAGAGCAGGCAGGTGGCAAGACTCCAAAGCCCAAGCATGTGTCACTCTTCCTTCCCAAGGTTCGAAAAATACTGTATCAATGATGAAATGCTCTTTTTGGATGTTTTTGTTCTTTTTTAGTGTATGGTTATGATACATAATATGTATGTTCATGGTGTGGAATTGGTACATATACAAAACACTCTCTGGTATACCCACTGGATGGTCACTTCACAGTAAACTTGGAGGTTACAATGAGTTTTATGGGTCATCCTTTCTGATTACTTTTCATTGTACTAGAAGAAGAAAAAGACATCAGAGCCATCAGCATTTCTATTTTGCTCTCAGCCTCTTACTATATCCAAAACAAGAAAATACGGCCTTTTATCAGTCTATGCAATAACCTCTCATTTAACTTCTGGTCCAATTTCCCGGCCCATTTTTCCAAGCAAAGCAAAAGTGAGACTCATGAAAAACACTCGTAGCGCTGTTTCCTGATTTTGGTTTGTTTGTTTTCTAATTGACTTTGATCACATTAGTTTTTCGAAGCTGAACTGGGAAAAATAGTTACTCAAGTAAGTGATAGGTCCTTCCAGTCTGAAAGTCTAAGTGGTTCTTTCCTTCACTTCTCTGCTAATCATCTACCTGCCCAGCACACAGCCCTCATGAGCACAGGGACCTTGCTCATCAGTCTGTCTCTAGCTGATTCCTCGGCCTATGGTAGATGCTCAACACTACTTGTGAATGGATGGATGGATGAATGAATGCGCATCAAAAAGCCCTGAGCCACGCCTTTTTCAGGCCACACATGAATTTACTGAGGCAGAGTCCAGCTTCTAGCATTACTCTTTTAATCACTAATGCCTAAATCCTTTCTGAAAGTAGACATGGTATCATAAAAAAAAAAAAAAAAAAAGCTATACGAGGTATATTTTGTGGCCCTTCACTCCCTTATGTGATGTGTCTACACAGGTCCGAATGTCACAGATGGGGTCACCTGATTCAATACTCAATGAACTGAGAGGCTGGTAGCTTTGTTGTAGGTTTGAAACTTGGGATCCAAAAATTGTCCACAATTATGGAACTGAAATGGTACTTAGGGTTCTCTGGGCCAGGCATGCTCAAGGGAAAGGCCACCATTTCCAACAGGGATTAAAACAGCAACCCAGCTGCTATTTGATTTCTCCTGAAATCAAATATATTCTACTTCAAGACTGCTTTGTTCCACAACTGTGTCCTGTCCTGTCCTGTCCACAATTTTTAGTTTTAAAATACTCATTCTTTTATGAAATAATGGTGATGGTTACTGGTGGTGAGTTTACTTTTCCATCCAGATTTGGCAGAATAAAAAAATCTGTGAATCCGTATTAGTCCTCCCTTTTTGTTTGCTTTCAAATTAAACTTCTTCATAAACCTACAGACAATAAATCTTAGTTAATTGACTCATCAAAGACATAAGAAAACAGAAACCCAGAAAAGGTAAGGATATAGAAAATACACCACTGCCCAGAAAACACACAACTGTTGACATGGAGCAGATCCTAAAATCCCATTAGAGGTGAGCCCAGGTGCAGGAAGTTGGCCTTCATTTGTAATCTTCATGGAACCTGGGAACATGGCTGTAGCTGATTTATCTTAGCGTAAGAAGTGAGGAGGAGGTTTGACTCCTACTCATTTTTGCTAAAAAAAATATTACTATTCACCTCACAGGGAAAAATCAACGTGTCTGGTGAGTTATACAGAAATTAATGTTCATGGAAGGAACATTCCAGAAAGTCACAGGGCAACACAAACTCCTGGCATCTGTTTAATCACGCTGGCTTCCAATATCTAAACTACACCGAGGCCAAAAATTACTGGAAAGAAGTATGAAATTGGAGAAAAGGAAACTGAAAGGGAGGAGGATCAAAGAAGGCACCGCTAACTTTAAAAAAAAAAGTAATAAAAGAGCTAGGAAGAGAGTTATAAAGAGGCAGTGCATTACTGAAATGCCAGCAGGCCCTGAGAAGAAAAGAAACGAGGAAGATAAAACTAGGGGAATTTCAAATCTTGGTTAAATGTTCATTAAATAATTTGTCACACATATTAAGGACAGATAGTCACTTTTTCCCCTCTTGGGTACTCATTCAGGAACAAAGGCCGAGCCAGACTTAAAACACTGTAAAGCAAAGTGGAAAAGCTATAGTCCTGAGATGCTGTCGCCTCACAAGGCCTTTCCTTTGTTTTTAACAAGAAGGGGCCTATCTTTCCCGAAAGCTAAGGTGTGCTGTTGATAGGACAAAACAGGAAACCAGGAGGGCTTCAAATAGGGGGCCTGGAAGCCAGCCTGGCCCTCAGCCTTCCCGTAGTTTCCCTTGGTAGGCACTCAGGCCTATTGGCTGCCTGTCTCTAGGAAGAAGTAGATCTCCTGTGCCCAACACAGCGCCCTCCTGCGGCCAACACAGCTCCCTCCTCGGGAGCAGCGACATCTACAAGCAACCCTTAGGACACAGCAAGAAGAAAAGTGCTCCCTTCCTACGCAAAGAGCCAGAACAAGGGGACAAACATTAATCTCATTGATATCTGCATCCCCAAGAAGCTCACTTCACAGAAGCAGGGAGTAGAATAAAGAAACGTTAGTCCAAAGGTCCGAAGTTTCAGTTAAGCAGAACAAGCTCTTGGGATCCTTTGTGCCATGTGGTGAATAAAGGTAATAATAATCCATTATATACTTGTAAAATGCTGAGTAGACCTTAAATAGTCTCACCACTTGTCCACATACAAATGACAACTATGCGAACTGATAATATGTTAATTAGCTTCATTGTGGTGTTCACTCCATAATGTACATACTTTCAACATATCACATTATGTACTGTAAATAGGTACAATTTGGGCAGCTATAACTGTACAGAGCTGATGAAAAATAGGGATGATAACAAAAATAAAAGTTTATAGAGTAGCTCCCATGTCCTGAACACTGAACATTTATAATCTTTAATTTCTATCACAAGCCAATTAGAAGGCCATCTTACCTTTACTGAGCACCTACTATGATAGTCTAGGTGCTAGATGTTCATCAGGTCCTCTGCCATCAACACAAGTCCATGAGGTAGGTCTAACATCTCTGTTTTTACCCAGGAATTTTAACCAAGCTCTGAACTTGCCCAAGAGTTAGGGTAGGGTGGAGTAGAGGCCGGATCCAAGCTCTGTGTGGCTCTAATCCCTCACGCCCCTATTCTCCACTGCTCTGTACCCACAGATCTTCCCTCCACGCTCGCACCTCGGGCCGGACCTCTGGTTCCGGCATGTGACCGGGAGACTGGGATCTTGGGTTCTGGCCCAGCTCCCAATCCCTGCGTCTCTATGCAGATCCCCAATATCATTATTTCTGAATCTGCACATTTTAAACTGCCATTGCCTGCCCACCCCAAACAAATAACAAGGAATACATCAGTGACCATCATTTATGGAGCAGCCAGTTGTCTTTCACTCACTCATATACAAGTATTTATTGAGACATTGCTGTACAGACCAGGGTGCAGTAGTATGAAGACAAAAGCACCACTCTCAAGAAAGAGGGATACCAACACTGAACACAAAACTACAGATATTATCTTTTTAAAATACCAGTTGTGCTCAGTGCCATGAAGGAGAAACTCCAGGAGCCCTCCATTTGTGCATTCATTCATTCAGCAAACATTCAGAGTGCAGCTCAGGTTCCTTAGTACTTTAGGTCCTTGTTTTTGTAATAGCACATTAGGAAGAGCCTTGATCTCACCTTTGAGGCCATCCTTGAGGCGTGGGGTTGGGGTGGAGTTTTGCAGCATGGGGAGAGAGTGACCAAGAGTGCAGGAGGAGGCATATTCTAGACCCCAGAAGAGTACGCTGGAGGCTGGAGGGAAGCCTGGCCAAGTGGATGAGACCAGTTCAGACCAGGGGCTCTGTTCCTCTCCAGCTTGCTCTCATGACCCAGTAACCCTGTGTCCCCATCTGACGTCTACACGGAGGTGCCTGTTCCAAAGCCACTACCTGAGTCTCTCTCCTTGCCACCAGAGCTCACCTCCTGCTAGAGGCACACGATGCCAGTTGCCCCCTTGCCCAAACTCCCTTGCGCCAACGTTAGGGACAAATGGCTCAGCTCTAGCCAGTGGGAGCTGAGGGAAAGCCCCTCTGAGGAAAGCTCCTTGGAGGGAGGCATGCAAAGAGGGCTCCCACTACTTTATGTGGCCTTCACACTTTATCATATAGCATGAAACGACTGGCACTGCTGCAGCCATCCTGTAAGCATGAAGGGAAAGCTAGAGCAAACATAAAGAACTGCTCATATAGAAGCCAAACACACCCTTGGCTGCATCAGGGCTTCTGGATAAACGGAACAAAACAAAACAAACCTTTATTAATCCACCCACCTGTAAGTGGGCAGTAATAACTCATAATGAAAATATATGAACTGATACAGAAAATTAATCTCACAAGTCATTTCAAAATTATACAATCAAAAAGGAAGGAGGAAACTGAGTTTTGGATATACAGGTCTCATGATTCCAAATCCTTTGCTGTTTTGCAACCTGCCATATCCATTAGCCTTGGGACTAAGCAAGCACTATAAACTTTCCACCTATGTTTAGAACTGAGAGATGACTAATAAAGCCAGTGCTGATGACACTGGAGGCTGTGTGGGATGGTGCCCTCAGTGGGAGAAGGGGGGCCCCGCCACCCCAGGAGCTGCTGCGGAACAGCTCACATATGGCCCGGCCACAGAGGGGTCCTGAGAGTCCACTCTGCTAACAAACCTGGACAGGCAACAGCCACGTAGCCTGAGAATTCTACCCTCACTCAGGAGTCGCAGAAGATTTAGAGTGAAGAATGTGCTGAAATTTCCACTTTCCAGATTGCATTTCCTTCTCCCAGCATTTAAAAAGACTACGCTCCCTGCCTTGTGCATGATACCCATGCACCAATAAAGATCCACACAGAGGTTTGTCCTTGATGGAATCTACAGTGTAGTCAGCAGCAGGTACATAAAGTGGGTAAGGGGGAGAAGTGTTTTTCTAAAATACTAATCTAAAGAACAAATCAACATCTATTATCTCATTCATTATGTTTTAAATTGTGTGACTATAAATCACCCTGCTGCAGGTTATTCAAGGGCAGAATTACCCAGCTCGGCTTTCCCGAAGGTTACAAGAATGACATCTCAGGCTTTTTCTAGTTATAATTTATAACTGTGCAACAGAACTAGCAATGCAGGTCCATCCATTAGCCGGGTAGCTGCACATCTGTTAAAACTCAGCACAATGACTGGCTTTACATCCACAGGAAACGAAACCCAATCGTTTCAGAAGTTCGACAAACTCCAGCCTTTTCTTTTTAATGTAAAATGATTTGAAAATGCAGTTCCCTAAAACATCTGCTAAGCCCTTGCTACCCTAACACATGATATGCTTTCTAGTGTTACCTGCCAACACAAATATTTGGTTGCACAAAACACCCTAAGAGGCACGTGACGGGGCTCAGCTTCACATTTACATGCCGATCCACACAGCACCGGCCTGGACCCAGGGCCTCTGGCAAAGATGTTGTTTACCAGAACTCAAAGTTTATGTGGAAAAAGACGGGGGCGGATTTCATGAAGGTGCTGTCAAACATGTTAAGGAAACTTAACTGCACAATTAGATACATATGGCAGGGGCACTGTGGTGGATTTGACACAGTAAATGGACCTGGGAGTAATTGGCGAAGGTTTTGAAGGCTGGAATTCAATTTTCTTGAACAAGCCGGGTAAGCTCTCTGTGCTTTCCAACTGCAAAAGTAACAATAATAATCTAGTACTGCAGAACTGCTAGAAGGAATAAGCGGTAACATAGACTCTGACATGTAAAACACCGTGCTATCTGGCTTAAAGTGTTTCGTAAGGGGGAGGGCATGGTAGGATTCCAAAATCATCACACATGCAATACCTGAGACAGTCAGAATTCCTCCTGAAAGTCTCTTAGGTCACCAGGTCATCCCATATGTCAGGTTTTGTGAATTAAACACTGTGTAGTCATATGCATATAAAAATAATCTATATAAACTAATACATGTGAACACATACGCATGTAAGATATAATTTTTGAGTATTGTAACTGCATAAAAGATGCTAGAGAGACAGGCAAGGAAACAAAAGAGAAAGCTGTCCAAAAACCTTAATTTCCTTTAAGATGTTCAGAGGCAGCTGCTTTTGAAGAATCTTGCGTTTTTTTTTGGAACCACATTTCAAAATAACCCTATTTCCATTTTAATCCATTATTTCCATTTCATTATAAATTAGAGGGAGAGGGAATAAGCATTTCTTCCCCCGAGATCGCCCAGTACATCGTCCTAGCCTCTGGATCTCTGGGAGAGGGGTGCAGAGACGCGGCTTAGTCAGAAGGGGTCGCCGTGCTGAGAATTAATCCCTACGAGTTTCTCATTAGTGATTATTATACTGCAGGCGGCCAAAATGGAAAAATTAATTAATTTCAAAGTGATAATGCATTTACAGCAACAATTAGAAATGTATAACTGTAAAAGGGCAACATTTAAAAGACAGATTACATTTAATAAAGTTGCACAAGAACATCCAATTGTAAAATTACTGATCTGCAACAATATTCCTTAAAGAGGCACTTAAAATAGCCTGACTCCATGAAGGGTGACCTAATTACTGTAACTAAAATCACCGTAGTCACAGCAAGTCACAGCAAATAAAAAAGGGACGTTGATATTAGAATACTGCTGTTTAATGCTTAAGGGAGCCGGCCGCAGTGGAGAAGAGAAGATGGGGCTTCCAAACACAGGCTGGGCTGCGGTTCTTCTTTCCTTGACCTCCCTCGATGGGAAGCACACTCCAGCAACACTCAGATCAGAGGAAGACCCTTTCTCTAAGGTGAGTTGTAGATGGAGCTACGAGGTAGCATGAAATAAGCACCGGCCGCCTGGTGATGGGGCATTCATTACATCCACGCTGAGCTTCTTCCTCCACATTCAGGAATCCTGCCTGACACGGGGTGGGAATGGGGATGCAAGGGCATGGTTTACGTCCAAAAGTATGTTTGCATGAACACGGCTGAAGTATAAGCATTGTCCAAGAAATAAGTGCCTTACCACAGCGCAGGAACGACAAGCCACCTACACAGGATAGTGGATGAAGGTGACCTTTCGAAGCAGCCTTCTTTCCGTGCCGGTGTAAGGGAACGAGCCCAGATCTACATTCACGCTTTTCCTCTACGGATACACAGAGCTGTACGTGTATGACAAAGAAGTGACTGGCTGTGAGTTTGATGAGTAGGTCCAAAGCTTCCATCTCACCTCTTCATACAGAGTAAAATGGACCTCCATGACTAAACATTAACAAGATCCTAAATGTGCAAATACACTATCAGTGAGGATTTTAATAAGAATCTAAACTCAGATACATATTCCACAATCTTCCTAATCCTTTTGCTTATCTAAAAAAAAATTTGTGGAATACAAAAGGTGCTATATGTAGGGACAGAGACTAGATATGCAGCTTAGACACCACCAAGTCAGGGCTTCTCTGCTGAGATATCTTTCTGACATTGCCAGTAACCCTCTCCTTGGGCCTCTGAGGCCAGAGATAGAGTCCCCTTCCTCCCCTGACTCCCTCTATTAGGTCTCCAGTTTATAGACTCCTTTAAGCCCCAAGAAGCTTGCTGTATCCATCAGAAATAACCACATTCTGGAAAAGACTCTTAGGACCAATATATTAGAACAATAAGAACAGCAGCCATCTTGGCAGGAAATGCTGCACACCCATTATACAGTAGGCTCTGTGGTAGACACCTGATGTAACTGTGATGTAACTGTGATGTAACTCCACCGTGGCAGCGGCTAGGTCTGTGTGGCTATGCAAATTAAAACTTGGTGAAAAGAAATCCAGATAAACATTTCAGCCCCCCAGTTGTCTTACCCAGCTTTCACAACTTCATCAGCCACATGTGGCCGGTGGGGACCAGACAAGTTACCAGACTGCAATCATGGCAGAAATTATACATCCATTACTATACTTATTTATTCATCACTGTCAATCATTATAACATTATGTATCATCAACACTCTGGGTGTAAGAAGCCCGACTCAGAAACCTGCAGTTACTTACCCAAGCTGAGACCCACATTTCTTTTTTTTTTGGTTTTTCTCCGGTACCGGGAACCGAACTCACGACCTTGCGCTTGCGAGGCAGGCGCTTTGCCGCTGAGCTAAATCCCCAGCCCCGAGACCCACATTTCTAACAGGCATAATTATCAAACAACGCGTTGTGTAGCATGATCTGCTCTTATCCAGTTAAGAGAATAAAGTAGTGGGGAAATTCTGAAACCCTGAGATCACGTAGGTGAGTTTTGTTCATCTATTTTCAGATGCCGATTCTAACCCATGAGGTGGAAAACAGTCTCTGTATCCACTCACTCCTCCTTTCCTGATCGTAAGCATTCGATTCTGGAACGCACTTATTAGGTATAAGTACCACTTGGGTAATTAGAATAAAAGATGCGTTGGCATCTTTTCTCATTAGAAGTTCAACAGCTTTGTGTTATTGTTTGAAAAGCTACCCACAAATAGGAAGGACAGAAACAAGAGGAGGAGCCAGAGAAGGAGAAGAAAGCTGACTCTGCTGAGTGGCAGTTAGATCAGCTGGATGATGGTCTGGCTTGTGATACTTCTAAAAGCCGAACTGCTTTTGGGGAAAGGTTAATTTCCGTTGTGTAGTTGTTACATTTCATAACTGAAATACTGGTGTTTGTTAAGAGGGAAACATTTTTAAAGGTCTGTGGTTTAGGAAAGTAGACCACTAAATATATGGTGTAAAATGTACATTCTGCTTTCAAATTACTTTCTAACAGAATACTTTCATGAAAAAGTTTGTAGACACCATTGATGAAGAACCACCAAAAATGCAAAACCTGCCTATTCACCTCTCTGCAGACTTCTAAATCTAAACACAGCAGAGTAAATCATCCAAAAGGATTCATTTTGGGGACCATAAAGAATAAAGTCCATATCAGCCACAAAGTCTCCTCCAGAAGATGTTACAACAAATTCTCCACTAAAAGAAGAATCAAAACATCTGATACAGATTCTCTGTGAACACACATACGCACACACACACACACACACCTGCTAATGATTCAAGCCACAAACCTGTATGTTACCTCTATTAACACAGCATTCCCAAGTGGTGCAGGCATGACAATAGATTTGAAACTTGCCTCAATCAAAACAGAAATCACATCAAAAAAACAAATGATCATTTCCATCAAGACCTTCAGCCATACTTCATATGATATCAAAAAACCGCATCTCCTATCCAGCCCTCCAAGACCTCTTTAGAGGAACTGACTCAATCTACAGCTGATGCAAGTGTGCTCAAGAGCCTTTCTCCAAGGCTTGGACAGGCCTGACTATGTGGTCAGGGAGACCAGACTCCGAGTGACAAGCCTGGAGGGCAGGACGTAGCCACACATGGTGGAGGTCCCCGAGGCCCTCCTGAGAGGTGCGCTGAAGGTGTGCACGGCGCCAGAAGCCATCCCCTTACCATGGACTTGGTGAAGGGCCTCGCCAAGGTGAACAGCAGCGTCCACAGCCACCAGCTGCGGTGAATGGAGGAGTACATCACGTTCCCCGGGTGCACGGCGTTGGATGTGACCCCGCGTGGGGAGAGGCGGCGGTGCAGCTCGTTGGAGAACAGGATGTTGCAGAGCTTGGACCTGTTGTAGGCTAGCATGGCCCAGTAGTCGTTTTGTGACGGAGACAAGCGGCTAAAGTCAAGGTTTCCCGAGGTATCGTTAATATCTGTAAATCTGAAAAACAAGAAATAGGACGTGAAGCAACTAAGCTCTGACTTCTCATGTGGCTTTTTAAATTTTATCACAGATCTGAAGAAGCAATGGAGACACTGCTGAAAACTCAACCCCGCACATACCAAAATCGTGCCTTTAAAAACGGACCATGGTGACTTAACCAGGCCAAACAACTGGATCCAAACATGGACCTGGTCTAAGCCCACACTCATACAACAGCCTTTACCAAACATGTTGAGCTCCCTCATACCCCTCACATATATTTTTCAAAACCCTCAACAGGAAGTTCAAGGATAATTAAATTAAATGGGAAAGTATCTTAAATAAAGGGCTGCTGCTTTTGGAAACAGAACGCTATCACATTGCTAACCTTTGGCGGCGCTTTCCTGGATTATTTTAGCCCATGCTTGAGTCCTGTATGTTTTCATTTGAGCTCACAAGTAAATACAGATGAGTCGTGCTGCTTCCACCACTCCTTTTCAGATTAAAAATTAATGATTATAAAGGGGTTATGACCTTGGTGAGGTGCCATCAATAGTCTTATACGTTGAAAAGAGAAATGTAAACAAGCCAAAACGAGAGCTGGCAGGGCGTCATGTTTTTAAGTACACCCGTGGCATGGAGACGCACAAATCAAAGTAAGTAGTTGATGTTTTATAATTGGGTCTGACGGAGTCGTTAAACACCAGCTGTTTGTTTCCTTTCCTTTCTTTCTTCCTTTCTTTCTTAAAAAAAAAAAAATAATAAAACAAAGTAGTCACAATCCTAAAAAAATATTTGAATCATAACAAACAAAAAGGAATTTTCTAGATGTTCTGATCTTTGTTTAAGGACATCTCAGATTTTGCGTCACTCAATTAATTCTGGGCACTGGGTGAGAAGAGAACATAATGAGTCTATTCCAGAAAAATGCTAGGGAAAACAAAAAGCAAATGCTACAATGAAACTTGGGGAACCATCTTCCTGTTCCTTTAGAGAAGCAGCTCAGGTTGGGCTAAAAACAAGAAAAGTATCATAGGCGCAGATGAAATTTGTGCTTTAATGGACATGAAATAATTAAATGTCCCCTCTCTGGGAAGCAGCTAGTGACATCAAATTGCTGGTGTTAAATGACATTGCGGCTCTGAAGTCACCAGCAGAGCTGTTGGTCGGGGTTGTCACCAAGGACACAGCAATGAGACCGCGACACTAATCGTAGTCTGCCTGTTTGCAACTGCCCAAACCACAGTAAGGGCCTAAACTGAGCTTAACTGTCTAAGGCAGTGGAGATCAGCAGGAAATTTGAAAATTTATGGAGCCCTTTTTGTGCTGGAAGTAAAGATTGCTGAGGGCCAGGACGGCTGGTGTCTTGCAATGCCAGCGGAGTCTGACCCCTGGAGGACTCTCCCACTGGACAACTGCACAAATGGAAAGCCTGAGTTTAATTACCCGAGCCTCCAGCCTGACTGGGACCTTCTACCATCCACCGAACTTCCATAACTCCAGTGACTCTGCAACCACTCTGCAAGCGAGGAGTGAATGCACTCTCGGGCGCTGCGGGATTTTCCGGAGTGTGAAGCTGGACTTGCTGCCAGTGGCCCTGGAGCCAGCCGCGCCCACACCTGTTGTCGGCGTATGTGTGAGTGTTCCACGGGAGATGATTTACTCACACACACATGCATCCGATCATCTTCCCTGCAGTCCTGCCCAAGCACTTCCATGTGAAAACAACGTTTCTTTTCACATTTACATTTCCTTTGTATTACAGTTCTGGTATCATATTCAATTAAAAATGTGCTTGTACAGGGAATTTATGTTATTTCTCACCTTTACTTCAACAGCGTAATAAGGTGCTACACAACAGCTGTCAAAGATGGGGCTATTGGAAATCTTACCTCCTCATGTGGAAAGGAACATCCAGGGTTTAGACAATACCTAAAAGATCTGAGGTTACTGTAACACCCTTTGCTCCCACCCTGTATCTTTCCCTCATTCACCACTGACAGAAGCTCTTTCTGCCACAGTCATGTAGGCAAACCTAGCTCAGGGACTGCTTCTTCCAGGAGGCTCTCCTAACTCCCTGAATACATGTGACACTGATTTTGGTGGTGGTGGTGAGGAACAATCTGAAAGACACTATGCAAAGCAGATACAAACACACATTTCTATGAAAATCAAGCAGCCAGTCTGGGATATCATTCCTAAAGTTTGATAAAGATGCTGCCCCTCCAAGGTCGGGTTGGAATCCCAAACCAAGGGGAAGTTTCCTTTATTACAAAGTCTTGCTTTGGGTCTTGAAAGGCAAAATTTAACACCAGGTGCAAATCCTCGAAGTTCTACAATAATATTTTCATGCTGCATCTTCTGATGTCCACAATAAGTCCCTTGCTTTTGCTTTTAAAGGCGGATACAGAAGTGTCACATAACTGGGAAACACAGGTAGAATCAGGCCAGAAACCCACTGTCAGGGTCAGATGAGCTCCTGTGGACAGTCTTCCAGGGGCTACTCAGATTGGGCACGTTTCGAGTCCCCTGGAGCTGAGGCAGGCCTTCCGGAAAAGTGACCAGGTCACCTCTCTGCTCAAGAGGCAATCAACAACTCTTCAAAGGCTGCCTGCTGTATCTTCAAGTTGAGAAACTGATAAAGCCAAACAACAAGGTCTTAATAGAATCATGCTTTGTCGGTACACTAAAATATCGTATTTCCTCTCTGGACATGAGCACTTGCTTTGTGAGAGTCTGCCTATTGTACATTTCCATACATTTTAGTTTTCATTTTGTTTTAAACTGAGCAAGTCTTAAGTTCCCAAACTAAAATAATTAGGATGGATTCTATATAGACAAAAGCTAGCATATTTAAAGAATAATATTAAATTTGCATGGGAAATTTCATGTATGAATAGGAATGTGCATGTGCGATTACACGTGTAATTGTGTGTGTGTGTGTGTGTGTGTGTATCCGTGTGTCTGTGTAGCAGTTTGGCGCTCAACACAGCAATTCAGAGCTGTTCAGCGTGTGTTCTGCTCTTTTGGTTTGTTTTAATTGTTATTTGAAAAATTTTCACAGCAAGCAAATCAAATTCTCATTTCAATATGATATATTTTAGATACGCCGAAACTCAATTCACTTGCTTAGACTGCAGATAAGTAACTAAAACACACTGAAGACACGGGGAGGCTAAGAAATATTTTGCCTAGGGACAGTCTAGAATAACATTTTCTGCAAACACAGGACTTTATTTTTCCCCTAACAGGGGGTCTTGACTCCAACAAAGAGATTCCACCAAGGTTTATGGGGGTAATTAGATATCAACACTTGCATTTTACAACTTGGTTTAGGACTCTGGGTCCTTGAGTTGTGAGCTGCCCCCGGTATACAGCTCACTTTCAGGGGCTAAGGCATACAGCAAGTGTAATAAACCAGCCAGCTTGAGGGAATTAGCATTTTGTAGAAACACCCCTTGATAACGTGTGAAGGATAACTAGGAAACGGAAAACCAGAGCCAGCCCTCAGACGAAGTGGGCCTGACCACACACTTCAGGAAAGCCTTGGCTATAAACTAAAATGGATCTAATTCAGGAGGCCAAGGCACTGCTTTCCAAATTCCTCTTTTAAATGAAATTAAGATTCCAATCTCCAAGGTAGGCATGAATTACGCGGTAGTCAAGGAGAGAACAAAGATGTCACATGAAACAGCATTTGAGATACAGATTTACAAAGGGAAGCGAGCAGCTGACAATTCGACATAATCCCCCATTAAATACCAGCTCATTTAAACATATCCCGTGGTGCCCTCCACATCTGGTAAACGATTGGGCCTGGCAGATTTATTTCTAGAGCTCTCTCTCCCGCCTGCCCCCATGGTAGCCTCCCCAGCTCCTTAGCAGGCCACTCCACTTTCTTTCACAAACCTGGTGTGATTTGCAAAGATAAGGCTGTCCAGATTCTGTTACCACCTAATTACTAGGTGATTCATGTCTTTTCTCACGGGGGAGGATTATTACTGGCATTTTCCTTTCATTTCAGCCATCATAAATTTAAAATGGTAAAAGTAAATCTATCTGTAGTGTGTCACTTATACCGTAAGCCCCTGTGTTCGGGAGTGATAAAGGGTTCAAGCTAACCCTTGGCTGGTCTCTCTCTTCCAAGTCGAGAGGGTTACCTTTTATAGAAGTATGATTAAAAAAATAAGCTTTATTCTGGGTCACTAAAACATTTCAGGACTTAAGACGGAGAAGAAGGGGGAAAAATAGGTCTGTGCGCAATATTTTATTTCCAGCTACTCTGCTACAGAGAGAAAGCTTCTCCCAATGCCCACATCAAGGAAATGGGGAAAAGACATCTCCCAAACAAGGCTTAAAACCAGCCTTACCCACCCGGCAAGTCCTTTGTCTTTTCTGAGTGCTTCTCTTTAGACAAATAGTTGTTTATCCAACTCCAGAAACAAATATGCTGAAAATACGACAAAATTTTCAAATGTCTTTTTAGTCAATTGAATATTCTCCTAATGGTAATAGAAGAGAAGTGCCATCTGATGTTTTAATTGGAATTTTAACCAAAAGAGGCATGGCCAGATTTCTAATATGTTCTAACTACAGTACTTCCCTTTCCACAATTACACAGCTAATGCCTGCATTGAATTCCCTAATTTCTCATTATAAAACAATTGGATTTCATCTCACAGTCTTTAATTGCATTGTTTCTCCTGCTAGAATAACTGCACATTCTTCTTGGTAAGATGTTGAAGTTGTTGAATTACAAATCAATAAAGGTCATGCCATTCAGAATTAATCAATTATTATTCCATCCCTAAGCAAAATCAATGAGGAGCTTGAAGTATAGTTGTAGAAACACCACACATTGCTAGAGACAGTCTCCCCAAACAATCGCCCACAATCACACACGCAAAAAAAGACCAAGAAAAATGAAGCAGGTTGTATACACTCGGGCTTCTTAGAGTACTGTATGCCTAATCAGAAATCTCTCCGGCAACAGAGCCCTCGGGGAGCTGGAGATGATGCATTGGTGAAAACCATTAAGTTCAAACTCACCGATGGGACTCAGAGGAGACAAGGACGACACGGGCAGGGGCCGAGTGGCACAGAACATCCTGCAGGAGCTGGACCAGGTAGAAGTGGCCCAGGTGGTTCACCTGGAAGGTGGTCTCCAGGCCGTCTTTCGTGAGGCTCCAGGGAAGACCAAAAACAGCAGCATTGCACACAAGCACGTGGAGAGCCCTGGAGAAGAAAACAGCTTGTGTCATGCGGAGTTTGACACTTCCACAACCAAGGATGACCGACATTCCCCAAGGAATAATCGTTTCTTCACTGTCTCCCAGACACTGCTCTGCGGGAAAGTGATCCCAAGCCCTGCGTGCAGATCTGAGGGGGCAACTGTCCTGTGATGCTGGTGATGAGGGCTTCTGGTGGAGAGGTGACTTTCTGGTGTGGAAGTGAAGACAGTATGAAGCAAACTGGAGTGAGATGGTCACCCTCGTCGGAAGCCAGGTTCTACACTTAATGAACTGGGTGCATCGTAATCCATTCAGATCTCACCTTCTCTATCTTTAATTAGAACCGCCTTTTTAGTAGACATGAAAAATAAGGAGAAAATATGCTATAGAAAAAGGTAACGCAGGACCAGCGCTCAGCAGGTATGAAGTACACAGTGAAAGAGAGAGTTTTGTCTGAATCCAAACTCATTGAATATACTATTTTTAGGGGTCAAATTAAATCCACAAGTTAAAAATGAGTCCGGGGATGGATAAGTAGAGGTGTTTATAAAATTCTCTCTGCTTTTATATATATTTAATCTGTTTCAGAATACAATTTTAACCATTATGCTTTCCAGTGAGGTCCTCGTGAAAAAACTGCTTAAGCCAAACCATCCTGATATACAAATAAGAACTGTACAATTAAACATTTTCAAGGCTATTCACAGTATTTATAATTACAACATAAAAGCAACAAATTAAAAATGAATATAACAAGGGAGAAGTCATTAAATGAAGTAGAATATACCCACACCACAACAAATCTATTTGGTTTTATAAAACATTATAAAGCAAATATACAGTATTGTAAAATCACATATGCACATATACAGCCACAGAGAAAAGAGACAAAAAGAATAGTGATGAAGGATACATGAAATGTTAAAAGGCCCCAGAGATTGGTGGAACGCGAACTGTCTTCAATTATCTTCTTTAAGAATTTACCTGTATTTTCTTCATTTTCCCACAATTAACATGCATTGTAATAAGGAAATGCTCTTTATAATAAGGCTAACATACAAGTAAATGCAAAGAAGAAGAAGAGGAAGAAAAAGAGGAGGAGGAGGAAGAGGAGGAGGAATTACTTCAAGGATTTAGCTAAAATATTTAACAGTGAAAAATGTAAGCTTGGCCTTTACAAGAGACTGAAGTAAGAGGTCAAAGATCTACATTTTTGCCTCGTCTCAGACACTCATCCAAAACTGCTGAGCTTCTGATTTTTGCTGTAAAAACAGGGCCAGGGAACAGATGGTGCTCGGTCTTCTGACATAGCGCTTGCGACAATGGCTTTGTAGGTGATGTCTCCTCCATTATATGGGGAAAAAATCTTTCCTAAACTTTCCTTTGAAAACATTCAGCGTCCTGTTCACAGAAACTTTTCAAAGGGTTATTACTGTTTGAAACAGGCTGTCTCCATCCTCATGAAATAGAGTGGTCAACTTTTTCCTTTTCTGGAGAAAAACAAGTAAACACTGGTATTCAATTCACAGGACTGTAAAGAAAAGTTGATACAAAACTAAAATAATCGGTTATTATAATCTGTAAAAAGTAAAAAGAAATTGGCAAATATATGCAATAACGTAAATGGCTCATGCTTTTGTTACATAGAGTAACTACAAACCAATAAGAAAACACACCCGAATCAGAAGTGTTTACGTACATATTTTTAAATTTTGTCAAAGTAGATTACAAGTAAATAATGGAAGATTTAACATGGTCAGCTCTAGAAAAAGCAAAAATTAGGGCAAACTGGGAGATTTATTTAGATTGGTATGTTTTTATTATCATCTTTAAAGCTGGTAGGAATATATATTTCTGCTCAATGGACAGCAAGTTGAAAATGTCTCTCTCGAGAATAGGAAAGATTTGTGTTATTTTACCCACTAATCTTGCTCCCAAGTGTGGAGACCATGGCGGTGGGACAGGGGGATCACTGACGCCAGAAGGAGTACTTCGTCATTGATATCAGAACTGCCAGTGCATGACTATAACAAAAAGCAGGACAACTTTTAGGCAGTTTTGTACTGTTTTTAATTCCCTGCGTACACTAAAGCCCCATTTTAATTGCACATGGGCCAGATGACTCCCACAGCTACACCCTCTCCCAAATGCTGCTGCTCCTTGTAGCGAAGCTGAAAGGTAGATTCCAAACAATAAGTCCACTCCACACTTGTGCATGTGACTTTATTTGAGAAAGGTATTTGCAAGTCTAGTGACATTCAGAATCTCAAGATGAAATCATCCTACATTAAGACAGACTCTAAATCCAATGATGGCGGTCCTTCCTAAAGCAGCGGTGAGAAGATGCACAGACAGAGCTGTGGGGCAGAGACGGAGAGTGGAGTGCTATGTGGATAAGCCAGGGAACACCAAGGATGGCTGCCAGGAAGCAGAAGCGAGAACAGAGGCACGGAATAGACTCTTCCTCAGAATCTCCAGATGGAATCAACCATGTAGACATCTTCATTTCAGACTTTGAGCTTCCAAGATGGTCAGAGACCAAATTTCTGCTGTCTTAAGCCATTCAATTTGTGGTAATTTTTTACGCCAGTTTCAGGAAATTACGGAGCTTCTAAGATACGTACCTAAAGAAATATCCAAAATTCATATAAAATATACACATGAAGATGAATGATAATTACATATACATGAACTAAAAGTATAAAACTACCTGTAAACTCAAAGCAGCCTAAAATCCAGCAATAGGAGAATGTATAAATAAGCAATGATTAAGTCAAAGGTTCCCGAAGTTTCTCAATTTAATGAATAAAAGCAGGAAACTGAATTTTGTACAAGTAACTGTGAACTGATACACCTTCTCTCCAAAAGGGATTGCTCTGTATGCAATGAGCAAGAAAGAATATACAGAAAAATGTTAGCTCTGGGTATGTAAGAGATCATTAAATTATTTGTTCCTTTTGATGATTCTTTGGCACTTTCCTACCATTCAACAATAAGCATGCACTGATTTCATAACTTACTGAGATACAATTCACATACTATACAACTTACCCGAAGTGCATAATTCAGCAGTTTTACTACATGGATAATAATTCAGAATTATTTGTGTAACCATCCCCAGTCTAATATTACAACATTTTCATAAAGTTTAGTGTTCACTGTTCAGCTTCCATTCACACCCACAACATCATTAATATACATTCTGTGCTGCAGAACTTATCTATTCTGAACTTTTCATATAAATAGAATCACACAATTTGTGGTCTTCGTTACTGTCTTCTTGGTGTAATGTTTGCAAGGTTCATCCACATTATATCAAGTATCAATACTTTGTTCATTTTTATGACCAAAAAATATTCCCCGGTATGGATAGATCACATTTTATGTATCCAATCACTAATTGATGGACATTTGCTTTGTTTCCACTTTTCAGTTATAGTGATTATTTCTGCTATCAACCTTCATTTACAAGTTACTGTAAATGAGCTTTTTCTTGTGAGTACATACTTAGAAGCAGAATTGTGAGGTAACATGGTAGCTCTATATTTGACTTTTTCAGGAAGTGCCAAACTGTTATCAAAGTGGACGCCTCATTGTGTAGTTGTGGGAGTCCTCTGGCCATGTGCATTACATTCCCATCAGGGGTGTTATGATTCAAATTTCTCCAAGTCCTCAAAGTATCTGCTGTCTTTTTCACTTTAGCAATCCTAGAGTGCATGAAATGGTATTTCACTGTGGTTGCATTTGCATATCCCTAATGGCTGATGATGGTGAGCATCCTTTGATGTGTTCATTGGCAATCAGTATTTCTTCTTTGGAGAAATGTGTATTCAGATTCTCTGTGTGCCAGTTCATCTTAACTGTCAACTTGACTAGATTACGACTCCTGGAAAAATGACAGTATCATGGGGGAGGGGTGTTTTACTGAAAGTGGATTAATCCATTGCACATGGTGTTAGGATAAGGGTCACTGGGGTAAGCCTTTGAAGGGTATCTCTCTCCCTCGTGCTTTTCCCTGTACCCTGCATCCAGGCCAACACAAGGTATGCAGCTTTGCTCCACCAGCCCTTCAGCCATGTTGTTTCCACAATCAGGCCAGTCAATCTTGGCCGGAACCTCTAAAAAGGAGTCAAATTATACCTCTCCCTCTTTAAATGATGGATGGGTCCTGGGTATTTGGTTCCAGCAACAGAAAAGTAACTACTATAATGTACAGAATTTTTAACCATTGTTCTTTTAGTATTGAAATATAAGATGTTTTACATATTATAGATATGAATATACAACTTGCAAGTATTTCTCACACTCCATAAGCTGCCTTTATATTTTCTAGATGCAATCAATTGTATCACAAAAGCTTTTAATTCTAGTAAATATCTACGTATGTTTTCTCCTTTTGTCACTTGTGCTTTTGGGTTTGCATCTACAAAATCATTATCTACACCAGAATCACAAAATAAATTTCTTTTTTTTTTTTTTGGTTTTTCTCCGGTGCCGGGAACCGAACTCACGACCTTGCGCATGCCAGGCAGGCGCTTTTGCCGCTGAGCTAAATCCCCAGCCCCACAAAATAAATTTCAATGTTTTCTTCTTAAGAGTTTTACAGTTTTAGTCTTACATTTAATTCCATGATTCATCTACAGCTATTTTGAATACAAGCAATATAATCTCTTTCTTTTGTGTGAAAATATCTACTTGTTCACATATCATTTGATGAAAAGACTGTCCCTTCCCACACTGAATTATTCTGGCAACACTGTTGAAAAGTCGGCTGATCATATGAGGGTTTATTTCTGCACTCTCAATTCTATTCTATTATCTGTACGTCCACACTTAAGGCAATACTAGAGCTTTTGATATGGAGAGATGGAAGTCTGCCGAAGTTGTTCTTCATTTTCAAGCTTGTCTCCCCTTTTTAGGGTTCTATCCATTTAAAAATAAAGTTCAGGATCAGCCTTTAAATATCTGAAAAAAAGCCCTCTGAGATGTTGAAAGAGACTATATTAAATTTGTGGATCAATTTGAAAAATACATCTAAACAATATTAAGTCCATGAACATGGGATGTCTTTATATTTACTAGGTATTTTTTAATTGCTTTCACCAATATTTTATAGATATAAAAGTAGAAATTTTTCACATCTTTTGTTAAATTCATTCCTAAGTATTTTATTCTTTTGGATAGTACTGCAAGCTAAATTATGTTGGAATTGCTCATTGCCAGCATCCAGAAACAAATTCACTTATGCAGAATGAGCTTTCATTCTGCAACCAAGATGAACGCATTCGTAAAGTTTAATAGATTTTTAGTGGATTTCCTAGGATTTTAAGCATAAGAAGTTATTTTGTGTGCAAGAAAGGCTGGTTTACTTCTTTTCTTTTCAATGTTGGATGGACTTTTTTCTTTCTGCATTTTGTTTTCATTTCATTTTGGCTTTTACCCAATGGTCCTGGCCAGAATTTCTAATACAATATTTAGTAGAAGGGATGGCAGTGAATAACCTGTTTTATCTCCTGATCTTAGCATTCGGGTTTTTAGTATTAAATATAATGCTAGCTGTAGCCTTTTTGCACCATCCCTTATCAGGTGGAAGAAATTTCCTTCTATTCCAAGATTCTTCAGTATGTTTATCATGAAATCACATCAAGCCTTTTATAAATGCTTTTTTCTGCCTACAGAGATATTATTGTTCTGATAGTATCTATTACACTGCTTATTTAATGTTAAACTAGCTTTGAATTTCTTTTATAAAACTCCTTGGTCATAATGTATAGCCCTTTTCATATATTATGGCATTTAGTTGGCTAGTATTTTGTTGAAGATTTTGTATCTCTGCTCATAAGTGATAGTGGTCTATAGTTTTCTTAGATACCTTTCTCTGGTTTTGACATCAGGAAAATACTGGCTTCAAAGACTCAGTTGAGAAGTATTTTTTCCTCTTTTTAGAAGAGTTTGTAAGGAACTAATATTAACTCTTCTTTTATGCTTCATCATTAAGCTTAAATTAATTCTGTGACTGGAAGGAAATACATTTATACATCACTTATTTGGTATTTAAACCTTCTTATTATCATAGGACAATCTGAATCATTTAGAAATTGCCTTAAGCACCTTCTTACTTGATCTACTTTCCAACCTATCACTTAGCTAAGACATGAAAGTAAGGATTGGCTGGGTCAGTTGTATTTAGTTGGAATAACTCATTTTTCACACACACTGTTCACCACTGTTGTCAAGGCACCGCCCCTCACCCCCTTAAATAAACCTGGTTACTCTCTGAAGAAGGGCACAAATACTTTGAGGCATCTGGCCTACTGACAACACACATCTGGTCCTGTTTCAAATCAAAGCAAGCCTCCTGATATGCAGCTGGGATAACCCAAGTTTTATAGCAAGCCAGAAGCTCTGGAAAGAATCTAGGGGGAAAGACAGGCAAATAGATTCTACTTGAGCTCCTTTAGATTTCATCTTGCGTATCTGGTTCATTTTTGAGGCAAGAGATTAGGATGATGGCCAACTAGCTGGGCAAGTGGGCATGGCCTGTCAATCACAGAAATGCAGGGCAAATGTGCAGAGAACAGTTCCCAAGCCCTGCACCAGGGACCAATCAGAAATTGCTATCTTCAAGGTTTTTCTGGTGCAAAACATAAAGCATGTTTTTAATAGGACAGCCTACATGAGCCTAAAGAACAGGGGATACAAAAGACAGCTGCCATTTACCTCATGGCCACTGTGAGCTTTCTCAGTGGCCTGCTCTCACTCTGCAGAGCATATGTCTTTTCCTACCTTTAATAAATGTAAAACCTCGCTACCTTTTTCCTGTGTCTTGTCCAATTCTTTGTTCAGAACACCAACAACCTGGAAAGACCCTCTAAAAAGAGCCTACTGAACCCCAGAACCTGGTAATGACTTGGTTCATTTTTCCAAATTATTATTGCTTTTTTAACCATTAACTACAGGTTAGACCCTTGCCAAGAGCTTTGCATATAAAGGTGATTTAACTGGCACGATAATCCTAGGAGATATGTATTATTATTGCCATTTTACAGACAGGAAAATAAGAGTTTAAAAGCAATTTTCATACAATTAAAAGTTAAGTAAGCATCAGAAACAGCCAAAAATAAAGAAATAAGTAAATAAATGAATAAGAACAAAATAAAAACAAAAGGTTTATCTGACTTTCTGTGTATCTACAACACCTTCTCTCTTAGATTACCAAACTCGAATGGGTAGAGCCAAGTTCTGACATTCCATGTCAGCTCAGAGCTGTTATTTTTCTCACCTGACTCACGGCCCCTTGGTGAACCTCGGTGAGCCAGTGTAGTCCCTTCTAACTAGGAGAAACAAGAGTGCAGCGCTCTCGATTTTGGGATGAGAGCAGTCCACACATCTTACCATTTATCAAGGCAAACAGCGTCACTTCCTGTATCTCCATGCCCTTCTTTTTTATCCACCAGAGAAAATCAAATTGTTCAGAGATGATTTCTGCAGTGTTATCTGCTTTTAAGATACGCTTGGACATTTAGAAGTGTAACATTACACCTCCACAGTAATGATAACGCCTCCTCTACCTAACTTTCTTCTTGCCTTACACTTTCTCTCAGAAATGGAAACTGACCAAAGATCTCATCCTGGGAAAAAAGAACCCACAGAGGACCTTGGGAATCCTCTCTCACCAAATTTTAATCCCCTTCATTAATGTTAATTGCACAACACCAGAGGCAAAATACTTACCCAGTACGTAAAATGTGTCACCTCTATTAATTAAAAACAAGCTCATGGAATATGAAACTATAAAGGACTGGGCTTTTTTTTTAAATTGTAAAGACACCTAATTGGCTTGTACAAAAGGAAATGAATTCCTTTTGCCTCGCTTTAATGAGGTTTTTATTATTCAAATGGCACATTTTGCTCATTTTTGACTAAAAGCCATTGCAATTCAAAAGGGACCAGGATGATGAATATTTACAGAATATCAAAAGAAAAGTTCAAACTATAAAGACAGAATGGAAACAAAAATAGTATCATTCCAACCCTAAGATGTTATTAGTTGGCATTTTAAGGGACTGATTTTTTTTTTCTGCTTGCATGGATTCTGACCTGCGAAGGGTCAGTGTTGATGGAGGAAAGAAAGAGTTGGCTCCCACGGACAGAAATGTCAATCGAGAGAAGTCAGTGCATGCTTTGTGCCTCACATGAACCCGTGGAGAAAGCACCTGTTTCTCTATTGAATGGGACAGAATATTTTTTGAACCTGCAACTACATGAATGGTGTTTGGAAGCAACAATCCCTTCTACTAAAGCCAATGCATTCTTTACAGGCCACAAAACAAGCCCTGGATAGCTAAGGTGCAAGGGATTCTGATTTCACCAATGGCAGCTCTCTCTGCTTATCACCTATATGAATGACGGTGGGCCGAGCTTCGCAACCGTACACTCAGGCTTTCTGATGAGACTAGCATAAGCAGTGCATCGTGCTAGGAAAAGAAGCGGACGGTGGTGAGAAATGGACGGAGTCCTAGACCAAGGCTGTCATGTCACTACTGTGCTTCTGGACAGCTGACCTTTGTAATACCACCACTCATGCCTATGCCCACTTTCTGCCATTTGCAATTGTTCCCTCTCCATTGGCTCATTCTTACTGTTCAGCAGCCTCATCAGATCTTCTCAACATAAAACAGGAGAGAATCAAGAAGGAAAGAAGGAGAAGTTAAAAAAGGAGGAGAAAGGAAGACGGGTTCAAGAAGGCTGGAAAGAGAGATGGCCACTTGACATTGCAGCACGTTCACCTTTTGGACGAGCCTCCCTCACCCCAATAATGGTCTGTAGTTTTGAAACGTTTGTCTCTATTCACAATCTTTTTCCTTGTGCCAAACACACTTCTTATCACCAAGCAGAGTGACTCCCGTCCCATCCCCAGACAAAACCTCTCACATCTGCCTGAACAAGGCTTCTCCATCAGTAATCTAGTACTCTCCCCTGACCAGACAGGACTTCTCTGTCCCAGGGGACCAGCTCCTCCCTGGCACTGGGCTCACATTCCTGGCCCAGATTCTGGGCCTCTGTCCACTCTTAGACCTGGTCACCACTGGCTCAGCCTCGGTCTCCTGCAGCCCTTCCTCTTCTGCCCATAGTTCCGTTCCTACCTTCTTTGTTTCAGCTCAGAACTTGAGGATAGCAATTATACTCAGCCCCAGGAGTTCAGACAAAATTTCCATGAGGATAGCTCCAACCCAGGATACATTCTCTGTTCTGCAATCTCATTTCTACCCACTTGTTGGTCTTCCCTTCCTGGAAACACTCCTACAAATTCAGCCAACAATCCCCAATCTAAGCTCTTCACATTTTCTTATCAAACTTTCTCTCCTTCTTGATATCTCTCACGTTCTCCCAGCAGCCCATTCTACATGTTGCAGCCCTGCCCACCTCCCAAGGGCTACTGAGAACACTCTTCCTTACTCTAAGAATCCTCAGTCTTGACCTAACTCTGGAAAGTTAGCCATGCTTTATTCAAATGTTCTTAAATGCTTTCCTACCATTTACAAGGTAAACGCAGGTGGAACTGACAGAAATACAGAAGAAATACAGAACACAAGTTCATTAAACTTATTATCCACAGGCAGTTGCATGGGTCAGAAAATCCAGCTGCTATGCAAGTGCCTTGCCCCAGGTTCCCATGAGTACTGCCCAACAAACCTCCCCAACTCCTATTGTCTTTGTCAATATGCTAGCTATTCTGAGAGTCTGGCCTCAGACTCTGCTTACCAGTAATTGGTAACAACCCAATGCCAGCACATTCTAAGTGTTTATTCTTACTTATTTTAAGTGCAAATTAAATATCAGCTTTTGAGGTATAACATCTCCCCCTAGAGGAGCTAGGTGTAGCGTGCTCACCTGGAATCCCAGCGCTCTGAGAGACTAAAGCAGAATGATTCCAAGTTTGAGCCTATCTTGGGCAACTTAGCAATTTAGTGAGACCACGTTGCAAAATAAAAAAATTTAAGAAGGGCTTGGGATATAGCCCAATGTGAGGGCCCTGGGTGCAATTCCCAGTACTACAAGTAAAAAACGAGAAAGGCTTGACTTTCGTTTCTCTCTGGGATGCTTCCCAACCTGCACTGCTTTGTACTTTCTAGGACATGCCAGGGTCTCTCTGTGCAAATGCCATCTCCACCAGTAGACAACAAGAAATATCCAAAAGGAAGGGAGTCTTTGTTTGCTTGGAGACTCATGGTCAAACTTTTTTCCTATCTGGTTAGATATGTTCCAATCAATTTATATCCTTATGCCATTTGCTCCATAGTTAATTAACTAGCTATGCTTTACATCACATCACTACTTAAAAACTGAATTAAGGAAGTGGGGAAAAGTGGATTTGGTTCTATTTGATCAACACTAACAGATTCATTTTTGCACTAGAGACAAGACTGGTCCATTTATAACACACGGAACCCAACAAATAGGGCAAATAATTTCAAACTTGAGAAGAGTGTTTCAAGAGTCTATAAGCAGGGCCGGGGATACAGCTCAGTGGCATAAGTGCTTGCCTGGCAAGCCTGAGGTCATGAGTTTGATTCTCGGTACCAAAAAAAAAAAGAGAGAGAGTCTATAAGCAGGCAGTAGTCACAATCATGGCATTGAGAATATTTGTTACTGAAGTTGTTAATATGTTCCCCAAAAACAGGCCAGAAATTTTAGGTTAAGTAAATATTCTTCAGAATACTAAGACAACTTCGGCTTTGGGGGGATTCCATCTCAGACATTCCACTGAGCTCAGTGGAATATTATATAAAGGAAAGCACTTTCCAATTCTTCCCTGAAACAAAACATCACACCATCTGGGGCATTCCTGAGTAAGTTGCAAGACCTCCACCTACTTGGAAATATTTTGAAATCAAATGGGAAGGGCATAAAGACTGACAGTCCTATAAGGAAATTATTTTGCAGTCTCATTTACTATCCCCAGGAAAGAGTGAAAAGGTGGGCCCCACTTTAAATAACTACGGCTGTTGTCGTTTGAATTCACGGACAGAAGCAGAGCTGACCACAGCAATTATCTCCTATAGCGTCTACAGCCCAGTTACGGCTCTCCTGTTCAGCAAGCCACCAAAGCCACAGTTGGCCATAAGGCAGTGTGCATGGCACGGTATTGGGGCTGACATACAGAGAACCTTACAAAATACTTACACAGTAAAACATACTGGAAAAAATTGTTAGCTTCTCAAACTCACATTTTAAGAGATATTCTTCAGGATGATTATTTAAAACCGGATGATATGCAGTATTACGTACACACTGACACATGGATTCTGAAAAAATCATGAAATGATTCTCAGCTGACTTCAAATGGGGGAGCCTGAATTATAATCAATGTGAAGGGGATCATTTAGAAAGAACAAATGTGCAATTTCCTTTCCCAAGAATCATCCCCAATAAATGTTAGCCATCTTATTGAAAGATGAGTGAGAAACATTAACTCTAGTTAAAGAGTATTTTTTTGCATGATAATATTTTTGTAAGAGAATTCTTTTACTTGGTGCAGTTCCACCAGGGAAAAAGAAAACTACGGGACAAGTAAAATTCACTTTGTAGTTTGAGCCTACCTTTCCTCAGCCGTGAAAATTAATAAACCTCTCTGAACCACAGCTGTGTCCCCTATAAAAGAGAGCTTAAATGCCCACTTTATTTGATAGTTATGAGAATTTTTTTTAGATGTAAATTGCCTAGCATGGCCCTTGATAGAGATAGTACCCTAAAAAATATTCTTTTTTTCTCAGATGTATGTTTCTTAGACCTTAGGCTCTTCTTCAAGGACATGGTACCGACTGATAATGCAGAAATGTAAAGTACTTACATAATTTTCTTGCACATTTATAAAATACATATTTTCCCATCCCCTTACTCAGAATCTCAGGGTAAGCACCTCCTGAATGTGCTAAGAAGGAAAATACATAAAACAAGCTAAATATCAACACATGAAACTACTATAAGCACATGCAGTCACTGACCATCAGTTGCACTTCTACGTTTTACAGATCCTATAGATGTCAAGAACTTAATGAACACCATCAAGTATTAGGATAATAATTAACCAGGAGTGGATTCTGCTATCAAGTTAACCTAGCCACACTTAATTATTTTTTTTATTTCAGCTGGAATAGAGAAAATAAACCAAAACAATCACTAGGAATGGAACACAGCACTGGCTGTATACTCTGGGGACCACCAGGAATTTTTCATTTCATGCACCATTTACAACTTCTTATAGTGGATTCCAGAACATCAGTGCATATACTTAACAGAAAATGGAAACACTCACGTTTTTGTTATTTTCTTAAATTTTTGCCTCATGTCCATTATCTTGATTATATTTTCCCATCCCATCATCTACAGTCCCAGCAGTGAAATTGCAACCTCATTGATTCTAAATGGGGGGAATGTAAAAGAGGCATGTGTACGTCCACATCCTCCCCAGGACAGCTTTCTAGGGGAAATGCATTGATTTGATAATTGCACACTTAGTGCAACTGGCATGATATCTGCAATACAGGTCCGACACGTAGGTGCTACAGTTCCGGGTGTTTCCATCGCTCTCCTGCCCTTTGCATTTAGTACTTTATGTCCTGTGCTGCAGCTTCCTGGGAATATTTAATAAAATGGAACATCAACAGCAAGCACGATAAGATTGCGGAGGGAAGAAATAAGGAGAAAATCAAGTTCACAACCTGGTACTTGCCTTGAACATCACTCCCATAGATTGAGACAAAGTAAATCAACCATGTCTTTCTTGGCAAATTATCATTTATTCATCTGAAAAATGAATCCTGGTCTTTTCCTGAAGAAACTGAGTTATGATACAAAAGAACACTTGGGAAGTAAAATGCATCTTACTAAACGCTATGCGGCAACTCAGAGAATGTGAATGTCATTCATATTACATAGAAGGGGAAAATCTGGAAGCTGAAGAGTGTTGGAGCGAGCATTACTGAGAGAAGAAAGAACTGGTTATTTCTCTGTGACACTCAGTTTACCCATATCTATGATGGGGTAGATAACAATAGACAGGAAAGTCTGAAGGACAGAGTGTGTCTGAATCACCCAGTGCCCTCACACCTGGGGTCATGCCTGACATAAAATGGAAGTTTGCTGAATTGCTGCGTCCCTGCAAATGAAGTAAGATTAACACTTATGAAGTCTCTGTATCTTTGCATATACCCACTAAGTTCCCTGTCTTCTGTTATTTTAAAGTATTGCTTACATACAGTAGTACTTTTTCTTTTTAATTAGCTACAATGCAGTCACTTGGGTACCATTTGCCTGATGTAAGGACCACCTGTATTCAATTCTTTACAAACGCGCTGGGACCAACTCATCAATATTTCTCAGGCTTGTCCTTCGGGAAAAAAATCTGCTAAGTGGGACTGCTCTTCTTATTCTGGGCTGTGAAAAGTGAACACATGATAAGATAAATGCAGCATCTGCCTATGTACATCTTGTGTCTGAATAGTGCTATGTGAATCGGGGGAAACTCTGCTGTAGGAACTACAGAGCTCGTGAGATTAGGCTCCCTGCAGTGTGAGCAATTAAATGAAGAGGCCATGCCTCCTCAAGGGTCCATGAAGCTTGAGTGAAGAACTAGAGCCAGTGGCCAATGGCTTGAATGTGTCTATGAAGAACACATTTGTTCTTATAACTGAAAACTCTGCCTTCTCTCTTTGACTAGAATTTTCCACGGTAGAGGACCTGCGCATCCTCTACACCCATTGGTCTCTACTACAGGGCCTGGCATACAGGGGATTCACCAGCTGTGCTTACAGTGCTTTTATTAAAATAATACCTGGCCCTCTTCTCCACGGAAACTGCATCCCTTTAAGCATTTCATTCATTTGATAATTGGGCAAAATAAAGGCAATGAACAAATAACTGCTCTTCCCAGAAACACATTAGCATGCGTTCACATTAAAATTACATTTTGTGGATGTAAAGCAATATTAAGCACTACAAGCCATTACTTATGAACTTCTGCAATAACACAGATGAATAAATTCTGCTGAAAATTCATGGGAAGGGAACATTCTTTCTTATATATTTATAGAACAGTTGTAAGTACCAGATGATGATTTCTTTATGATTATGCAAAGAGAGCTTATGTAAAACATACTATCTGTCGTTCTAATGGGGGGGGGGGCTTTCATATGGGAAGGCAGAGGTAAACTTACATGGACAATGGGAAAAAAATTGCTAGAGTAATGTGCTTAAGCACATGGTCAAGCCAATTAATAAAACATCTCATGCATTCTGTACATTTCCCTTGCCAGTGATGACTTTTTCCTCTGTTTTGCCTAGAGATATATGGAGCTGCAATAGAGTTCAGAAAGCCCCTGACAGCTGTGTGCTGCCATTCAGACCTGAAAGATTCCATGTTATGATAAAAATTAATGTACTCTGAAATCCTCTGGGACTCTCTGGGCCCTGGGTATACAGCTAATGAAGAAATACAACCTGGCTGGAGAACAGCACGTGGCCTGGAGGAGAGGATTAATTCACATGTGGTCATGGCATGGCCCTCTGTCACCAGTTATAAAGTGGCTGGACCCCAGTGCTGAAAGGAGCCAGTGCTCGCTGGTTGAAATTAACTCCTGGGTCAAGACAACAAATAAAGAAAACCCTTGACAAAATAATTAAGCCCCACTAAATGGGACTCAGTAGTCAATTCTTAAACCAAAAAAGGGTAATCGACATCTTATCTCCTGTTGGCAATGTTCATGGACTTGGGAACTTCTCCCCAGGAGAGCTGCTTCCTCCATTACTGGACAACCACTGGACAAGTCCTAAACACTCCTCCAAGAGGCCCCAGAAAGGGTACTAAGCTTAGGAGGAATGGGATGCCCTCAGAGAAGCTTCTGTGGACCCAACGCTCTATCTTCCAATGCTTGCAGCCCCAAGTATCATGATGTCCTCCAACAGCAGTACGACCATAATCTCAAGCAGAACTGTGAGGATAATATTCATGACAGGATTACTTACAGTAGCCAAAAAGTGGAAACAATCCAAATTTCTCTCACTGGACAAACTGATAAACAAAATGTGCTATAGCCATACACAAGAATATTTTCTAGCCATTAAAAAAATATTGACACATCCTACAATATAAGTGAACCTCAAAAATATTATACTCAGTGAAAGAAGCCAGGCTCAGAAGACCACATATTGTATGATTCCATCCATATGAAATACCCAAAACAGGCAAATATTAGAGACAGAAGGTAAGTCAGCCATCACTGAGCACCAGAAGAAGTGTAGGTGGGAATCACTGCTAATCTCAATAGGGTCCCGTTCTGGAGTGATAGAAATGTTCCGGGCTTCAAGGACCGAACTCTGCTCTATACATGTACCAATTCCCTACAGCAAATGTAATCATGTGTACTACAAATATGTACTAATAAAAGTCCAAAATTTCCTTCTCAATACTGGTGGTAATTGTACAAGACTATAGTCCAACAGTGTAGTAAAAGGAATTGATTTGTGTACCGTAAAGCTGTGAATTTTGTATTATGTAAATTATATTTCAGTTTTGAAAAAAAGAAAATCTATCTGGGCTCAGAGAAACCATTCTGACACTCTGAGAAGTAGTTATGCAACCTCCAGCCGAGTTCTTTCCCTTTTCCCTGGATAGGCTGTGGCTGACAGCTTCGCGGGGCCTGTCTTCATAAGGCCTTAACACTTCTATCCTTACATGATAACAAGGTTCATGTAAGACAGAGTAAATTCAATGAAATTAAGGTATTTTGAAAAATTTTCTGGGTATTTCAAAGTTACATGGTTTTAGTGCATGACAGCCTATTTAGTTGTTATGGCTTATTATTAGAATTTTATCACATCAAGTTGAATTTATTAATTAACACTTGAGATCATTTTTAAAAGGCTGAAAATCTGAAAATATGGGTTTTAAAACCATTATTCAGAGTATTTTCCCCAACTCCGTGGTATTGTTTTACCAATTTACTAACTTTACTAAATGACAGTGGAAAACCTAGAGGCGAAAAGGTACTATTAGAAAAATATATTTTTCAAAAATGTTTGAATTACACACTTATAAGCACACACACATTTTTAATTTCATACCTATGGAATCTGCCATTCCATGGAAGAAAAAATGACCAAGGTGATACTCTGAAATATGAACAGAGGTGTTAATTGAGGGGTAACAGTGTATTCATGGATGAAAATTTATGTCTTAGATTCGTTTTAAAATACTCTAGCAAGAGAGAGGCTATAGATTGGATAAAATTGAGCATATGTTGCTAATTACAGAAGATGCATGAAGGGTGTGGGAAGGTCGTTTGTGCCTTTCTTCCTTCTTGTGTGTACTAGAAAATCTCCACAAGGGGGGAAATTCAAGAAACAAAGACAAAATAATGGGGAGGAATAATGAATGGTTTACTTTTTTATGCTTTTCCATGTTTTTTAAGTTCTATAATGGGCATGTGTCATTTTTGTAATCATAAAACTTGCATACACTAGCGTAATTAATACACAATACCAAAATCAACAGGTTTAAAACATACCTAAAAAGTCGAGTAAGCCTTTTAAAACCAGGAGAAGTCAGGCCGATGTGATCACAGCAGAAATCACTGCAAGGAGCACATGGGATGGGGTGGTGAGGGGGCGGCCATCACACTAGGCCTGGCAGGGAGGAGCACACAGGAAACAGACACAAATCTCAGGCAAAGCTCCGCTAAGCTTGGAAAAAATTCTCCCACAGGATGGGAAAGAACAGGAAAATTCTGCTTGGCCCAAGAGACTTTAGGGTCAAGTGGGCTAAGTACCTGGGATTAAAATCTATTTTGGAAGCAGGATCTCAATAGGTCAGAGCTAGTTCTTCTCTAAGATCCATCTGAAGCTTTCTCTTGAATGGGGTGCAGTCTATTAAGTTTGGAGCAGGAAAAATAGGGGGTCCTGTTTTATGTGGTTTGAGAAACATCTGGAGGTACATGCTGGAGCTGTGCTTCTCCTGATGGGTCCTCATAGGGCCATCTAAGACAAAGGGTGTCTGAGGGGTTGGTAAGAATGACAAAAAGAACAACAGCCAGGCAATTCTTCCTCCCTGCTCTTCCTCAGACTCCCTTCTCAGCTCCCTGCATCTCTCCAGTCAGCAAAGGAAGAAATCCTAGACCCTCTTCTGCTGTCCCACCATGAGGCAGAGTCCCTCCTTGGCTGCAATGCATTCAGATGGCCTGAGCAAACCCTGAAAAGAGAATTTCCACACTCACGAATAGAAAGTCAATGCAATTTTTAAAAATAACGGTCAGATTCCAATTATAAAGAGTGAAAAAATAACACTCTATTGGGTAGTATTTGGGGAAAGGATAATAAGAAGCCACTTGTAATTTTTCTGGAGGATGATTTGGTTTTATAGTTTTATATTAAAAGTTGTTCACTTGCTTTGACTTAGAACAGAGGTGGCAAACCTATGGCACACGTGCTGTAGCAGGCTGTTTGTTATCACTGAAAGTTCTGCAAGGTTCGCTCTCCCTGACTTAGGATCTCTGCTTCTAGAAATCTATGCTCAGGGCTGGGTATTTAGCTCAGTGGCACAGCACCTGCCTGGCAAGCGCAAGGTCTTGAGTTCAATTCCTGGTACGGGAAGAAAAACAAAACAGGAATCTATGCTAACAAAATAAGAGATCCAAAAAGACATGTTCAGGTCATCATCAAAGTGTGTGTAACAGCAAAAATCAACATAGCATTCAACACTCAAGATTCACTAAATAATGTTACCTATGTGACACAGATTACTGCAAGGTTCTGAAAATTAAAACTAGAAAAAAAAATCTATATGCAATAGCATATAAAAATGCCCATGATGTAGCAAGTATGGAGAAAAGTAAACTATGGAAAGATATATAGCATGTTATCATTCACACTCCCTAGGATGGCTATCAAACCAGGGTAACCAGAATTTTTTTTTAAAAGGCCAAGTGTTGGGGAGGACGTGAAGAAATTGGTGTAGCAGTGGAGCCCAAGAGTTTGGAAGTTTCCCAAGAGTTTGGAAGTTTCCCTAGAGTTCAACATCAAGTTGCCACCTAATGCGGAAATTCCACTCTTAGGTATATACCCAAGAGAAATGACAATGTATGGCTGCACAAGAAATTGTTAATGACAACAGATAAAAAGCAGAAACAACTCAAATGTTCACTGACTGACAAGTTAGGTAAAGAAAATTTTGCATGGGAAAGTAGCTCAATGCGAGAATACTTGTATGGGGAAGGCTCAGGGTTCAATCCTCAATACCTAAAAAATGTGTAATACCCATATAATGAAATAATTTATCCATAAAAAGGAGTGAAGTGTGACACATGTCCAGTATGGGTGAACGCTGAAAACATTATCCTCAGTGCTAGAAGCCAGACACAAAAGGACACAAATTCATAGAGACAAATTTATCACTAGTTGCCAGAGAGGTGCTGAATGGAGACGAGGGGACCTCCAATAAGTAATGGATTACGGGGGTGTTATATTTTGTGTCTAGAGGTCCCCCCAAAGCCTCATGCAGTCATGGGGTGGGGCCTCTAGAGTTTTAGATTGATCCATGGTCCAATGCTGGGATTATGGGTGTGAGCGCTACACCCGTCCTAGGGCGGATAGCTTGCATACAATATGAGACGGAAAGAGGCTTGCTCCCTGCTGCTCCTACCTTTTTGCTCTTCCTGCTTTTGCTGTTTCCTGCAACCATGAACTGTTTCCCTTTGCCATGTGCCACTCTGCCTTGGAGCCATCCAAGTATGGAATGAAACCGCCACAAACTGTGAGCTAAATAAACCTGTCCTTCCTTAATTTTGGGTGTCAGGTATTTTGTCTCAGCAAAAAGAGAAAAGTAACCAAGACAGGAGTAATCAAACTGTTCTGGAAATTGCAATTAGTGATGGTTGCACAACTTTGTGAATATACTAAAATCTAATGAACTGCACACTTTAAAATAATGAATTTATGGTGTGTGAATTTTATCTTCATAGAAAAAAATTTTAAAAATATACAAGAAACATAAACTGTTGTTTTGTTTTGTTTTGTTTAAAAGTCTATGTGCACAGAGAAAACATGGAAAATGTACCCACCAACCTCTGAGCATGGATTGTCTAGGATGGTAGATGATGGTTCATGTGTGCCTGCCTACAAGTCCAAAACCTTCCCATAAGAGTTACATAGTGTTTTGAGAATGGGGACGGGCATTTATAAGTTTGAAAGAAATAGTTATCAGTGTATATACTCTGTGTGGAGTAGTCTTTACTGGGGAGGTCAAGTGACTGCAGCCGAGGAAGTCAAAGTAGGTCTGTTTTCACTACCACATTTTCTGGGCAGTGTAATACAGGACCTGAGAGGGTCAAATGTTGGGGGTAAAGGGAGCATAACTCATTTATAACCACAGATGACAGTATCAGTGTCGGACACTGTCATGCAGTGGCCACCTGGAGAGACCCAACCCCAGATTTTTTGTCTGGAGATATTCCTATAAGATCCATTTCCAGGAACTATGTAACTTATGATCATGCACCTCCAAGACAGTCAGAGACCTCTCTCCCTTTCTGTTTGTCGTTATCAATAATTGTTTAACGTTAGCATAATGTCTTTCTGATTGTGAGTCATAACTAAACTATAACAGTAGTATAATATTAAGAGGCAAAGACCACTAAATGAGAGGATTCATTTATGCTTTTTTGAATGATAAGATACTGAATAGATTCCCCCCAAAATGAAGAAAAGAAAGCACTCGCAATACTGCAAACACAGTGCACTGACAAGTGGTTAACTAAAAATATAACCTTCCTGGGAGATTTTCAGCAGGCTGTACTGTGTAATGTTGCTGATTTATTTCAAATGTATGCTCAAGTTTTTAGGCTGACAAGAATTAGCTTCTCCACAATTTACTGGGGAGAAAAGATGGTTCCTATGTTATTAAGATGTGATTTCAGTGTGGTTAAAGCACAACTCAACATGTCAATTACATAAACGTAGAATTCCAACGTGACAATGGGGTTGGTTAGGATTGTACAAGGGGAAAAAACCAAGCTGGATCCACGGGCCAAGTTGGAAAACAGATTCTAAACCACAGAAACTAAAATGCTTTTTCCAAGGCTTACATAAACCAAGAGTTCTCTGCGAGTAACCAAATGTTAACACCACCATGGATTTGCTACAGCGATGGCTGTGTGGGTGGTCTCCATACAGGTCAAAGAACAGGCAGGATGGATCGGGCTAAGAGGCATCTCTCCTGTCCACTCCAAACAGTGCCAAGCCAGCTGGCCACCCAGTCCATGGCATCCCAGGGAAACCCTGACTTTCAACAGACAAATATATTCATAGATTCCTAGAAGGGAACCTTCAAATTATCTGCCTGAAATGACTGTATACAAATGCTTCAAATGTAGTTTCCCAAAATCAACAAACATAAACCCCCATATTATTCAAGAAGATATCTGTTTAAGAATCCTGAATGGGTAAAGGCTGGCATCTTAAAAGTAAAATCTGGTTCAGCAAATGGAACCATGTGTCTCCATTTTTTCCCTTCATCTTTCCTCCTTTCCTTCCTTTTGTCCAGCCATCTATCCATCCACCCATCTATGCATCCATCCATCCATCCATTCATTCATCCATCCATTCATCCCCTTCTATAAGCTTACTATTAGGTAGATAATGTGATAATTGCAAAAGATGATGATAATAATGATCAAAAATTTAATAAAAACTCCCTAAGTATATCAGGTACTATTTGCTATAAACATTGTTATTTAATCTTCTCAACAACACCCACGTGTATCACTATCATCTCTCATTCTTTCTGATGAAGAACCTGAGAATCATAAAAATTAAGGAAATTGCCATGGTGACCCTCTTGATAAGTTATACATCATCTTCAGAGCTCAGTCAATGATAAAGGAGTCAAGATTTCAAGCCTCTGGAGCTCAGTCTAACAAAGAGAAATCAATACAGAACAAAGCATCCCCAAAGTACTCCACGGGATGATTTGGTCTGCTGCTGACACTCCCAGAAGTGACTCGTCAATTCAGCTGTGGTGCTGAGGTGAGAGGAACAAAGGAGGACAGTTCTGTTGAGGGTGGGGCACAAAGCCATCCAATGAACAGGTAATGGACAGTTGGAGGGGGAGGCAGCAAAAGCAAACACCTGACTCTGGATCCAGAACCTTTGAGTGTTTCTGTGAGGATCACAGCCTAGAGATAAGAGTTTGGCAGGACATAGTCACAAATGACAAGTGGAAAAGGGTCCAATCACCAGGTGCGGGAGGACCCCACCAGCAACTACAGTTACTGCAATTCAGACAGTGGAACAGCACCAAGCAGGTCAGTGTCAGGGCTAAGTTTGCACTTGAGAACAATCACTCTGGCATTGCAGAGGTGTATATATAGCAAATGAGCCTTTGGTCTTCTTCTGTCTACTGGATAAGTATCATTTTGAAGACAAGTAGGAGCTAAGGGTAAATGAACACTGACATCTGGAGTTAATGTATAAAGACAACTATAAATGAAAGTAAATAGCTGCCATTTCTGCTTAAGCGGACTCCACAGAGAGACACCTAGACATTTGGAGGAAAACAGTCTTAGTATCTTAATTGAAGAGATGAGCCTCTGTTCTATTGAGTTGGTTTAACCTCCTTTACACATATTTCAACAAAATAAATTCCTCTTGGTGATAGAAAATTGGCTGGAGGAAGCATCTGCTCCAACCTTGAAGTGACCTCAATAATTGTCCAAGTAGGCAGTGGTTGTCATCCATCCTGTTAATGGGAGAAACCTCCTTCAGAGGCAGTGTGCTCACATGATGCATTTCCCAACTGAGGCAGACCTTTCTGCTTCTACAAACTACTGTCTAAGCTGAGCTCAGTGCAGATTTGGTTCAAGTTCTAGCCCTACAACCAAGATGCTTACCCTTGTCAAGCTTCAGTTTCTTGGTCTGTAACACATGGTCATTTGTGGTTTTAGTCTGAACCATAAAACATCGCCACTCCACCATTTTTGATCTACCCTCTGAATCCTTGTAAGGCTAAGGCAGCTGGCACGTAAGTGCTTAGCTGTGAATGACACACGATAAATAGCTAATAAATAGCTGTGATTATCATCATCATCCAGTTTCAAGCTCCAATCAGGGCTTCAGGGTCTTCATTACTTAAATAGCCCTCAGTTGTCATAGTTGACCTGCTTTCTCATATGGTGCTATTTCCAAAACGCGGCACAGCACACTGTCCTATAAATGCTCTTATCTCTTCTCTCAGCTGCTAAGAATCCCAGTGCATTCTATGCAGAGAACCAAAACTAACCATCCACGCAGCATTAGCTGTATGAACTTATCTATCTTGACCAGGCCTAACACACGCATTTTCCAAGAAAAATGATATGTATTTCTTCTGATGACATAGGATGCTACAAACATGATTTGCTTTTCAGAGAACTAGATACTATAATCCAGGAACTGGCACACCCACAGTGCCAGCCCAGGTCTTAAATCCAGCCTACTTCCTAATTTGGTTGATAAAATTTTATTGGCACACAGTCACATAATCTGCAACTCCTTTCACATGGCCTACCACAGCCTCCTTTAGCCTTCAACAATGCATACTGTAATGGATTAGTGCTTGCAACAGAGATCACCTGGCTCATAAAAGCAGAAATATGATGTGATTCTTTATAGAATAACTTTGAGAACCCAAGTCTAGCCAAGTGCCTTAAACCATCATTGTTCAACACTCACAATGAAATTTGTATTATTTTCTAGAGATAAAAACATTGTATCAGTCTATACCTACTGATGGCTGAGACATTGAAAAGACAACCCCACAGAAACTCCAAACATCTTTCCAAGCTTGGCTGTAACTCTTCTTGGAAAGGATCATTTGCTTGTCTTTTAAATAATATATATCTCTTTTATTTCATAAAACATGATAATGATGGCTAAACCTAAAATTCTTTTAGGAAATTTTTAAGTATTTCATAAATATCATCATGATTCAATCAAACAGACCTTTTCATTTACTCCTTAGCAGTGATGACTTTTAGGAACAGCCAAAAGACATGCTGAAAGATTTAGGACACTGGTATTACATAAATTTATCAAAAAGTTCTTAAGCATCATGATTATTGTAAGAGGCAGAGATAAGGCACAGGAGATATGAGAAAGCAAGTGGCTGAATTCCAACGTCTAGCCTTGCTCCTGTCACTGTGTAAGTGTTGAATGAATAATGCAGTCAGGACAAAAAGTTTTAAAAGGAGGGGACACAAGGAAGTCATAGGAAATACTTAAGTATGCGGAGGGAGCTGTAATCTAGCCTAACATCCCCATTTATCTGAAGAAACCTGGTCTTAAGGTGACTCAGACCAACTGAAAAAGATGCCTAAAGCCAAGGGAAACAGAGCAATATCAAAGAAAATAAAATCATGCCATGTACTCTACAAAAGAACGGTGAAGCTTCCCTCGGGTCCAGAGCTTTGAGTCCCTGTGAATAAAGAATAAATAACAAAGAGAAGGTGGAAAAGACTCAGTAGAGTAATAACTACTCTGTGATCCTCACTAGAGCATAACCATGGCAACAGTCATTTCTGCTTGGCTCCTGTCGTACTATTAGCTGGTGGACAATATGAAACTCATTTCCTGTCTTCCCCTGGTTGCCAGGAATCTCAAGGCTCATTCACTGGCCCAAGTTTTAATGATTATGAAAACCCTTATGAGAGCCACACTTTCTCTCTGATGGCATCTGACGAGTCCTCATTTATCTCTCTTCCCTGCTTCAAATAGATCTCTTATTTCTATCTTATGATACTGTGTGTAGTCTTAAAAACCTCTCAGTAGATAAAGATCTAGGGAATTATCAAATACACATGTACAATAACCATATGTACAACACAGACATGTATCTGATTATTTCACTAATAGCTATTTTCAACCATCTGCACAGCATAGGTAATCATCTACTTCACACGGAATTTAAAGTTGAGAACCAGAGATGATGAGCAATTTCCTCAGAGCCACCGCTCTAGTAAGCAGCTGAACTGGAATTTAAACCTAAATTCGGTTGGTCCCCAAACCTGAGTAGCTTCCACTATACCAGGGGTTGTGTACTGGTGCCCAGGGGTTAGCATACTATGGTCCCCAATAAATCTGGCCCGTTGTCTGCTTTGTAAATAAAGTTTCATTGGAACACAGCCATGGCTATCCATTTATACACTGCTTATAGCTACTTCCATACCACAGTGGCAGAGGTAAGTAGGTGGAACAGAGATCTCATTACCTGAAAAGTCAAAACCATTCTCTCTCGGGATCTTTACAGAAAAGTTCACTGACCTCTGCACTACACATATTATACTGCTTCAAGTTAGTGTTTCTGTGGCTAACAGTATATAGTCAACATTAGAAATATTTTTAAAGAATAACATAAAAAGATTTTATGCCCAAAGAATTAGCAAAAGGCAAAAAAAAAAAAAAAAAACGTGCTTATGAGGAAAGCAATCTTCCCTGATGTTTTAAGCAAAACATCATACCACATGATTTTTTAATGCCTTAAAATGGAAAATGTACAGGAAGGGGGAAAAATTTACGTGCATAGTTCTTAAAACTTTCCTAAAAAATCATAATGAAGATCGAGATTTAGAGTACTCATTACAGATAAAATCTGCCTCTCTGCTTTCGTTTCTTTTAGTTTTCATACTGTGTAGGAAAGCAAAGCAACATGATCCCCTGTTAGGCAAACCAAAAGCGATTTCTCATGTTGAGCAAAGGGAGATGAAGATACGCTGCCTAAAACATTACTCTTCAAACTGAGCTGGGGAGAAAAAGAAAGATTAATCTGTAATTTACACATTGGTCTTCAGGGCAATTTATCCCTCAAAATTTGAAATTTATTTATAATTTATAGCCCACTCACTTCCAAAGAAGGACCGGAGACAGCAAACTCTGCAGTATGAATCCAAGAATATTATATATGGGATTAGTAGCCTCAAGTTCTGAAAGTAATTTAGTAAAAGTGAAAATAAATAACTTTGCTAAAGATATTTCTCCTCCAATGTTTAAAAGGGAGAGAAAATCTTTACTTTCACCTCTTAAAAACATTGTTCTATGTGATCTTCTAAGGGAAAAGAAACCTAATTTCTTTAAGTTATACTAAAAACAGAAAGTTGAGAAAAGAAATACAAACCCATAATATGAAGCCTTGGAAACCTTCAGAATTGCGTAATCATTTTTAAATAAATTTCCTATCAATTTCAGTTAATTTCCAGGCTGAAACAAAACCCTTGATCAATATTGTCAGAGCTGTCTGACATCAGCAATGCACGTTCTGTGTTATGCGCCATTTCCAATTTTCCTATTTCCAGAATTGGAACCCAGTTTCCAGTTTGTTGAAGATCGATGAAACTCGGATCATAGAACTTTTTGGAGGAAGAAAACATATTTATGGAGCACCTAGCTCATGGAGCTGTTAAATTATGCTAGTCCTTATTGGAAATGTGTACCTCACAATAAACTAAACAGCTACAGGCAGGACGAAACGGGCAAAAGCATCGCAAACAACATACCGTTGTTTATGATTCTATTGGAAAATTATCCAAATAACTGGCCTGAAAGAAAAAGAGCCCCAGCTCCTCCTAGGTGGATGGATGGCTCTCCCCACCAGGCAGTGTAGAGCTGGAGTCTCTCCAGAATCATAGTTTAAAGAAAAATATCCTGCAAAACCCAGTTTGGTTGGTACTTCACAGAGGCTTTGGGTTAGAGCTTTCCAGTAACGGCCTAAATAACTTGACCTACAACACACTGGCTGACGACAACCACCACAAACTTTGGGAGAACTGGCTAGAGGCAGGCTGAGGCTCCTAGGCTGACCACCCAGAAGGGTAAGTGGAGAATAATAGAAGAAATGAATGAAAAAGGAAGTGGGCAAACAGAGGGGAGGGAGGTGTGAATGGAGCAGGACACACAGGACCTTAAGGAAACAGGCTTTGGCATGTAGAGCTATGCCGCTAGATGGATAATGCACCATGGCTCCTGAAGGGTTCTTGCCCAAAACTAAATATGAAGATGATCATATTTCTAGTGTTTACTCCCTTTTCACAGAAACTGAGGAGAAGAAAGAGTGAGTTAAATATCACCACGGGATGCAATCACCAAACTATGGATCACAGAAATCTCTAAAAGGACCACGTGGTCCGTTAAGCTAGCATGCTGCATTTACCTTTTTTTAAAAAAAGTACAGTGACAGCCTGTAGAGTCAAATGCACTGAACATCCGGATATGGTGGTCCCAGAACTCTGAGAGGCAGAAGCAGGAGGGTCTCCATTTCAAGCCCAGCCTGGGCAACTTAACAACTTAGTGGGACCCTGACTAAAATTAAAAGATATAAAAAGGAGCTGCGAATGTTGCTCACTGTGGAGGTCCTGGGCTGGAGCCTAGTACTGCTAAACAGTTATAATGCACTGATGGGGTTTGAGTCCTGATTTAAGCAAATAGGGAGTGGAAAACAGAAGGAAGGTAAAGAAGAAGGGAGAAAAAACAAAAAGGGAGAGTACAAATGGGTACCTTGGTTTTTGTTGTTTTTTTTTTTTTTTAGACAAAGTCTCACTATATAGTTCAGCAGACTGATCTTAAACTCACTGTGTACCCCAGGCTGGCCTTGAACTCACATCAATCCTCTTGCCTCAGCCTCTCCAGTCTGACTTGTGGACTACTTTAAATATAAACATTTATTGTTTTAAGCCATGAAATTTGTTACTGAGCAATATATCACCAATAAAGAAATCCATATAAAAAAGATATGACCAAAGAATGAGAAGTAACTAAAACAGTTACAGATTCTGGATTCAGACAGATTTGGGCTGCGATTCAGGATCCACCACATCTTTGTAAATGTGGGAAGGTGCTTTAGCCTGTCTGTGCTCTATCTTTTCAATTTGTAAAATGGGCAATAATGGTGGAGGTCTGGGGTAACTGTTAGAAATCAGAGGGAATACATACTTAGGTGCTTAGTACATTGCCTTGTACAGAAAAACAGGAAGTTGGCTACCAGCTATGGCTTATATAATCATTATTAGCAGTGACCATTCTAAAGCAGCCTCCTCCTCCACATCCCAGCCCCTAAGAAGAGAGAGCATCCCCAAAGAGGCTGATCGCACATCTCTTGGTAGAAGGCAGATGGAGGGTGGATCCACACAAGAACGAGCTGCGTGTACAGCCAGTGTTTGTTTGGATCTGTTTGGATCTTTATCGGCCTGAGCCCACACAACCCACCGCCTCTCCCAGGGTAGAACAATACGCTTGGGCCACAGCAGGAACTGGGGAAAGTGCACAGGCAAACAGAGCCTGCTCATACCCTGCCTCCTCCATATGCACGCTCGGAAACGGCATGCTAAATGAAGGCATCTACGTGGAACTCATCGTTAAGGGCTTTTCCCATCTTCAGTCCAAAAGTGCAAAGAGAAGTGGGTTCTAAAGCGGCAGGCTTTCTTTCATTTGTCATTATGTTTTACACACAAGAAAATTTTAATGTCTAAAGATGGGAGGTGATGATAAGAACAGAGTTACACATGTTTTTTTGGCAGCCCCGTCGCCGGCACTTAAATTCACTTCTGACAGTTCTCAGAATCTAAAGACCTGTGCGTACTAAACTGTCATCTGCCTATCCGTGAGAGATTTCACTCTGGCAGTATTTCAAAAGTCAAAGCACTTGCTTTTTTCTGCATATTTTCACCACTACAATATTCTCTAAACCATGTACAATCCTGTGCTCCCGAGAGACAAAAACAGAGCACGCTGCGGAGTTCTAAAGGGAAAACCGCCCTTATTTCTGAACGTACAAATGTAAGAACTCAAAGTCGTTTGCTAAATTCTAGGATTATGGCAACAGGGACCATAGCTCCCTCCAACAATTTGGGTTAGGTGATTACAAAAGGCACTTAAATTTGATGATTTCCAAACTACTTAATGATTAAAAATTAATTTAAGGCATGGAAGGCATGGAAGGCGGTCCTACTATGTGACATTTGGTTCTCCCACGGCAGAGCTGCTCACTTCCAAGGTGCCCGACACAGGAATTGGAGAAAGCCGATTACAGGAAGTGAACACACGACCCACCTAGGCGTGGGTGCAGCCAGGGAGAGAGCAAGAGTCTGACTGGGCTGAAGACCTGCAGCTGCCACTGACTGCCAAGTCACCCCATGAAAGACCGGCCTCCTGTGACTCTCGGGGTCTGTCGCATGAAGGACTTGAGGGTGTGGTGGCTAACAGGGACGCCTAGCGGCCCAGCCACATGGGACCTCAAGTCTCTGCTGACCACGTGCCTTTGGACTAGTCACTTGCCTTTCCTTCCAGACTCATTTTCTTCTTCCGTGTGATGGAGATAATCACACAAAGGATTGCTTTCAGAATTAAATTTAAAAATGCATGCAAGTAGATCATGAGTGCAAATCCTTCCTAGTGTGTGTCCTACAATAAGCCCCAAATCAAAGGGCTGCCCCTTCCGCTGTGGTGATGTCAGCACTGTTCCCTCTGCAACCACCGCAGACACAATGGGTTAAGGACTTCACCATGAGCAATGAAACGCCCGCTTGCTGACAACAGCGATTACGGCTTGTTTGAGGTTAACTTGGCTTCCAACGGCCACCACTCTCTCCACAGAGCCTGGGAGAAGCAGAGCTTTGGCAGCCTCGCCAAGTGTGTGTGAAGTAAAGGAGCAAGGAGAGGAATGAATGATGGAGGATTCAACAAACGACCGCCGTGGACCCTGCTGTTACACCTCGAAGAGCTCTGGCCACTGCGAGCGCTGCAAAGGGCACAGAGTAGGGCTCATCCTGATCTGCTGGCTGTCCAAGGATGCTCCAACAGTGCCTGAGAATGCGTAGGGCCTGCACTCAGTGGACAGGACCAATCTCTAAAGACTCCCACCCTGGGGAGCACACAGAGTTCAAGGATTAGGCCCCTGGTTACCCCAGAATGATCCTTAAGGAACAAGCTATGCAACAGTCGAAAGCAGCACAGCAAGACACCAAGGGAGTCGCCTGATCAATGTGGACAGCACCGGGCTCAGCTCCACAGAGCACCTTTTGATTATCTGCTCTAAGGTCCTCCTGAGAAAATAGTAAATCAGGTGTCCCCAACACACAGCCTAACCAAGGACACTGTCACATGGCAGAGCTCCTTGAACCTACGTGGGTAATTATTTCAGCCCTGACACCAGCTGCACTATGAAGAACTGCATCTTCCTGTTTTAAGCATCTCACTGAAAAAAAAATTAAGTTTATTTATTAATGAAACATAAAAATCTGTGTTAAATGAGAAAGCAGTACTGCTTGCCGTGTGTTTGAGGCAAAGTAAAAATAAACACTTGGGAGCTAAGTACTGTAATTACAGTACAGATAGTCATGGTTGCTTTCCTTACCATGGGGTCTTCTTCCCTCCTTCCTCCCTTCTTCCGGCTTCCACTTCCTCTCCTTCTCCTTCTCCTGTTCCTCTCCCCTCTCTCCCCTCTCCCGTTTCCTCTCTCTCTACAGGAAAAGGAAGTTAGCCTGTAAAGGTGTCAAAATATGTAAGCGCCTCACCAAAATTTTCTCCTTCAGGCACTGTGAACAAATGGAAAGAATGGGAAAAAAGGAGTGAGTCTCTCACCCCATGAGTCTACATGTGTGGAAGATCCGTGCACCACATCAAATCACTGCAGACTTGCAAAGTGCTGGATCCTCTCGTACTCTGATTTCCAGGCTCCTACAGTACTAGATAACAGAGGGAATTTGTTCCTAACGCAATTAAAATATGTTTGTCCTCAGAGCTGAGAGGCACTGAAAAAAAGGTCTAAAACCAGGATTCATCTTACACTGGCCTAGCTTTTATTAGCCACTTTTACTAGTTCCTTAATAGTGTCTTCTTCTTTTTCTTTTAATCTGGGAAGCTGTTATTAGATTGATGACACATCTCATAATGAGGGTGACTTAGAGTCAAGAAAATATGGGACACCTTAACAGGGCCAATATAAATGAGCCTCCTGTGTGGACGCCAAGACAACACCACAGCCTTGCATTCTCCCAGTTGTGCTCATCTGATAAAGACATTACAATAGCAAGGAATGATGATCTATAACCCTCCATTGGAACACTCACACATTCTTGGCCTTGAATGCTTCAGCAAAATGCTGCACGCTACGGAGCAGAGCAAGGTCCAGGGTCATTGCTTCTACCTTGGCTTTGTGCTGGAATGAGAGAAAATAAAAAGAAATGATAAATAACAGCAAGTTTAGTTCACGGTATCAAGTTACAGTAAATGTGTTATGGAACATGTTGGAATTCCCCTGTTTAATATTAGACGCCCAGAGAGAATATAAATCATTGGAATGAATGGAAGAACAAGGCTTTTACTGCCAAGTTCAGGAGCACGTGAGGCTGGGATTCTGCTAAATCTGCGGGGTGGGGGTTGTGCTGCGATTCTTGCAGCCCATGGAAGAGGCTCCGAAGGGTCTTCAGGCACACATTATCTCCCCTTATTCTGAACTCCAAAAAGTCACAAGAACAGAGGGCCATGACGGCCAAGCCTGGAACAGCCCAGGATGCGGTGGACAACATTTTAATCTTGAGCTGCCAGCTAGCTTTTGAAATCTTTCCATGAAGCTTGTGTCACAAATTGAAAGCAATGAACTCATTTATAGAAAGTACAAAAGCAGGCAAGGCTCATGTACACCAATGGACTCTGACAGGCCTGGCCGAGGTCCTCAAGAGACCCTGGCTGAGTAATACAAACAACTCTGTGGACAGGTGGGGCACTTACTGATGACGTGATGCTAACGGCCACCGTCTATGCAGCGTCTACCACGGGCTGGGCATCTGCACATAACCTCTCCTTACCCTTCACAATGACTGCAACAAGCAATATTTCTTCCCATTTTGCAGGGTGGCATCTTACAAGAGATTGTAGAGCTAACAAGGGGCCAAGGACTGACCCCAAATCAGTCGATCTCAAAGCCCAAGTTCTTGGCAGGAAGCCAGGTCTGCAGAAGTCGGAATATGACAACATTGTGCTTCACTGAGCATAGTACTTCAGGCACGATCCCGGAAGCACATGTCAAACGGATGGCCTTCAGACTTGCCTTGTGTTTACGGAACACTGCCAACTTTTAAGTCTGGAGGAGCCTTGGGGTATAAGATTAAATACTGTCACTTCTTTGACCTAGTTCCTCCAAAGGCCATAAAGCCAAGGATGTCGAGGCTACCTGTCTGCTCAGGTAAGAAGAGTCTCCATGAAACGAATGGCCAAACAGGGAATCCGAATCAAGACTGGGAAGCTTAAGACCAAGGAGGATGACACGAAACCTCTAACGCTACGAAGCGGAATGTAAATTGCTCTGCTGAAAACATCCTCCACCCTGTGTTACTGCACGAGCTGTGCTGAGATGTTTAGGGCATCTGCAGCCCGTTTATCTTGGCTGCCTTTGTCTTGGGCTCCAACCCAAGCCCCGCGCTTTGAACAATAAACATCAGGCAGTGGCAGCTGGAAAGCAGGCTCGCTTTGGACCATTTAACATTTGTGAGCCTCAGTTTCCTTACTTGTTAAAAAATACGTAGTAATTCTTTACTCATACAGTTGTGGGGTTAAACGCTGAGTGCCTAACACCTTGTCTGGAAGAGAGAAGACATTTAATAAATGTATCTAGGAGGAGACAAGATGTTTTTGCACCAAGTTCTTGCCCTAATGCCAACTGGCAATAAAATGGTGGTCTTGGTACACTGTAGTACAGGGTGGTAGGTAAAAGGATGTCCAAAGGTCCTCCCTGAAGACCACGCTGGACCAGATCACTGTGAGATCTGGAGGATCTTGGTTATGTCTACTAACAGCGTCCATCTTTAGGGAAACATTGTATAAAGTGATAGATGATTTGCCTGAACCCCAACAGCATCTCTGTGATAAAAGTAAGATACACCAATGCAGATACAATTTCTGGTCTTCGGTAATGGGGACACACGCTCACACATGCAGATTTTGGAAGGAAAAAGAGAAGCATCAAACTGATCCATGAAAATGGGGAGATGCCAGCACATGAATGTTGTTACGAGTTCCAGTTTTCTGGGAATCACAGAGCAGGGGAGAGGGGTAGTCTATGCAAGGTGAGCCCAGCACCTCCCTGTAAAGAAGAAAACTGCCACCAAGACACCTGAAGACACTTGGGTGAGGTCACACCCTATGTTGAGAGTTTGGACACCCAGAATGAGGAGCAAAAGCCCACATTCTTTCAGTCCAAGTAGCAATATTTACCTGATGGTTAAAGATCTCACTAAAGTACATAGGCTGTCAGTGGCAATTTACTCCTCACAGAAGTTCTTGTATCTCAAAATACTTACCTCCTTGAGCTGACATTCAGAATGAGAAAATAAAGTGTCTGTCACCCTCATCCTGCCTCCTCGGGCCCTTGTCTCACTTCCCTCAGCAGGATATCCACTGTCACCTACAGAATCTCATGGAAATTTGAATTCATCGCAAGAAAAACATTAGACATTCATGTGCTGCGGCAAGGTAGTAAAGAGCTTGTTTCTCCTCGCCAAGCTCCCTAAGGAAACTACAAGGGATATGTAGATTACATATTATAAAAATGCATATATACTTCCCCCATAGAACAGGAAAGACATTCCCAGATGGGGACCCCAAAGCAACATTCCAACAAGGATGACAGCATGGCCAAGTGACCCACACATTCTTCTTTATGTGCATCTTACAACTGGTAAGCTGTCTTTTGGTTCTCCCCACTTCACTTTGAAATAAAGCACAGAGCTGCCACCACCAATAAAAACAAAATCAGAACATACACATCCAGAGGTAACCAGGGGTCACAAGCCATCAAGCAGTTTAACAGACTAATCCACAAGCTGTGGGTTACTAGGGTCCTGGGGATAGTGATTCAAGTCCACGTACTATTATTCAGGTAATTCTTCTGCTTTGGGTATCAGGTTTCTTATTTCTGCTACGGACCCTGGTAAATGCAGAAAAACTCTGCAATACAGCAAGTCCAGGGGCAGTATAGCACAGTTTTTGCAGTTAGGACATGTGCATGTATTTGTTTGTGTCTGTATGTGTGTTGGGGGTGGGTCTGTCTAATAAAGTTACCAGCTTTACAGAAATGTTTGGCATTGCATAAGTTTTAAGTGGAAATGTCGTGGCTGAAAGATTATAAACAGAACCCATTTATCAGGAGTGAGCTGCTGATGGTTAGAGATTTGGTCTGCCAATGTAAGACCTCCTATGGGCCTGGTAGTGAATCTGTGACTGATCATAATTCACTGTCTTGGATTAGTTCAATGAACTTGTTGTTAACTTTTTCTGAAACTAATGACAGATTTATAAGGAAAGGTCACAATAGTACAGAACATACCATTATACTCATGATCTAGCGTCCCCCAATGGCACCACCTTACCTATGTATTTACATTATCAAAACCTGAAAGTCAACATTGGCAATAATTTACTGCACCACAGTTATTACGAGGGTTTTGCCAGTTTGAAGATGTATTCATTTCCTTTCCTTAATATATCTTTGTACATAATTCAGTGACATTCTGTCATGTGCACTGATGTGTATAACCATCATCAGACTCCAGATACAACTGATCCATTATTACCAAGAAACCCACAACTTTTATGAACTGTTGTTTGAATTAGCACATATCATCTGGAACATGAAAAGCTTGTGTCTCATTTGGCCAGAGTTCACTCTCTGGATTGACAACAGTAACACACACACACACACACACACACACACACACACACACACACTGCTTTGGTAGCTTGGAATAGTCAACAAGATGTAGTCCAAATCCCTCAGCATGATTAGCAAGATCTTCTGTATCACTTAGGATGTGCCCCAGCAAGGAACAACCCCCCACTGATCATCTCTTCAAACAACCCAGGACTATTAACTGCTCAAACTCCATGTTCAACCCAGGTTGGTGGGTCCCACCCACCATGGTTAGCCACAGGCCCCAGAGATGGAGCCTGTACTGTGGCCAGCCTCCACAGCATAGGCAAGGAAATGCACTGCGTCACAAGCAGGATCTCAAAGGCTTCCACGGGGCAGTGACAGGTGTGGCTACTGATCACGTCTCACTGACAGAAAGTCCAGCACTGTGCCTGTCTTCTAGCGTGCACTTCTTTGTGCCCAGAGGAGAGGAACTGAAGATATATATCGAGGAACAGAAATGACTAACACACACACACACAGCCCATGACTTAGCCCCTGTCAGTGTTTCCAGGCTTATTTCGAGCCACTCTCTGCTTCCAACTTACATTAATTTTACACAAATTCAGAAAAGACAGATGAATATGGACACACACCACAAAGAGCATCTGAAATCCCACCACCCTAAAGTCTATATCCTCATCTCCCTTCCTCCCTTCCTCTATACCTATCTATCTTTCTTCCTACCTACCTACCTACCTATCCACCTGTCTTTGTTTAACATAAGGAACTTCAAACTGAGCATATTAAATCTGGAAGGAAAATGCATCTCTCAACCCTTCCTCAAATCCTCACACTTGCCTCTAATCACACCAGTACGCAAACTGAACATCTCAGGCAAAATGGAAATGTTAATGTACTTTAATTTATGTATACAGATGCTAGGACCCAGCACTTTGAAACAACTGCACAGGTGGCATCACACACGTGAAGCATCAGGCAACTTCTCTGTAGCTCAGAAGCCCACCTGCTCCAACACCCCTGGTGTGTACGGGTGCCTGGGGCATGGTGGCGCTGTCAACACCCAACTCTTCATGACTGTCCTTTGTTGGGTTCTAAAACCTTCAAGACACTCCAGGGTTCGTAAAGGCAGCATCAAAGGGGTTGCTTGTTGTTATGCAACAGTGATCCTTGGTATCACTGTATGACTATAAATTAACCAAGTGTGACTCAGATGTGATACTGCCTGAAACCAAAGCGAACATATGGGGAGTGTGCGGTATTTAAGGAGAAAATGGGGAGGAGGTGTCATTTTTAATAGAGACTCCAGAGCCAGGCTGACCTGGAGGCACAGCTCAGTATGACCACAGGGCTGCCAACGGGATGTCAGGGAAGTAGCAGGCCTCAGCTGCCTTATTTGACAATGGGCATACTGGCATTTGCTTTGCGTGGTCAGAATCTTTATTCTGATATAATGAATCTAAGGTCTGGGGCACACATGGACTCTCTGAATATGATTGCAAGGCCACTGTCAAAATGTAATGCCCGCTGATTCTCAGTAATAATGCACGGTAATTTGACAAAATTAACATAACCAGCTAAGGGGAAGTTTCAGTAGCTCCTCTGTGAAGCATGGCATAGAACGCTGGAGGAGGAAACTGGAGGCTTCACAAATACCCTTGAGGGCACGGTGTCCCCATGGCCAGATTTAGCGAGTGCTCTGGACTGAAAGGTGTTGATTAAGGCCATGGGCTCAAGCCAGACTACACTGCCTGGGTCTGAATCAGGTCCAGCACTTACCAGCTGGGCAAGCCAACTCTTCTCGTGCACTCAGGGTTGTCCTCTGCAGGATGGGAATAATAATAATAATAATTAACAATAGCTCAGAGAAAGAGATGATGGGGATACACTAGAAACAGTGCCTGGCACCTGATGAGGGTCTGCAGACCATGCTGCAACAGCCCCACTCTTTACAGACAGAGTTGAATGGTTCATCACTAGCCAAAGGGAGCAATCTCAGAAGAGTGACCAGCACCCCTCAGCCTAACAACAGCCTGTAGAGGGTAGTTACTGTCATCCACCATCTCACACACAGAGAAGCTAATACTTACAAATGCTTACAAGGTGTCACCCACACAATGCACACACAGGGGGGCCACAACTCACACTAAGTCATGCTTTGCATCACTATTCCATACTCTACACTGCACATGCAACCCAGCCCTCCTTTTACCATCACCGTCCATGCCCCTGAGAGAGGCTCATAGCAGCTGGATCCAAGCCCAGGCCAGACCACCAGATCTGTGCCTGCAGGAGTTTTGTGGTTTTGTAACACAGGGCAGTGGGCAGCATGCTGTCCTGCTCCTGAGATCGACGGAGGAGACGACATTCACAACAGCCAGTTCATTTAGTCACCCAGTCACCAACACCACCTCTAAAGGCGAACCCACTGGTCACAGATTCCATATTCTTTACTTCTTTTCTGTATTCTCCATCACCACAACACATCAAGGGAATAGCTCTTAGGTCTACTCTGCTCTCCAACATGGGAGGGCAAATAAAGACGGCACTATCCCACGGAAACATGCCCTTAAAAAACACCATATGAATAGTTCCAGTGGTCAAATCTGTTTTTTAAACGCCAATCACCATTCATTATAATATGCCTGAGAATCACTTGGGATGGTATGGATGAGTTACCTCCAATCTCCCACTTCTCCTTGTCATGAACCCAAATTATTTGCTGTGGGAACTGAGCTGCTAGATGGTATGGAACATGCTAGGGAAAACTGCACAATCTTGCTTAAAATTAATTTTGTCTAATATATGGGCTTTGCAGTCTCCACTTGGCTCCACCAAAAAAAAATCCCCACGCACACTTGCACCCCACCAAGCGGCAGGCGGGGTAGCTCTTTGCTGTGGTACCCTGAAATCATCATCACAAAGGGGGGCAAAAAGAGGAGCAGATCCCTACAGGGCTTGAAAACAAAACAACTGAGTCACTTCAAGACAGTCAGTGGGTACAAAGAGCGCAGCCTCTAATATACCCAGGAAATTCCACTTTAGTGGTGGGTGACCCCTCATACCCGACTGAAGAAGCAAGACTTCCTGTTTGATGTGAATAAGCAATTCTGTAACCTTGCTTCAAAGTGCCAGTCTCCACAGACTTCAGAGCTACATGCCTACCTATCTCTTACACTTGAGGAATAGTTTACTCATGGATCCTTCTAAAAGAAACTCATTTTCATATATTCATTGATAATAAAAGTAGCAAAATAATGAGCATCTATAATATACTTGGTAATACTTTTTCCTTCACTGGCAATATGAAAAATCTTTCAAAGTATGTGTAATATCTCCCATTTTACAGAAGAGAAAACAGAGGTTTGGGGAGTTTAAGGTGGCACAGCTGGTAAAGACACGGGTTTCCAACCAAGGTGTAGCTGGTTCCAAAGCTCATGTCATCCTGGGAATGTCACACTGTGCTGTTTCTCTGTCTTCTATTCCCCAACACGGAACACTAAGAAGCTACAAAGAAATTAACACCATCTATATATTCTTGTTTGTGTCTATTTTATATCATATTTATTTTATATGCTTAGAATTTATAATAGAAGTGTTATTGCTGGAAGGAAAAATGGAACCAAGGCAATAATGTATATTCAGAACTTATTACTAATGGCATCCCGCAAATTCTAATCCAATGGGCCTTAACTGGATTATGCTGATGTCTCTCACCCTTCCACTTTACAGACTCTCAGTCCTGGTTTTATGTTCTGAAATCTTAAATAGGAGTTGTCACATTTACAACAGCAAGAGACATTGGCGCTGTGTGTATTATTGACATGACATTATTCACTGAACTACAATGGAGATCTAACTAAACCGGTTTAATAATTCATCAGTATGCTATGTGGGGCTTCGTAACGCTAATTTCTCCAGTATTATTTAAGTGATGTTAATGGTAGTAAAGGATGGCAGCATCTTCCCTGGGAAATGCAGGAGGAGACAGATGCTTTCCTTGACTTGTGCTTCTTGTCACAAATGTTTTGAACAAACCCAAACCAACGTCATGAGCACTGTCTGATGGAGAGTTGGCCCATTTGGGCTCAGTCTTAAAAATGAAAGTATCACGGGTAAATGCACTTTCCCTTTTCTTTCCAGGATGAGTTTGAAAGTGTCATTCCTGGATCCACACATTTTACCAGTCTACAAGACACTGTGCTTTTTATAAAAAAATGTCCTTAGAGAAGAGTCCACACTTTGAAATTGAAAACCACATCAAAACGATCTTAGATGAAGTCTGAATTTTCCTGAAATTGTTTGGAGGAGAGGTTTCGGGTCTCTCACCCACAACCTTGAAATCAACCACCACATCTCCTCCCTCCCAACTCCCAAATCAGCACCTGTGCACCTCCCCTGCCCAAATACACAAACACCTCTAATAAGCAAACCATAGCAACTCTTTCTTTATTATACACAAGTCAAAATTTTGGCCTTCTGTAGGTAGAAGTCCATTTATAAAATAACTGTATCAATATCTATAGGTAACTGTGAGGTTGCTCAAGGAGAAATTAGACTGGATAATAGGTGATTTCCTTGGGTGTATGAGTTACAAGCCATGTTAAGCAAAACCATTAAAAATGCCCAGACAGTAATTGGCAATATTTTGCACTCTGGATAAAAAATGCTTATCTTGCCAGAAACTAACAAGAGAGTGAAAATATTCCAAAACCTTCCAATTTCCCTCTATGCGATGTATTCACTTTGCAGCTTAAAAACAGTTTCAGAGAGGACAGAGAGTGGCACGGGAGTTTGGCAGTCAACATGATTATGCATTTACGCCTTGCTATTGAAGAAAGAGCCTTTTTTCATAGTGAATTTTTCATTCTAATGTAAGTGATGATTTACGTTAACTATAGGTAAAACATGGTTACATTCTCCTGAAGGATTGCAGCAAGTAAAGAGTAGTACATAAGTTGAAGCGTAAAAGCTTTCTCTGTCATAATATTTATTATAATGGCATATAAAATAGCTGAAATAAATAATAGATGACTAAAGGTAAATTCATATGATAAAGAATCCTTCAGCAGACACCATTACTTTGACTGCTCTACTTTTATACACAGTTGAAGACTCTTAATAAACATCCCCTATATCTTATGTAAGTAATGGAAACATCAGAGAAGTGCTTAAAAAGAGACACACTGGACACTAGCTAATTTACTGTATAATTACATTCTCAATAGGAACAGTCTATATATTTTGCATATTTAATAGCTGTGTTCTTAATGAACCTTATTAACCATTGGAATCCCCACTTTCAGTAAGTTGCTGATGAAAGGAAAAATCGGTACTGTCCTCCACCCCAAGCCATGGATGCCCCGTTACAAACAGAGATCTGAGCCTGTTGATTACCCAGTGAAAGGTCAACAGTGGTTGAGTTGAATAGAAAGAGAAAAGCAAGGCTTGTCTGCTGTGCTTTAGAGGACCACGGGCTCCATCTGAAGAATGTGTGAAATTTGCAGTATTCTCAAAGAGAGCAGGACACTGTCAGCAGCAGTCACCTCCAAGTTCTCAACCAGCAGCCAGTCTACACCCCAGCTCTTGGGGGCATTTCTGCCTGTCACAGCTTCTCATCTATCGGCTGTACAGGTATTGAATGGGTAGAAGCCAGGGGTGTTGTTGACGCCCTTCAATGCACAGACCCCCCAACACACACACACACAAACACACACACACAACACAGAAGTGCCAGGTACTGTCAGTACGGCTGAGATTGCCTGTATGTGACTACCGACATGAAGTTAGATTTACCCTTAGTGTTCTTCAGCTATTTAAGTTCACCTTTAGTGGTAAAATAAAACTGGGTCATGGAAGAAAGTAGAAATCATGCAGAAGTAGAAATACATAAAGGGAAAATGTCCACAAGTCCCACCTCCCCAAGGAAAGAGGGGTTAAATAAGAGGCTCATTCAAGTTCTTGCACAATACTGTACATTTCCTACACGTACCAAAGCATTGCCTAACTCTTGCTACAAACACAATGTCATAGCTCATGTGTTGCTTTACAACCTAGCTTTTTCAACAAATACCTATCTGAAGACTCTGTCTAAATAGAGTTCTGCCCCTATACTTTTCCTTTCCTTTAGTGTGTTCAGTCCACATAGGAGTGCTCAATCACTGTAAAAAAAAAAAAAAAAAAACTGTCCCTCCTTCTTCACTAGCTTTGCAAAGTTTTTACTTAAATTCTCAGTGCCATGGCTTCTCCATCTGTGAAAACATGAGTGACAGAACAGGAGCACCCTCCTTGGGGGTGATAGCCACGAAAAGCACCTCAGTGTCCTGTGGTTGCTGGCTTCTGATTTTTGTTATCTTTATTATTATCTTGTGTTGCTTTCAGTTTTTTTTCCAGTGAAACCAATGCTAAAATACACGCACTTTGTGACATATATATATATAAAATAATCCCCAGTAGTGGAACTGCTAGGTCAAGGGACAGCCATACTTTAAGTTTTGATAGATATTCTTTGCTGGGTGTCCTCCAAAAAGGTGACTCCAATTTCCATTCCCAAGAATACTGTGGGACACGATGAAGGAAAACCAAAACAACACACTGACACTGACAGTAAATTAAAATGTACAGTTCAGACTCTCTATCTGGAATAGCTGCTACACAGTGAACAGCACAGAGCAAGTTTTCAAGGCAGGCTGTACATTAGAGAATGAATGAATGGCGGTATAATGAACCCATGAACATGGGGGGAAATCCTAAGTAGAAATGAAAGTAGTCTAGTAAGAATGACAGCAGCAATTTCCCCTAAGCCACTTGGAAATCCAAGCCTTGGCCGGGTTGCCTCAGGCCAGCTGGCATAGTGCCTGAGAAGCTGGCCACACTGCCTGGCAAAGAGACCAGCTCCATGCAGAGCAGACAGTAAATATATAACAGTGCCATAACACTCGAGGAGGGGCCGTGGCAATTTTTACAATGACTCTGAAGAGCTTCTGCAGAAGCGAGGCAGGATATCCAAGAGATAAACTAAAAACATTCAGAAGCATGCTTCTGAAAGAAATGGGATTTCTGCTTAGAACTGCACCTTCCTGGCAGCCTCTTAGAGGCTCTGACCACTTACAAAGACAGAGGATAGGAACTCAAACACCACCCTCACCAAAGGATGGGTCATAGTCAAGCTGCAGCCAAGTTTTACACAGTGTAGATTAGCCACATGACCAAATAAATCGCACTTACAAATGAACTGAAGAAGAAAGTGAAACAACAGAAACGAGGATTTGTTTTATGGGAGGGAAGAATTCACCGAGCCATTAAATCACGTAGGGCAGCGATGGTGAACCTTTTGGAGACCCTGTGCCCGAAGTGCCACTCAACACCCACTTATTTATTGCAAAGTGCCAGCACTGCAACTAAACCTAAATATCAGATGCTCAGCTGCTGGGGCGATGCTGGGATGACTTGGTTCACATGCATACAGACAGGGTTCTGTATGCCCACTGTGGCACATGAGCCATAGGTTCGCCACCAATGATGTACGGTCTTCTTTTGTTGATTAGAATAATATTGAATAACTTCACACTGTGTAAGAAAAAGTTTAGATAACATTAAATGGTAAAATTTCAAGAATAACAGAAGAAAGGGAGGGATGAGAGGGGGGAGGGATGGGAGGAGGGAGGGAGGGAGGGAGGGAAACAAAGGTGAGAAGGAAGAATCTGTAACAGGAGCATCAGGAGGGGTAGAAAGGATGTGTGGAATGCCTCAGATATAAAGAAACTCAGCTAATCCAAAACTTTGGATTCAACTGATCCAAAAATATGTCCAGAAAATTTAAGTATAACAATCAAGAAAAAAAGTTGTTAGAAAAAAAAAAAAAAAAAACAACACAGAATGAAACACAGAGATTAGTACAAACATCAGTATCTGTGGGAAACAGAAAGGGCTTATAAATCCACACATTAAAAGGCAGAAAGTCATAGATTAGAATTTTAAAACTGGCTCTACTATATAAAAAAGGTGCACTGCAGACCGAGGGAAACAGTGTCCCTCAAGCCAGCTGTCCTTTTCTGCAGTATGGGATGGCCATCAGGAGCTGAAGCCTGGACAGAAATGCCACTGTCCCTGCCTGTGTCATACTGAGGCGGGGCAACTAGGTTCCCACCAATGGTCTCAGGGAAGAATCACGCCTGGACTGGTCCTTGTGGGAACTGGGTCCACATACTTTCTTCTTTCTTCCAGGAAACGTGTGGGTTATAATAAGTTCCTAGGGACACAAGAGCTACTGTATGAAAGGAACCCAGATACCTTACTCACCACATGGACAAAAGCCACCTGTCGATCAGAGACACTCATGTGGCTTGTGTCACATGCCAAGAGGCATTTGGTGAAACTATCCTCTGTCGTAACTTGAAAGGTAGATCTAATGCCTACTGAGCTGAGGCTCTGGAAAACAGCGAGGATGTCAGCATGTGCTGGCTGCTTCCTGCTTTTATCAAGACAATACACGAAAGAGAGGTGCTTGGGAAAAAAGAATGGTCCAGGTTGAAAGCAGAAATGAAAGTTGGACAGTATACACTTGAAAACGCCAACAGATCGGGAAGCCGGAAGAGCATAAAATAAGCCTGGGAAAAGTCTTTGAGAGACAAACACCCATTACTACTTGAGAGTTAATTCAAATAATTCAGCCCAGTAGCACATATCAGGTTAATGATCCTACTTTTCGACCCAAGGCCATTATTTTGGAAGACCTCGTGGTAGTTGTTACTGAGTTCAGAAGGAGGGAGAGAGGAGGGGAGGAGGGAGGGAAACAGACAGACAGGTTGAGATTCATGATGACGACAAATTAAAAAACACAGAAACTTGCAATTCACATATAGGAAAGACAGTGTGGTGACTGCACATGGATGAACTGGGAAGAAATATCTGACTCCTACTAAGACCAACAAGGTATTTACTGAATGAAGTCTCCTCTTCAAAGCTTATAATTATCAAAACCAAAAATCTTCGAGTTCCAGACAGGATCAATGGTGCACGCTTGTAATCTCAGCACTTTGGGAGACTGAGGCAGGAGGACTCAAGGTCAAGCCCAGCCTTGGGACAACTTAGCAATTTAGCAAGACCTTGTCTTGAAATAGAAGAATAAATTTAAAAAGCCTGGGGATGTACCTCAGTGTGAAGGCGCTGGGTTCAAATCCCAGAACCACCCCCATCAGAAGAAACCTATAATCTCCAACCATGCAGCAGCAGCCCCAGAGGGTACTCTCTTACAGACCCCGTCACATGAGGCAGGTGGTGAGGGGTCGGGGGGGCATGTGACACACAGGACTACCCTCCGAAGGACTTCAATTGTTCCTCCTGCCAAGTCCCCAGGAGTCTGTCACCAACTGCCATGGAGCAGGGTGTTTCCAGTGCCTCTCTTGAAAACAGGGGGTTTCGCTGCTAATGTTCTGCCTCTAATCCACCTCTACTACATAAGGCAACAGCGGGGGCTGCAGGTGTGCAGGATAAGATGCTTTTCTGCATGTCACAGGTCCTTAAGGAACCACATATGACCATGAGAGAGACCCAAGATTGCACAGCATTAACAGAATGGGGTCTTCTCTGTCTGAGAAGCAAGAGGCAGAAAGGCATTTGTTATCCAGATGTAAAGACTGTACTGGAGACCACTAGCTCCTCACTAAACCCCAGCGCCTTCTTTTCTTGGGGATTCAGCAGATTCACTTCCAGGTCTCCGTCACAATTACGCGGAGCTGTGAGGCTCACAGCTGGCCAGTGGAGGAAATGTAGTGAGTGCATCCCTTCAAGACCCACGAAGCTCCCCACAGTCTCATCCCACTTACAGGGACTTGGGAGCCCAAAGAGCACTGTCTCATGAGCTAGAAATAACACTGCGTTAAGGCATGAAAATGTTGGGAAATATTGTTCCTAGAAGGAAGCACGGCCTGACTCACACACGTGAGTAAAACAAATACTGCAAGATTGAAGCTTTTATTTATTTATTTATTTATTTTTTTTTCCTGATCTTTTTGAGACAGGGTCTCACTATGCAGTTCAGACTAGTGTTGAATTCACTTTGTAGCCCAGGCTGGCCTTGAACTTGCAATGATCCTCCTGCCTCAGCCTCCTGAGTGCTGGGATCACAGGAATGGGCCACCACGCCCAGCAAAAGATTGAAGCCTTAAGCATAAAAGAAACAGACTCAGAAATTGCTGAAAGTAGAATAGCTAATATTAACATAGAAAAATAAAATTTTACATCAAATCACTAGACTATGGAGACAAAAAAGGACAACTGTGTAATAAGAGAGAAAAATTAGGCAAGGAGATATAACAATCATGAATTTGCATCTGTCAGAGAACACAGCCTTAAAGCATGGATGAACTGAATGGTCTTGGAAGACTTTACAATTTATGTTAGCAGTAAAAAGATAAAGTCAGCAAACAGAACATTTTGACGAAATGGTTAACAAGCTTTACATAAAAGAGCTACAGAACCCTACACACAGAAAATATGTACTTTTCAGACTTGAAATGAACCATCAGCCAATCACAAAGGTAAATGTCAACACATGAACTCACCACTGTACAGGTCAAATATCCTTACCAGAAAATAGTTAAATTAGAAACTGAAAAGCCAGATTTTCACTGAAAAAAACTGAAAAAGTTATATCTGTTTGTTGAGAGCCAAGAGTGAGGAAGTAGAAGCAGAAGAAAACCTCTGCGCAACCTCTGTATAAGTAAAAGCAGAAGAAAACCTTCAGGCACAGTTTTACACGTGCCTGAAACACGCAGAGCAAGGACAATGATGCTGGAGAGCTGCGGCTATCACCTTGTGCCTGCGTACCCTGCAAAGACATCCACTCACACACTGTAACCATGAGGACTAGTTTTAATGCTAATTAAACCAGGAATAACACTCAATAAAAAAAGGTGAGTCATAGCAAGAGAAAAAGGAAGAAAAGACAACATGAATTAGGAAAACATCATAATAAAGGCTCAGAAAATGAGTGGACTTCCGAACATTACCCAAATCACAAAGCAGAAATTAATGTCAGAAATGCTGGCCTCCAGCCGGCTGTCATCAGTGCTGTAATCCAGTATTCTAGGAGGCTGAGGCGGGAGGATTGCAGTCTTAGCCCCGCCTGGGCAACGTAGCAACTTAGTGGACCATGTCTCAGAATTTAAAACAAAAAGAGCAAGGGATGTACCTCAGGTTGAAGCCCCTGGGTTCAACCCAGTGTCCAAGAAACGAAATAGCCGTCTTCTGCAGTCCATACATCTCAG
>NW_004955522.1:1375916-1493956 GCF_000276665.1 Chinchilla lanigera | reverse complement strand
ACACACCCTGGAAGGAATATAGAGAAATTGAAACCTACATCGCAGAGGTGAAGAACAGAATTGGCCCCCAAGAAAGTACTCAGTTATAACGAGAAACCTACAACTGTTTCCAGGATATACAGACAGAAGACAAAAATCATGTAAAATAAAAAGTAAAAAGACTGAGAACACAACTCCATCGGAAAGATTAGACACGCTTGAGAAAGAGGAAGGAATTGGAACAGAAGCACCAAAAATGACACAGAACATTAAAAATGCAACACTCGATTGGGTGATACTCGAAATCCCCAAGGTATCACTTATTCATTTTCTCCCTTCTCTTTCCCTATCACAAAGTGAACACTATTTTGAAACTGGTGTTTATCTAAGTGGGTAACATTAAGGACGCTGGCCAATGGTTACACAGTACCCACTACACACAGGGGTTTTTTTTCCTACCCTTGCTGACACGCAAACAGCGCACCTCACCCAACCTACAAAGTGCATGATTTTCATCAGTACCTGTTTGTATCCATAATGACTACATTAACCGTGGGGTGTTTGTACATGTACATACCACACCTTAATTCTTTTCTTTGTTCCCGTCCCTTCTCCTCTGTTACGGTTGATACACTGTGTCAATCTGAGGAGTCTGGAGGCTGGCTAAGTGACTCAGCAGTTCTGCATCCTGGGGTGAAAAGGACATGGCCTTAGGGCTCTGGGATGTGGTTCATTGTGTCCATGAGGGAAGTTTAGAAGTTTAACTAAGTGACTCAGCAGGGGTCCAGGGTGCTTCCTTTGTACTCATCCTGAGCCTGTGGAAGAGGAGGGCATGGAGACTGTGTGAGTGCTCGCGCCCGCTGGGTGGGGGTAGCCAGCCTACAATACAAGGGAAGGCAAGAGGCTTGCCCCGCTCTCCTTTTACTCTTGCTGCTTTTGCTGTTTGTGCTGCCTTGAAGTGTTGCCCCTGTGCCCTGCCACTGTGCCTTGGAGCCAGCTGATTACAGAATGAAACCTCCAAGACTGTGAGCTAAATAAGCCTTTCCTTTCTTGATTTTGGGTGTTGGGTATTTTATTTCAGCAATGAGAGAAAAGTAACCCAGACATCTTCCCATGCCTCCTTCCTCCTTCCTTCTCTCACCCCTGCCTCCATCTCTTGCTCCCCTTCCCATTTGAAAAATATCTTCCTACTTCCTACCTTTTATTTTTCTCATTATGTGTATGTGGGGTTTCTCAGATAAGAAAAACCATGTGATCTTTAAACCTGTGTGTCTGATTTATCTCACTTAACATTGTGGTCTCAAGGTGCATCCATCTTCCTACAAACGACTTAAGTTTATCCTTCTTTATGGCAGAATAGTATCCCGTTGTGTGAAAACACCTCATTTCCTTTTTCCATTCATGTGTTGACGGGCATATAGGTTGCTTCCAAGATTTAGCTATTATGAATTGTGCTGCTGTAAATATGAGTATCACGTGTCCCTGTAATATGATGTCTTTAACTCTTTCGGGAAGATCCCTAGAAGGGGAATAGCTAGGTTCAATGGAATCTTTTATTTTTTTGGGGGAACTCTCCATACTGACTCCATAGTGGTTTTACTAATTTACACTCCCACCTACAATGCAGAAGGGCCTCTTTTTCCACACAGCTTTGCCAAGTTATTATTATTTGATTTCTTAATGACGGCTATTCTTCTGCAGTGAGACGGTACTTTCGTGTTGCTCTAATTTGCATTTCTCTAATACCCAGGCAAATAAGTAGACACTTCTTAGAACAAGCACAGGTGGCCAATAAATATACAAAGTGGACGATATTATTGCATCTTGCTAAGGAAGGAACTGAAGCACAGAGAAATTAATGTCATCATGATTGCAAACATTCCATGCTACCAACCAGAGCCATTATCATTCCCACCTTAAAGCCATTACTATACATATATGTGTCTAAAAGCAATATCCTTGTTTGGTTTCTGTTTGCTTGTAAGGTACCGGGGATTGGACCCAGGGCCTTTGCTCTGAGCTACATTACCAGCCCTTCTTGAATTTGTTATTTGGATACAAGGTCTCGCTAAGGTGCTCAGCTCCCTACATGAGTTTAAACTTGCAATCCTCCTGCCTTGGCTTCCCAGAATGCTGGGGTTACAGGTGTGCACCCCTACTCTTGGCTTCTTTGCTTTTGAATAAATTGTATTTAACTGGACTTCTGTATCTGTTCAGGAATCTTCCCTCAAGAGACAGACCTTTCTGGAGAAAGGAACCCCATAACAGGCTGCAGGATGTTGCCTGTGCACCTTGTCCAGACCCAGCCCAGCCTCTGAGAACTGGGGCAGGTCCCAGGTGCGCTGCCACTCCTTCGAGTGCGTCTTGTCTATGTTCCACTCTGGAGCCGCCTGTTGTTCTCCACTACCTAATTCCCAAATTCTCTATTTGGATTCATCTTTCTGTAGTGTGGAGTGAGGCCCTGTCAAGGCACTACATAGTGGTATTTCTTGTCTTTTCATGTTTTTCCTGTGGCTTCACATGTAAAACAGACACCTGAGTATGAAATTCTTGAGTCCAACAGTTGCACTGCAATATCTTCCACCATCTTTTGGTACTTACGAGACAGAAGAGAACTCTGACCTCAGTGGTAAACTATACAGGACCTGTCAATCACATATTCAACCCTGAACAGGGGTCAGCCATTACACTTCTAATTGTCCATGTTAATGAGTATGAACCACAGATCTGATTGGGAAATGAACACTATCAGAAAGAAAAAAAAAAAAGGCAGCCACATTTACAGTGCTGATCTTACTAAATGATCTAATCTTACCTCTGCTTTATAGACACACAAAGGTGTGAGAAAACTGTGCCAAAGACACACAACCACAGCTGGTGGAAATGGCCTGGCAGTTCTCTGTCCACTCTTATAAGCTGATCTTCTTCAGCATAGGGATGTACTGTCTCTGTGCCCAAACTTCCGGTTGAGCACTGGAATTGTCCCTGAGTCCAGGAAATCACAAAAGGACCACACCCCAAAGTACTTCATTCTTAAGAATGTGATTTTTTCCATGAACCCAAAGTCATTTCTACCTGTATTTCTGTTTGTTTTATTGATACCACGAAATTGCAACTTTGTGATGGAGAAAACAGTCACAGCTAACTTCAGCCTCTCTCCTACCTCCATCTCCAGGCTTTGGATTAACCCAAGCTTGATAATTGAGTCAGAGGAAACAGGAAATGGTTCCCTAACTGCCATAATAAGGCACTAACCTAACCACATGGGGACAGACTGAAAGAGAGCTATAACACAAGGTGCAGCTACTCCCATACAGCGTGCAGAATTAAGGATGGGCAAACAGCCCCAGCACTGAGCATCTCCTAATGTTTCTGCGTGCCAAATGTGTCTTTTACTAAACAACCTATAATCTCAGGAGCACGATACCAAACAAATATCAGCATTTGATGGCTAATACCATTTCACAATTGTTGAGCACACACTATTGGGGAATATTTTTTGGTATCTGTAAAAACTTACACAAACTTTTCAAAAGACTGACCTACAGGGTTCTAGGTATTTTCCTAGTATGTCAATTTCTGGCCACTATGGCGCTATGAAAAGACATCTTTCACTGGGAAATAATGATTCTCTCCAGAATCCTGACAACAACCATCAAATCACGGGCCCCTTCTTGGCCACCTGGCATTTGTCATAATGTTCTTGTCCTGATAAGATGTCTTTATACTTCAGGAAAACCAAACCAAATCAATATAACTACAAGATGTTTTCCTATAATGAAAAGAGAACTGTACAATTTCTTCTGTTCTGGAGAGGAACAGAACTATACATAAAGACAGAAGTTTGGTAGAGGGAAGGACAGAAGGACTGAGGTAGAACAGGCAGGTGTACACACCTCTGAAAAAAGGGAAAAATAAAAATATGAAATAAATAGATTACTTATAACTGAGTTACTAAGGAGCTATGTCTTCTATGTCCTGGCATTTTTTTCTAAGCCAAAGGGCAGTAGGACATTAAGAATGATTGACAGTGTAAGACCACTCCATAATGTAGTAAGAATCAGGAGCCATGGTACTACCTGTCAGGGAATTCCTGGATTCTGCTGAGGCTGGTGGTGGAAAAGAGCAAAGAGCAAATGCAAATCCTTCTTGCATTGGCTGGCAAATGTTTAAATTCTTCCATCCTGCCCAGTTTTGGTAGCAAGCCTTGTTGAGAACCACAGTTTCTAACAGACAGGATGTTCGGTAGACTGAGAATCCACTAGGAACCTGATTTCAATGAATATAAATATTTCCAAGCAAAGACAAAGCCCACTAATAAGAAACAAAAACTAACCTGAAGCAACCTTCAGCCAGCTCATGACATTGAAATTTTCCAACTCAAATTCTAAGTTTCATGAACATCAAGAGCATAATCACAATGACAATGACCAAAGTTATCAGTGCCCCAAGAGCTGCTCTTGGCCATATGCCTAAGCTGGACATTTCACACTTATTTAGATTTATTCCTTTATCCCCAGCATCTTTAATAAAGTAGGGATTAGTATCCTCGTGGAAATTAAGCATCTCAAGGTCCTACCTCAGATAAAAGATAAACTTGAACCCAAGTCTACCTGACTCCAAAATGTCACCCATGGCTGACGCACAGCATAAACTACTACGACTGTGATGATCCAAGAAAGAAAGAAAGTTGAATAGAGGACCAGAAGAATCCTCCCCAAGGATGAACTTCCAGGTACCCAGGCAGATTAGGATAAGGATGAGAAAAATGAGGAAGAGGTCAAAATGACTATCATGTGCAGAAGAAAGCATGGAAGAAAATCCCCCGCTCTCCTCTCTCCCCAAATCTATAATCATATGCTACACTGTTCCCTGGAAGTACAGACATACACAGGGTAGCACATTAATCCTTCAAGCACTAACAGATGCTGGCAGGGATTTAGACTGGAATGTATTTACAAAGTGACAAATTATGTTCTGTATTATAGAGAGAGAGAAGGAGCACCCACAAACGGGCTGATAAATGTCAGCTGCAGTCACGAAAAACGGTTTATTTTTATTATACTGTAACCACAAATGTTTTTTTTCTTTCTTTCTTTTTTTTTTTTTTCTTCAGGAGTCCCAAAGATTTATTTGTTGCAGAGAAAAAACAAGATTATATATGACACAAAGTAATAACTGTACGATCAGATATTCTAGGCACCCTGCCCTCCTGAAAGCTTCCTCCCTGCTGCACCGTGCTACTAAAACTGCTACCTTCTCCAAAGCACAGTAAATGGTTAATAAATCAGAACTGATACAATGCCTTGTAATTAGATACAGCCTTAGTCCACAGACCAGTCAATTGATAGACAATATCCAATTCCCCCTTTAGTGGCTATCAGGAGGGTAGAGTAACTATTAAAATAAATTTAATGGCTGTGACAGGTAAGAAAATATACCAGAAGCTAAAATGTAATCAGTATATCCAAACCTAAAATAAAATTATAGTCTTTGCTGCAAACAGAGACCCTGGAGAGGAAGGTTATGGATGAAAAGCGACATCCACAGGCCAAGAAGGACAAGGTCCTTCATGCTAAAGGGATCTTCAACCTTGAAAACAAGATGGAGGTGGAGAGGGCTTGGCCTGGGGCCAAGAGAAAATGTACACATTTATCATTAGCGAACTCTTCTAAAGAATTTCTTTTATCGGGGCTGGGGATTTAGCTCAGTGGCAAAGTGCCTGCCTGGCAAGCACAAGGTCGTGAGTTCGGTTCCCGGTACCGGAGAAAAACCAAAAAAAAAAAAAGAATTTCTTTTAGCGACTTGGTCAGTGAGATACTGAGGGTAGTGGCAGGTACCTTGGGCTTGCATCACAGCAAGATGGCAGAAAGGCAGCCTGGAGTCCTCCACCCCAGATTCTCACCCAAGCTCTGCCTCTGATTCAATAGGTGACTTCTGCTTCATCCCTGCCTCCCCACCTCTGTGTCCAGGTCCCAGCTTCTCAACGAGAAACTGGAGGGTTTGGCTCTCATGATGGTACCAAGATAATCCCTTTGTTTCTAATAGGTTGAAGGACGGCAAATCCTGGAGGATTACTAGAAGAAAATGAAGGGAATGGTCCAGTCCATTCATTCCGGGGGTGGGACAATTTACCTTCTAGGAATCATAGAGGCAGATTTCTCACGAAATCATCACAAGTACAAACTTACCCCACTTGCACATACTCGATGAACAAGGTTTGTAAAATACATAGAACTCACAGGAATTCACAAATATATATAAAGCCACAGATCAACTCTCTCTCTCTCTCTCTCACACACACACACACACACACACACACAGACCAGTGACTACTACCTGGAAAGGTGTTCCCCTCTTCCTGATAATGTATAATAAAGATTTCTGTGGTATGGTGCAGGTGTGATCAGGTGGGAAATCTCTCCCAGCCCTGAAAGGAAGGTTTGACAATCGCTAAGTGATGGAAGGAAGGGGAAGACGTGAAACGTCCGCCCTCCCAGGTCACCATCCACACAAGATGAGATTCCAACCCTGCCACATCCTTCATATCTTTTGACCTCTCAGAACCTTGAAATCTCACCCTGGCGTCTTTCAAGCCATAAAATCAACACCTTTCTCCCAACCGCACATGGGAACAGTAGCTATACCATGACACTTGTAGTGTGTAAGGTCAGCACGTGCTAGGCATGCAGTAAATGCTCTGTGAACTCGGTCCTGGTTTTCAGGTCTGAAGCTGCTTCTTGGGAGCCCCCCAAGCCCCTTTCAATAAATGCCTTCCTGAAAGTACTAGACAGACAGTGCATTTGTCCTCTACAGTGTTTTGCAGCCACAGTGACTCCTTGCTTTGTCTCCTCTCTTGTTATTTCCATGGGTGAGAGGGTCGAGCCACATATTTGGCACTGGTATGTTCCCATGAATGTCTCAAAACCCTCCAGGCCACCGGACTCCAAGCCCAGACCTTTCACTACTGGTGACCAAGCTTTCACAGGTCTGTGCTGGCAACCAAGAAAAGCGAGGAGAGAACATAAACCAAGTGGCAAGGGAAAACCACTCAGTGCACTGGCTGCCCTTCACAGAAGCAAGCAGCAGGAGGCTCCTAATCGCCCAGGCTGGAATGGTATGAACAACAGAGTAAGTAAAGACAGCATCTGACTCCAAGCTGGGGAATATAATGAATACCTGTGAATCTATACTAATACAGGTGATATAACTGAATCATAAATAAATAGGGAAAAGAGACAGCTCTTCGTTCACAAGAATTCCAGTAAGTCAATGCAGAAAGCATGAGGGAAGTCGAAATCACCAGCAGGCAGGCCCCCTGGTAACAGTGGATGCAGGTGAGGTCCACTAACGCAGGGTACAGTCACTGAAAGTTTGAAAAGAAGATGTTGGCATAATCTCAGAGCATCTCCTCTCCGAAGATCAGAAACTACAAAGGAAAACAGGGTAGTGCAGGGACTCAGCAGACCTCTCTGTTACTGAGGATCAAGGTGACCATCATAGCAATAAGATGAGCAGCACGGTGTCATTCCTGGCATGGTACACTAAGAAGGACGCAGTCTCACTTCTGTGATGTTCTAGCCCTCAAAATGCTCACAACCAACTTAATCGCGAGACAAATTCGCACAAATCAATCTCAACATCGGAAAAGGGAAGGGAGGAAGGAGGACCTGGGACAGACTGAAGGAAACAAAGGAGACACAAAAACTACATCCTGTGGGAGCCTGGACTGGTTGCTGGGGTAAAAAGAAGCCAGTGGGGAAAGCTGATGGAACTGGAGTAGAGTAATGTAGGTAATATTAAGTTCCAATGCCAATTTCTTGGTTTTGATCACTGAACCATGGTTCGGAAAACTTTGAAAACTGGAGGATGGTAGGTGAACGCTCTGTACTATTTTCACAAATTCTATAAGGGCCAAAAATTGGCCCAAAATAGCAAATTTATGTTAAAATGATGTGACTGTCTTTTACAAGTACGTAGATGTCCTCACAATATTCGTCAGTAAAATATTGTTCCTTTCTAAAGTGACGTTGATGGTTGATGGGGCATAGTCACATTTTGTTCATTTTGTGTAGTTTTTAATGTGTCTTTTTTTTTTGAAAAGAAAAAAAAACTTCACAAATCCAAATTGCTGTCCTCATTTTTGTTTGCTTTTTAAAGTTGGTTGGGTCTTGAAAGCCACTAAGTTGGTTTAATTTTGTGTGTGTGACTGAATAGCAAAGCAAGTTTGTAAACTGAATCTGGTTCCCTCCACGAAACAGTAATCCCCTAAGTGCACAAGTCAGTCCGTAGGGTCAAAGTAAAATTAAGTCCCCACGCACATCTTCCAGGATGCTGGCTCAGACTGACCCAAGAAGGAATTGGGTCTGTGCTTCCTCCGCTATTTCTTACACCAAATCCGAGGCTTCTGAAATTCAGGGCCTCACATCCGGCCATCGCACCCTGAACACGCTGGATCCCATCTTAAATTCAGGGCCCCTCCCACACAGCTATCGCTTCACCTCCAAGTGGATGTTGTTGTGGTGCTGGTGCTTGTTTATTAGGTTTTTTTCCCCAAGAAATGAATATTCAAGTTATTTGTTGAAACCTTTCATACATTTGTATATAGCTTTTAAGAAATTCAAGTGAGATACATACATATTTTTAAATCTTGTCTTAATATGTAAACCATGCAATGCTGAAAAGTCCAAATTCTAAGTTATTTGAAATCCTATTATTTTTCAGCACCAAGGTGGACTTTTTAAAAAAATTTCATTTATTTCCTAAATATCAACTACCGATCCCCTATTTTCTAAGTGTTCGCCTTATAATAATTTTGGAGCCCTAACAATTCCTGTTTTAGTAAGGATTAACACCACCCCCCAAAAACGGATTAACACCACCCCCAAAAATCCCAACCTTAATTTGCACACTGTACAATGCAAAATAACTGGAGTGCTTTAAAGGTGGTTTTGTGAAATGTTAAAACTTTTTGTCCAACACATCTATAAAGTTGATGAGAATATTGAGACAAATTGCCAGGCAAACCCAGCCTTTCCTCTTTGTTAACAATAAAATGGAGACACACGCTCTTATCAGCAAGTAATACACATCATTATAAAATGATAAATACATAATATGGTGACGGTATGGGGGAAAAGACCCTCATACCACTACTGGGAGAAGAATACAAATCAGAACAATCTTTCTGAAGAAGAATTATCAATTGACATTTAAAACCCTCCCTTAGCACAAAGAATTATCAATTTATATTTAAAACCCTCCTTTTTATCCCGGGTAAGTCAGCAGCACCACTCATGACTGTGAAAAACTGAAAATAGCATCAATGCCTAGCAATAAGGAATTCATTTAATAAGTTATGAAGCTGTAAAGCAGGGCCGCTAAGACTGGATGTCCAAGGAACATTTATTGACATGAGGAGACAGTCAAAATACAGTAAGTTTAAAACAAAACCATACTGGAACTGATTTCAATGTTAAAACAGAAAATTCTGAAATTGTAAATGTCTATTTTAACGTTCATCTGTGAATGAATTTGTGAATATATGTATGTTTAATAAATTTTATTGGTCATGTTCAAAAAACATAATTGAATCTTAAAAAGACAAAAAGAAATAGTTAAGAGTACTTGTTTCTGATATTCTGAGGTAGGTGCCCTCTTTATTTGTATAAAGGTATTTATAATTTGCAAATTGAGAAAAGAGAATTCTAACTTGATTAAATTCAGACTATTATCTGTGGATATATAATATATATGAATGAGTATTACTGCTGGTATAAGCAAATTTAAATTTTTTTGTGGGGGAGGACACAAGAGGTTATCTTTTGGGAGGAGTGATACTTAACGTTTAACAAGCATGGGGAAGAGATGTGCCATTTAGATTTTCCTATATTATTTAAAATTTTACCATGTGCATGATTTTTTTAACAAAGCACTAGTTCTAAGCAGGTACAGAGAGGTGAGCAGAGGTAGTTATCCTGGGCATGACATACTCTACCCTAACTTATAACTCAACTACTCAGGGAACAAGTTTCTACCTTTAGGGTGACAGAGAGGAACAACTGACCTTCTCCTAACCAGTGCTTCTATCCTCAGGCAGGAAACCAGAGGCACAAAATCAAAACTAACCAAGTTCCAATCTGCTATTGGCTGGCTTAGTGAATGTGGAGTAATTCACCAAATTCTCCAAGATCTAATGAAATGGGGGAAATTATACATACCCAGCAAGAACATCATAGGCATTAAATTAGAACATGAGTATAAAGTATCTAGCATTGTCAAATCGAACAATAATCAACACTAATATTAACAATAACAACAATCACTACACTGATAATTTTAATATCTCCAACCACACAAATCTATATTGAATATTAAGGAAAACATATACAAAAAGTTTAGATAGAATAGATATTTCATACATGTGTCCCAGCTTACGTGTTTTCTCTGATTATGACTAACTCCATCTCCAAAATCAAGGTTATGATGATATCACAAAGGTAACATTTCAGGAAGATTACAGACTGAAGGGACGAAGCCACCCTCCTACACACACTGATTCTGATTTAATGAACCAAAACACAAACATCACTGAGAAGACGGCTGGCCCTGCAGAGGGGTTCAGTATTGAGTTCAGGTTCCCTTTCCTTCCAGAGGTGTGGATGTGCATGTGTTTGTGCATGTGAGTCAGTGTGTGTTTTAGAGAAAACAAGCACCTGTGGTCTTCCCAAGGTAGGGTCCGCAGAACCTAGCTTTCCCTCTATGCCACTATACCTGTGGCTTCCATGTTGGCATTATATGTAGAGAAGCCAACTACCAACCCATTAGAGCTCAGGTATGTGTCCCCCAAAGGCCTGCATACCCAAGGCTTGGTCATCAGCCTGTGGCACTACTGGGAGATGACAGAAGCTTCAGCAAGCAGGGCCTACCTGGAGGACCTGAGGTTACTGCCATCATGCCTCTGAAGTGGATTCAGGGGCCCTGGTTCCTTCCTTTCTCTTTCTCTCTTCTTCCTGGTAGCCATGGCATTAGCATCCTCCTCTGCTCTATGCTTTCATCAGGATGAACAGAACCATCAGAGCTGCAGGTACAACACAACTTCTGGGTCCATGAGCCAAAGCAAAACTTTCCTCCTTCTAAGTTGATTATCTCAAGTATTTTGTTACAACAACAGAAAGCTACATAACACACACCCCTTGTGCCTCTTTTCACATGTATTGTCAAACAGCAGGGACTCTGATGCTATGAAGAGAATGGGGGCCATTAACACTCCTAAGAAGTCAGAGTCTAGGCCTACTTCCCCTGAGCAGTACTCTGGGCTGGCCTTCTGCTCCATTCTCCCTATGTGTCCACAACAGGGCTTCACCAAACGGAACTGGTGGTGAGACAAAACAGCCCGTGGCCATACAAAGGTAGGCTGTATTTAGAAAACATGATCTGATAGATGATAGGAATCTGGAATATAGACGATGTGGAGATGGGAAGGGGACCTGGGGAGGTATGGAGACAGCAGGAGGGGAGAAGAAAGGTAGATAAAAAGGATCCAGATGCCATATGCATATGTACCAACTCTCCACACGAATGTATTTATCACAATCGCACATATACCAATACATGCATACAGGAGATAACAGAACTAGGGAAAACTGCTTTCTTGGTTTATACATGGCGACTGGTAAGAGACAATCATCACACTACACTTTTAGTAAAATACAGTCCCTATAGAAAAACACAAAAACATGAAAAATATAATATGTAAAAAATTAATTGAAGCAGGAGACCAAGAGTAACAGAATGAAGCAGGAGACCAAGAGTAACAGAAAAATTAAAATAGTCTGCACTACTTTAAGAACATTCTTACCCTGAGTCAGAGTCCAAAATCCAAATATTTATTGGTATAGATACAACAGTAAACAATTCGTAACGATTTCAAATGCAACCGAAAGCAAAACAGCAACAAAAAAAAGTGGCTTGCTGGGTATTTCGAAGCTTATGAAAAATAATGGTCTCCTCGAAAACGGAAATGTTTTCCAGTTGTAATCGCCGGTTTATACAGTTCTTCAATACATCATCAAAAAACAGCATCAAAATTAAACGGCAGTAATGAACGGATTAACGGGCTTCACAGACATTAATGAAATAAAGTGCCCGAGTCCCTCTGGAAAAGCGCTTGGCAACATATGCAGAGTCCCTGCGTTTCAGTTAAATAGTCGCACACCTCCGCACCTGATGGGGTACAAAACTGTCCGTCGACTCTCTGTCTGCGCCTTTGCCAAGCGAAAAGAGCAAGGAGGGATGAATCCCTTTATTTCTGGCAGGGCGGGGGTTGCCACGGTGGGCACCAGCAAACGTTTCCAAACAGATGTTTACAAACAGAAGGTAACTGATAAAAACCCAAACACAATGCAGTATTGTCTTCCCTGATTCACAGATGAACCCCTTGGAACCACTGCAAAGAGCTTTGCTGGAAAACATCCAGGAATTAAAAGGTGCAAACAAGCTGCCTAATACCCTTGCGTAGACTGAATTCTTATGAAGAAAATAAAGTTTATTGTCTGGAAAGAGTGAAAGCATGAGGAAAGCACTAAGGCGATGGAGGTGAACAATTAGACAGATGTTCACTTAAGGAAACACAGAGAACAGAAGAAGCCATCACCGCAGAATTTTACGAGGACCCTGACAACGCCGCACAGCGTCAAGGGCAAGGGGAAAGTGAACGCGCCCGACGCCGGGCTGTGCAACTTGGCGCTGCCTGCTGACCTTGCGGTTCCTGCCTGCAGGTGGAGGGGCTCAGAGCAGGGCCTGAGATACTGCTCACTGTGACACCTTCCATGCTCAGAGGCAAGCCCCAGACTGTCACTGCGGAGCCCGGAGAGCTGCGCTTCTTACCCTTCATAATGTTGCCCCAAATAAAGACAAAAATAAAGACATGCACCCAAGCCACATACTGGCAAGTTCTCTCTCTCTCTCTCTCTCTCTCTCTCTCTCTCTTATTCTCTCTGTCTCTCAATGTCTCTGTCTCTCTCACCTCTATCTATCTATCTCTCTCATCTCTATCTCTCTCTCTGTCTGTCTCATCTCTATCTCTTTCTCTGTCTCTCTCTGTTTCACTCTCATCTGTCTCATCTCTCTCAGATCTCTCTCTCGATCTACTACCAATAAAGCCCAGCATCTTCAGAAAGACAAGAGGTTGCCAATCCTGCTTCACCTGGCAGGATGAAAGAGGACACAACGGCAAGTTAATATTGAGCATCTCACAGTGTGAACATCGTGGTGATACATAGTAATTGACAGGCTAATAAAATAATGCTACTGTGCATGTCTCTTGGCTTGGACCCCCAGTAGGCTCACAGCCATAGCATCTACCCACAAACTTAAGGCCCACATACTTGGACAATGTTTCACCCCTTAAAATACCTGATTTTCCCTTCCTCCTAATATTCTCATCTTTATCTTTTTGTTGTTGTTGTTGTTGTTGTTACGTTCTTTTGAGTCTGCACATAAACCACCTCAATTCCTTTGCAAAGCAGCACTGCAGGATCAGTAAGACAGGTGATCTGATGAAAAGACTGAAAAAGGAATAGATAGCTGACTGATTGGATCAGTTAACATAAGACACATAGAATGATAAAGGGAAACCAAGTATTATTTTATCTATTGTCTCATATAAAAACCTTAATGAGTGTCACTATTTCACAAGCATAAAACAGGAATAAATTATCCTTTCCAGTTATCCTGGAAGATATTATTCAATTAAATGAGAGCATATTTTTAAAAATTAAAGAATAAAATGAGCAAAAAAATAATGTCTGATGGGTCTCTGTGTGCCTACTCAATTCTTCTACTCTGCCATGGAACGAGGGCCTCATGCATTCTTTCTGTGTGGGTACTATGGTAGGTAGGCAGAAAGACAGCACACAGCTTCTTCAAGATGTCCATGCCCTAATCCCTGGAATTTCTGGATACTGATATTACATGGCAAATGGGAATTAAGTTTACTATCCAAATTCAAAATAGAGAGGTTATCCTGAGTTATCAGTGTGGATCACAGTAACGGTAGGGTTCCTCAAGAGTACAATGAGGCAGAAGAAAGAACCACAGAGACAGCTGTTGGAGAAGGACTTGACAGGCCTCTGTCAGTACTGATGACAGAGGAAGGAGCCATAAGCCAAAGAATTCCTGCAGCCTATAAGAACTGGAAAGACAAGGATATGGATTCTCCCCTCTGAACCTACAGAAAGGAATGGAATCTTGCGTACCGATTGATTTTAGCCCTCAAGGTCTATTTTGGACATTTGACCTCCAGAGGTGTAGGGCAGTAACTATGACAACCAGGCAGGCTGTGGTGTCCTGTCTTTCAAGACAGGGCCTGGAACACCCACTTTGACCCAGTCCCTGCCACTTCCCACTACTGCCCTGATGTCAAAGCGCTGGCCAATGATGAACAGATGCCGTCAGATGGTGGAATTTCGGTCTTGATGTAGATTTTCAGGGATTCAAAACAAAAAAAGACACATAGATAGAATTTAGCTGAGGAATGTGCAGCTTGGAAGAAGGCCCTATGCCTGCAATGGCTGTTAAATCCCTACAGCAGAGGTGGAAGCAGCAGGATTTCTGGAACATTCCTGCCTGCACAGGGGCACAACCATGTTTCAGCTGCACCTTCAGCTCACAGGCTGTCCCCCAAGAAGCCAGGCATGGTTTTATGCACTAAATTGATGCATCCAGGAGTCCTGCAGCTTCTCATATCACAACTGCTAGATAACATGTTCTTGTTCCTGCAGAATTATTCCTGCTCTTCCCAAGCTCTGATAACATAGGAAAGTAAAGCGGTTTAAAGAAAAGTGGATGTGGGCTATATAATCCAGCCTCTGTGGATGGCAGTCCGGGAGCTACAGTGGCTGGGGATGTGACTCACGGTGCCCCACCCTTTCCCATGGCAGGGAGACCATCTCTAGCATCCACAGGGTGATAAAATATTTGCCATTAATACTTAGTGCACATGATGCTGTGGCCCCAGTAATCAAGGACTGAGCACTTGCAAGTGGGGACTCATTAGCTCAACCACTGCCCTGGTCTCCAGGGCTTGGACAGGAAAATGTCTCATGTTCCTCACATGGAACCTAGGAAATCCAGTAGCTATGTCTCCAAATGCCCTGTCTTAAGAATTGGAAAAAGAATTTAAAAAAAAACCCTCAAGATCATCCTTGGCTTTCCTTTGTGCTCAGATCTACAAAGCAAAATGGACCTAGCTTATAACTTGCAAGCAATACAACAAGGTATTAAGAATGAGAGCAAAGTATCGTGGTGGGAGATCAGAGGCAACTCTGAGCATGAGCCATTCCTCACTCACTCATAATTTGCTTAAGAATTATATGGCATTTGTATCAGTCAGAGTTTACCAGAGAAACAGAGTTAACACAAGATATACAACTTGCTGCATGTACTTTACTGACTTAATATTCCCAATGCCCCCATGGGAATGGTATGAACTAAGCCACAGGAACATTACAGCAAGGAGATCCAACTAGTAAGTATCGGCTGCAGTCCGACTGCAGGTAGAGTCTCCCACCAAACTTGGTCCAACCTGTGACAGTGCCCAATGAAGGAGGAGGGGCCAGGCCGGAAGTCTGGAACTGTGGTTCCCGACTGCGCACCACAGTAGAAGGTGGACTCCAAGTACACACATCCTAATTCTGAACAGAGGGATGAGGCCTGCAGTCTTGATTTATTAGATATTGCAAGTAATCTTCTAGCAGTGGCAGGATCTGTGTAAGCTCTAGTAGAGCTACCAGACCTCACTCCCAGTTTTCCACAGACCTTCCATCTCTACATGTCTGGGTAAGTTTAGCTCTACTATGGAAATGAACTCTTAACAAGCACAGGGATTATGTGAGTATTTCTTAATGGATGGAAAGGGGGAAACTCACTTGCATGACACAGATCAAAATGTTCATAGGAATATGAAATGGAGTCAAAAGTTGGACCCTGGAAGAAAAAACAATCAGTGGAGCTCAAACTTGGGAGTCATTGGACTACTACAGTTCCATTAATACTCGTCATCACTCTGGGCACTGCTGCTTTATCCTTAATGCCTGCACTCCAAGCATATCAGGCAGTGGCTCTGTTACAGACTCAATTCCAAATGTTATGAGCAGAAATGTGTCCTCCACAAATTCATATGCTGAAGTCCTGACTCCAGGTGGTTCAGAATGTGATTGTATTTGGAGGCAGCGCCTTTCAAAGCAAGGCCATTCAGCTGGATTCTCATCCAATTTGTCTGGTGTTCTTCAAAGAAGAGATCATTTGGACCCACAAAGAGACACCAGGGATGTATATGCACGGTGGGAAGACCGGAGGACTTGGGAGAAACCAAACACGTTGACACCTTAACCTTGGACTTCCAGCCTCCAGAACTAGGAGAAAATAAATGTTTGCAGTTGAAGTCCTCCAGCCTGAGATATGTTGTTAGAGCAGAATGACACCCCAGCCTCAACCTACAATAGGTCTTGGGGTCAGACCTCTTCTTTACTCTTCTGCTGGGAAATTTTCTTCCCACAGTTTCCCTGATTTCTGACTGCCTGAAGCCCCTGTAACACATCACCACATACGCACGTGTCCCAGGCACAAACCTTTCTTTTGCTCTTATCTTCTGCTTAGAGCTACTGGACCTCACTCCGTTTTCCACAGTGCACCTTCCATCGATACATGTCTGGCTAAGTTTAGCTCTACATTCTGTGGCCCACTTCCTCTCACTCTCCAAGCCCCTGGCCCACCTTCCCAAGCTTGCCATTAGGGTGCCTCTTCCCCAAATGTCCCAGATTCGAGTCACATTACAAAGGCTATTGGTGTTGTATTAGCCAGGGAGTCCAGCTTCTCTACATACAATCCTCTTTATTACAGTTAGAGTACATGCAAGCTCTTTGGGCCCCTGCCTTGTTAAAAAGAAATACAGCTATGGCACAGAAGTAAATGGTATTTCCATGTGGTCTCCAGACGATAGAGGCCTCAACTCAGTCCTTGTGGGAAAAAGAGGTCCAGAGGTCTGGTTGACGGCTGTGGCGGAAAAGCGAGTCTGAGCAAACTCAGACTCCTCGGCAAACCGAGTAAACGCTCCGCCTAGTTTGTCCCGCTCTGACCTCTTGCTTCCACATAGCCCCCAGCCAAAAGTACCGCCTCCAAACTACACCCCTAACCCGCCTCCATTGCCACGCCTCTAGCCTGCCCTATAAATGCCTGATACTTCTGCAATAAAGTGGATCTGCGCTACCAGCCTGGTCTCCAGTGTCCTCTTTCTTCACTGCCGCCGCTTACCACGGGCCCAGGTCCCTCGACCCAAGGAGGTTCAACCTCAAGTCCTCACTGCAGACATCAATAATACAGGAACTATTTCCAAGTCTAAATTAAACTGGACTTGAGCTTTGTGGATTAGGGGATGAAATCAGAATGGTGTATTTTTAAAGAGAAAGTTTTATACTCCTTTAAAACTTGGACTTGACTTTAAGAGAGTCTTACTCTAGTCCTTTCAGGTTAGGCTTTCATATCGTTAAAAAGAATGAGAACATAATCCATATTATTTTATGGGGAATCCACTTTTAAGATATGTACAACAGTTAAGGAACATTAAGGAAAGTGGAAATTGAATTCCTTCCAGAAAAGCTTTAACTAGAGATAAGAAAAAAGGTCGCAGGTTAGAAGTACTTCCCAAATTATAATCAGAAATTGCCAGGGCAACCGTATAGTAGCCTCATGAATTGCGGTATGAATTATTTTTCCTGACCTTTAATATGACAGTAATGCAATTAATTTCTAAAGAAGATAAAAATGAAGCATATTTTCAAGCAATATGGAAACTACAAGTTCCTTTATTCATTAGAGGAGTATTTATTTACTGAGTGCCAACCTGGGCACAAGGATGTACCATCCTGGGTGCTTGAGGTCACGTAGGAAGTGGGGGGTAAAACTCGTGTGCGTGTATTTTGGGGTGGGAATGTGGTGTGACAAGTTAGCTTTATGACCTGATGAATATGTCAAGCTTTAAAATGTGTGCCAGGACTAGCTGAAAACTGGACATAGAGATAGCAGAAGTCCGATCAGAATGGCTCTGATTATTGTCTGATTCGCAGAGAAAAGAGTATCAGCAAGGACAGAAATGGCTTTAAAATAAAAAAAGCAGTGCAAGAGAAAATGTTAATGTTAAGTGGGTGCAAAAGAAAGTATGACTTGATTAAACTGGTGGTTTGCACAACTCTGTGAATGTACTACCATTACATACTGCACGGTCTATGAATTATATATCAATAAAGCTATTACTGTCCTCCTAAAAACAAACAAAAAAGTACATATAGTATGACCTAGAGCTTACACAGATCCTGCCACTGCTAGAAGATTACTTGCAATATCTAAATAAATACATAAATAGTATTTATATTCATAAATATATTTTGAATGATGAACATCACTCATTATAGTTAATTACCCATTTTATAAAATAAAATACAATCATAATGAGATACTCCACATACTCAAACAATAAATTAAATACACCAACAATATCAAGTATTGAGAAGACACAGGAAGTGAACTCTCACATACTGATGTAGAGAATGTAAAAACATACTCAACATACTCACAGTAGGGAAATGCCTTCTAGCCTCTCCTGAAGCTAAACACAGCCTTACCATTGACTCACCCATTCCACTTCAGGATACTATTCCAAGACAGCTGAAGATGCGTTTTCATACAAATATGTACACGAACATTTAGAGCAGCTTTGTTCACATCAATGCTCATTTAAAAGAGCTAAAAACAGGAAGCAACCCAAATGTGTATCAACAGGTAACTGGATAAACAAAACGCAGTTGAAGGGCTCACTGGAATACTACTCAGACTGACAAAGAATGAGCCACTGATGCGTGGGACAGCAGAGGCACATGGCAGACTCATCATGCTGAGAGAAAGAAGCCAGATGTAGTGCAGACACTGCCTGATTTTATTTCGATAAAACTCTACAAAATGCAAGTCAATCAATAGCGATAAGAGACTAGTGGTTTCTTAGGGCTGGGGCAGTCCGGCCTGCAATGTCATCAAGGACGGCAAAAGGGGCCGAGGAAATTTTCTAGGGTGATGGAAACGTTCTTTTTCTTGATTCTGGTGTTGGTTTTATGGGTAAGTGCATCTGTCGAAACTCATTCAATTGTATATTTAAATGGATGCCGTTTATTGTACATAAATTATACCTCAACAAAGTTGACAAAACCGAAACAATCCAAGCAAGCAAGTAAAAGGCAGATACACCCAATGCCTCTAGTTTTTTCCTTTAAAAAATATCAAAGCAAACATCCAAACAGCCCATTCTACTTTCAGCATTAATGAAAATGGTATGAATGGCCACCTTATTAAGTGTCTGTGCATACAACAAACTGGGGGAGGGGACAGTGCTGCTTTTGTCGCTGTGTTTGCTTTCTGTAGTACTGGGGAAGGAACCCAGGGCCTCATGTGTGCTAGGCGAGCGCTCTGCTACTGGGCTATAACCCCAGGCCCAGAAAACTATGTTTAAGGCACTTTCCATGCATCCTATTACTAAACCCTAAGCATCTCCAAAATAGAGTGGAAGTCTCCCTTTTAAACTTAAGAAATATTATATCCAGGTATGGTCCTCACCAGAGATGGCACATAAGTTTAGTAGCTCTGAGATCAATGTCTTCAAACTCCCACTCACTGCTGTTCAAGTTGTTGGGTCAGAGGGCCATACAATCAAGATAAATACTCGCTAAAAAATGCATCGTGCCATGTATGCACCACAGGTAGCTCGTGAGAGGGAGACTGGTACTAACAACTTGTCCCACTGGGACACTGAAAGCTCAGAGCAGTGTAGCGGCTTTCCAGAGTTTCCCCATGTAGGCAGTGACAGGGTCGGGCCTAGAACATAGGCGATCTAATCCCAGCACCCATGCCCATTGAATTCACTGCTTCAGAAGTCATAAAGAGCTCTGTGTCTTGGGAGTCTGGCAGGTTGGCAAAAATTTCATGTTCTTGTCTCTGTTTTAAATAAGAAAAAAAAGAGGAAGAGTGAAGACTTTTTTTTTTTAAATTTAGATACTGAGAACGGAACCCAGAGCTACATCTTCAGCCTTCTCCGCTGCCCCACTCCAATTTTTTGAGACAGAATCTCACTAAGTTGCCCAGGCAGGACCTGAACTTGCAATCCTCCTGTCTCAGCTTCCCAGAGTGCTTGGATTGCAGGCATTCACCACCATGCCCAGCACAGGGAAAGTAAAACTGTATCGGTCCAAATACCTAGGGAGTTTGGGAGCCACATGGAGCTGTTCCTCCTCCTGTTACTGCTCTCCAAGGAGCCTGTGCAGAAGACCAGGGGTACTTACAAACATGGACTTCCTTCTACGTAGCCTACATCTGCTGAAGCAGAGGGGAAGGAGCCCAGTCCCCTCCAATTCACATGCCACAGAGGTGCATGCAGTTAGTGCTGCTAACGTCCCAGGGGGATGGCATTTTCTGTGTTCATTTGAGTGGGCCCTGGAACAGATCTATGTAAGCACAAACATAGGAGACCAGGCTCGTTTTTGATAATCCCACCTTCTGCAGGAAGTAATTTGAAAATCAATGCTATGAATTAGAAGTACACAGTATATTGCTCTAAGTAATATTTCAAATTCTAAAGGGCAAAATTAACATATGCAGATCTCAGAGAAATGAAGTAGTGGGTCCTATCACTTACCAGACCACAAAGAAATGCTCATCACCCAATGTCCTCTGAGCCCAGGGTATTTATTCATCATTCTGTCAAACTGCCGCCATTCATTCATAAATATCAGCCAGTCTCCCTTGCACCTGGCCGGGAACTCTGTTCAGTCTGATGAAACGCACTAATTATACACCTTCACCTTGTGCCCTTAGGATGATATACTTGACCAGGCCGAGGAAGACCAATGAAAGGGTTCTGGAAAATTTTTTGATAGTAAGAAGAAAACAGAGTGGGGTACTATGGGAGGAAGAAGCAAGGACGAGAGAGAAAAAAAGTGAGCAGGAAAGGTGAAGAATTCTACCTAGATTTATGCTGCTCTGATCAAATAAGCACCCTGTCAACCTCAATGGCACTGTCATCATTATCATTCTGGATGGAAGGAAAATTTTCCAAGGCCCAAATTAGCCTCATTCCGATATTAACGCAGCTTGGTGACAAAAGTTGCAACAATTACTCCTTTCTCCACTGGTGTGTCCACTAAATCTGGAAACCTAAGAGCCCACCGTGAACGAGTGACCTTTAAGCAGTCCCCTTGCTGGGTGCACATCCCGACCACAAAATATCTAAACAATGTCTGTGAAACCGCATGCCCACACCCTCTCCCTTTAAAGCTCACCTCCTTCTGGGACCTGCACTAGGGCTGCCATGCTAAATGCTCAAGGGGGCTGCGCCCAGGAGCATGAAGACACTGCCCAGGGCGCTGCCTCGCATAATGAGATATGAGGTGTCTGAACAAGAGGAATATACATCTCCGGGTCCCACCAAAAGTGGTGCCTGTTGACAGCCGGCCCTCGGTGATCGATTGAGAATTAATATGGAAATGGAAGGATGAGAAAAATGAGGGCCTATGCCTAGAAGCAAGGAGCTAAGGAAAGCGGCTGTGGATTATGAATTAGTTTACTCAATCAGCACCACGTCGTGGGTGATAAGCAACTGGGTGAAGGGGAAGGACATACACTCACATGGCATGCCCCTGAGAACACACAGAGGACACCCACAAGGGACACCGGGGACACAAGGCCGTGGTGCCATCTACAACCCTGGCATTACTCTGTTGACTTGTGACATTCAAGTTGAAAAGAAAACAGGACAGTGGGAGTGGTCGTTGGCCAAGTGGACTGCCATGATTGATATCAAGGAAGCAGTAGTACGGGGCAGGCTGAGACGTGTTTTGGTTTTGTTTTGTATGTTTTAATATGGCCCAAAACACCTTTCTTATCACCTACAAGGCCCTGCGTCAAGGTGAATTACAACTCCCAAAAGATGCTTCTGTTTCAGGAAAAGAGTAGAGATGTGGGAGCACACCACAGTTCCCCTGCAGCTCTGAGACATCTGAATGACTGGGGACTAGGGCAACCTGGTGACTTGCTATTAGGTATCCTTCCTCACCTACACGTAGGACAAGTAATGGTACCATCCTTGTGTCCAGATTCCCGAGGGCAGTGACAGGGAACCTTTTAGAGATGAGTATCCAAACTGCAACCTAAAACCCACTTATTTATCCCAAAGTGCCAGCACTGCAATTCAGCTTGAATATTGAGGCTTTCGTTTAGAAGAGACAACTCATACATTAACAGTTTTTGTCTTAAAAGAAAACAAATGACACACAAGCCAAAGGTTCTCTTCTAGTACCCTAGGGAGTGGTAAGAAGCTGCATGAAAAATCAGATTCTAATGCCAGAATTTCTGTGATTAACTGACACTTCCAGGCTTCCACATCTTACTTGGAGGCTGTGAAGGGTGGAGGTATTTGGTCTGTGGCAGAGATTCTGAGGGATCTCCAAACACCATGTGTCCCCCTACTCCAGGGACCCTTCAAATGAGAAAGGGGCTAGAGAAGAGCTCTTGCCAGTGGATTGCTGGTGGAAGCAATGAATAGCACTTCCAAATTTGCCCATGAAAAGTCCTGCCTGATCTCCATTCTCTCTTATGCACACAGTCCCTGGCCTTGGAGGCCACTTGTTCCAGGAAGTGTAGCTATAAGATGTTACAATCTGCTTGGGTCTCGGCTTCCCTATGTCTGTGTGGACCACAGGTTCTTGCCAACTCCTACTGGATGGGAAATGAGAATGAGAAATAAATCTTTACAGTATTGAGATACTGAGATACTGCAATCATCTATTGTAACAGAGGACTGCTGGACACCACCAGAGGTCTCACAAGGTCCCCTCTGGGTCTGGCTTTCTGGTAAAGTAAGCATTCAGCCTTCCTTTGTATGTTCAGTGGATTATATTCCTCTTTTTAATTCTCTGCACATATTCCTCTAGAGTGTGGACAGCCAAAACCCAACAGAGATTCCTCAGCCCTCAGGCCTGCGCATCCTTCAATTAGACCAGTCTGCTCACGGGACTCCACACTTCATGCCACTTCTCACCTGTGTGCCTTTGCTCACCTTTCCCAGGGCCCTGCTCCTGCATGCTACTCACCTCTCCCTTCCAGACTAGTACTAGGCATTACTTTCTGTCTAACTTCTGAGTGACAGTACCTGTTCCACAGATTCAGGCATATAGATACTATAGAAACTTACTAATCCCTGCTGAGACTTTCCCAAGTAGTTCTTCCAGAAAAATAAAGCTAACTAAATAAAATAAACCCACTTCTGTTAAACAAGCAAACAACAACAAAAAAAAAAGTAACATAAAAGGAAGTAAGGAAAAAGGGGGCAAAAGAGGTCAATGGAGGCGACAGACAGATACACATGTACATGAATAGACATAGGCAGACAGATAACAGATATATGTAAATACATTTTTCACTTCTGTCCTAAATCCTAATATAGCACTAACTGCTAAAAGACAGTACAAAGCAAAGATTCTTCAATGTCAGAATAAAAAACATGAAAACTTGAATGCTGGAAAGCAGATGGTAACTACTAAGTGACTTAAAGAAAGCTGACACACAAGCCATAGGTTCCCTTCTAGTACCCTAGGGAGTGGTAGGAAGCTCTTAAACAAGCAATAGGGACAGCCAAAAGGAAACCCAGTTCACATCACAGGGCCATTGAAGCCTCAGACACTGATGGAACCAGTACTTCTGAAAGGGAGGTGAAGATACAATTTTTGGAAACTTGTTTGCAAACCGTGTACGGCCTCAGAATCCCTCTAGTCCCAGCCCTGACATGATACCGTCATTCCCAGTCCCAGAAAAAAAATAACCCCAAGATTCAAACACAGCAGTTTCACCAAGAAACAGTCCTTACAGTTCATCCTTCAGAAAAAGTCCACACTTAGTTACCCTTGTCCATGTGCTGAGGCTGTGCTCGGGCTTTTATGAGTCCAGCCCTGAAGTACAAACAGAGATCCACTGGCGAAAACACCAAGGGAAACCCCTCATCACCAGAGACACTGATGAAATAATAAGCTATGTAAAGACAGAAGTGATACAGAAAGAAGGACATTTAAAACACCAGAGAGAGAAAAGAATAATTTCATGCATGAAACAAGAATGGGATGTCATTAAACAAAAGGAAAATATTGCGAAAACCAGATTTAAAAAAAAAAAAACTTCACAAATGTCAAGTATGGGAGCAAAAAGGAGAGCAGTCCATGGGAAGAGTAGAAGAAATCTCCCAGAAAGTAGCACTGGAAGATGAAAATGAAAAATAACTATGAAACAGTTTGGGGATACAGGATCTAAAAACCAAAACTTCTTTCAAAAGGAAACAGTCTCTCCTACTGGCAGAATGGCATGGGGCTGCTGATACACTTTTGTGGTACTCTCAAGAGAGAACCATAGGAAAATGAAAAATACCAACGATCAGTGGGCTTTGTACTTTCTAAGCACTATACTTAAAGCCACACAGTGGTGGAAAAATGTCTTACAACTCTGAGGAAAAACTGATTTTGAATTGATAATTTTACACCTAAGTAAACAATAATGTTAGGGTGAGAACAAAAATATTTTGAAACATACATACAGATGGATAGATAGATAGAGAGAGAGAGAGAGAGAGAGAGAGAGATAGATAGATAGAGATAGATAGATAGATAGATAGATAGATAGATAGACAGACAGATAGATGACAGATAGATACAGACAACCACTCTTCCTTTTTCAGAAAGTTATTAAAGGATATGCTCCCATAAAACAATAAGCAAACCAGTACAGGGGAAGATAAGGAACAAGAGCTGGGACTCATGACACAGGAAGAGACCTTCAGGGTTACATAAGGTGACAGGAATACTAAGCAGAATATCAGCATGGCATTCCTGTGAACCAAGCATAGAAAACAACCAGCCCAAACCATAGAATATACATAACACTCTATGAGCGCTTATTTCTTAACATGAAAATAAAAGAATACAATACAGCCTAAAACTTTTGAAAAGACTTAGACCAGCAGAGTGTAAGGCTGAAGTACTGGTGGACACATTGAAAACCAACCGAAGAAGAAAATAAGTATTAGATCCAGGAGAAATAAAAGATAGCACAGGAAAAGAAAATGTGATTTTAGTACAGTACATGGCTTCGCTATGGATGCATTTACATATTTATACCAATTTGAGCACTAAAGTACTTCTTAAAAATCATTACATAACTATATTGAAAGGATTTCGAGAGACAAAAGAGGCACACTACGGTGGGGTGAGACAGTGGATGACAGCTACATTTACACGGTAGTGGAAAGCCCACAGATAACATCTAAAACTAAAAATCAAGAAGCAACCATGTAATTATAATTAAGTGTACTTGTTTTAAAGCTATGTACATAAAAACCAAACAGATTCACTAACAGAGTTAGACATAATCTTTTTCATATAAAACCTTCACAGAAATACCTTAGCCTGATTCTAAACTATATGCGTGTTTAATTTTTACCAAAAAAAAAGGAGAAAAAAAGCAAAGCAAAGCAAGACAAATAATGAAGATAACCAAAAGGAATGGCAGAGAAAAACAAAAATAATGGAAGAACAAAAGAGAAAAGAGAACAAATGAAGAAAAAAGAAAGAGCTGAGAATATTTAAATATATAGACACATATTAGGTTTAAATTATGAGAGAGAACAATCTAGATTCCTTACCATTTCCGTTTTCTGAAATGAATTCATTGTAAATGAATTCAAATCACTGTTGTCTTATCTCTGACTCAAAGAAAATATTTTACAGAGAAAAGTGGCATTTAAAAAATAATTCTCGGGGCTGGGGATTTAGCTCAGCGGCAAAAGCGCCTGCCTGGCAAGTGCAAGGTCGTGAGTTCGGTTCCCGGTACCGGAGAAAAACCAAAAAAAAAATAATAATAATAATTCTCTTCAATGAAAGATTCTCTGGTTGTTTGTGGAAACTGCAAAATATCGCTCTGCAGGAATATTCTATGTATCCTTAACTTCTTTAAGGTACCAATAGTAAAACAATTTAGCATAGAGACATTTTACACCCCAAAGGGCAAGAAAACACAGAAGACAATTTTGCAGTAATAAAATGGCTCATTTTTTACGACTAGGGAAAACAACAACTTTGTCACTATGGATTAAACAAACTACTGGAACTCAGAATCTAAAAAACCGTAAGGGCACCGTTGCCTTCATTTCTGTCTGCTTACCAGGCAGTATTAGGCAAGTAATTAAAATTTGGTTGCCTAGTAATATAGTAAATTTTTAGGTAATTTTTTATTCACAAAATTAAAACATTCTGTTTACACAGGGGAACTTAGTAAGGAGTACACAATGTGAACATAAAACTAAGACCTAAACTATTAGATAGTTCTCCTTTCTAGAAAGCTTCTGGTCTCTGTCAGTTTTGATGAGAATAATTTTATATATTGCTAAAAAGAGCCAAAAAAAAAGAACCATGATTTTCACCAGCTTCATTGCTGAATGATCATATGTAGCACTGGTGAGGTCTCTTACTAATGCAGACCCAGTATGAGACAGAGCAGTGAAGAGAAAAGTCCTGCTAGGTAGGGAGGAACGTTCCTACACCAGCTCCACTGCTGAGGCTACTGGCCTCAGCATCTTAATCCAGGACACGAAGGAAGGAGAAATATAGAAGCTGAGAACCCTTAACTTCAAGATTTAGTGACAGTCACTGGAGGGACCTTGGAGTACTGGGCTGCCTCATTCCGAGCACTGAGACCTCCAACTCAGAGAGCCATAATTTTCAGGGCTTTGCCAAAGGAAATGGCGACATAAATAGCGCTTTGCAAGACACTTCTCAGGGGAAGTTTAGCACAGTGAATTTAGTTAGTGAAACTAATAATTCTTACTGACACTAACTAATAATGAATTACTGAAACTAGTTAGTTTCGCTGATTTAGTTATTACTAAATTATTGGTAGACACATTTAAAAACTAACCAAACAGGAAAATGCTAAATTATTGGTAGGTGCATGTTTAATTAAATTATACTAATGTGTCTACCAATAATTTAGCAATAACTAGTAATAGTTCATAAGGAAACTAGTTAGCTTAACTAGGCTGCATGAAACTGTAATGGTGAATATGTATCACTATGCAGTTATAAAAACCCACAGAAAATAAAACACAAAAGTGAACCTTAATGTAAACTACGGACTGTAGTTAATAACTATGCCTTAATATTGGTTTATTATCATAAATGAGCCCCAAAATACAACAGATTAATAATACTCCCTTCCAGAAGTAAAGATGGGGATGGGTGGATAAATAAGAGTTCCATCTGCTCAATTATTTTATAAACATAAAACTGGACTTTAAAAAAAACACCTTCGGCAACTTCTCTCTACTAGTTCTAGCCATTTGCTTGTCAATATACTTAGTAGTTTTGCTAAAGATCATACTCAATATACTTAGTAGTTTTGCTAAAGATCATACTCACGTGACTATAAACTAGCTAACTACCTCAAACATGAACTGCGCTGTTTTAAAGAAATTAATTTAAAATCAGCAACTATTATTTTAAAAAGCTGAAATTTTCAGCCCCTCATCTTTTAAAAACTCAAAGTCACCCTCAGCACTGCTCTTGCATCCCCTGTGGCATCAAGCGACTGGTGCTAAGGGTCCACGGCCTCCCAAAGTGCAGACGCAGCTTGTTCCTGCAGCTTCATCACCAGCCCTCGACAAAGTCTATCGTCATCTACAAGGGCCCTGTGCTCCCTCTGTTGTCCTCCTGGCAAATGCAAGTTTTCCATTTCACTGGCCAGGCAAATAGCATCCACATCACCCAGGTACCTTTTAGAAATGCACCAACTTCAGCCCCACCCCAGCCCTACAGGTCAGAACTGCAGGCTTTGGAACTGGAAGTCTTGGAATAACTGAGACCGCAGCCCTTCCCTCACCCTCCCTCTGGGGCCTCTGACTCAGTAGGTCTATTTTATACAAGCTACTGGGTTGCTGCTGCCGGGGCCGGTGCTCCAGGGACAATCTGTACAATCTCCGCTCTCCTTCTTTGCTTATCTTGTCGTACATGCCCGTCTCCACCTTTGCTTTCTAAAGCAAAAAGCATCTTCTCAATCAGTTTAATTTTTTTGATCTTACTCAGATCTATCTTAGTAACTTTTTTTATGGGATTTCCCCATGTTCCCGGTGGGTGGTTTTAGTTCTTTGGAAATTTCTCCCATATGGGTTAGCATTTTGTTTAGTTAGCTATTTAAAAACAACATGGCTTTTCCTCTGTAGAAACTGGGTCATTTAAATTAATTCTTGGATTTATAATACATATAATTAGTTCCAAACAATATACAACTCTATGCTCTGTTTGGGAATATCTTCATTACACAAATGTGAAAATAATTGAACAGAATGATGGCTGGGAAAATAACATTCAAAATCCCCCCCCCCATTTCCGATATTTTTGCCATTAGGTTATGAATTGTGTAACACCTCACCAAAGTGCTTGCTGTATCTTTAATGGTTCACCCATAGCTCAGAGTAAAGTCTGAACTATTTGTTGTTCACTGTTGTTATATTCTGTTCCAAGGTTCATAATTTGAAAATCGACTTTGGGGACTTTTTGCTCGGTCTATTAAAATGATTCATGTTGCATTCAACATAAATTGTGCATTCACAGAGGAGGGTGAGAGCTTGTATTCACAGCATAATAACTAAAGTGAATTTTGTACGAGCCGCAGTTTGTGGCAGCGATGTGGTATCATTTGTCTTAATTTTTCTTTGGCATTACATTAGGCGAATGCATTTACATTTCCAGGTATGGCTAACCACTTTAAAAAAACTTTGTTTTTACAGCACGAGTAAAGGGGGAATCAAATCTGCATGTTTATGTGATGTAACATCAAATAATGCCGTTTTACTGTCTAGAATATGCGGGGATTTACATTCCATTTACCTGACTTCACAAAGGGAACTCGGGCTGATATGCAAAGTACATGAAATATTTACCATCAATGGATCATGCAAGGCTTCTACAAGAAAAAATACAAGGAGAGGGGGAGGAGATGATACCCTTTCCATGATTGCTCTATTCTGTTTTCTTTGCAACGGTACTTTAACTGAAATTTCTTAAGTGGATTAATCGTTTAAATTCTAATATCTTGAATAAGACTAAATTGCAAATAACTTCAGCCACAACTTCCAGTCACATTTGCAGAACACAGTAACCATTTACAATGATAACGCGTGAAGAGGTGCACCATACCTGCACACATACATAAACACATGCAAAACATACACGCCTCCTGCTCATGAAATATATATCCTGGAGGACTGAAGTAGAGTGCCCCTACATTTCCATTAGTGTCATTTAAGACGCGTATGTGCTTGTGTATGCATGCACGTGTTTCTAGCATACGAATTCTATAAATACAATATATTGAATTAATTATTTCAGATTGAGGGAAAAGTACAAAGAATAAATCTTAAATTCTTTGTATCAGTGTATGTTTTTAATAGTCCAACTATCAGACCAAATCAGATTACACCTTGTAAATCACATAATTATAATGCATAATGACAAGGTAATTATTTCTATTTAAACACAAAATGGAAGTCTTAAAACTATGACATGCATCACATGAAATGTAAAGTGCTCTTCATGCTACTCACAATATCCAAACAAAGAATCTTAGTTGACAATATTTTTTTTGGTGCTGCCTGCACTAAAGTTCTCAGCAAATCATCATGGTTTGTGATGATGTAGTTAAAAACATAAGCGCTGGAAACAGAACTTCCTAGCTGGTGGTCTGACTCTATACCAGCTCTGTGACCCATGACATTTAAACTCTGTGAGCCTCAGTCTCTTCATCTGTAAATTAGGATAGCATGACCTGGATTCTATGAGAATAATGCACATAAAGTTCAGAATGCGCACTTCCCAGAGCAAAAGGGGCACTCAATAAATGTTAGTTATTCTCATCAATCATCCTGGTTGCCATTATTATTAAAGGCATACTAAAGGGAATAATTTAGGCCACTTGAGACCATCATGTCCACTCATAACGATGCACAAAAGAGCAACAATTCATGAGTCACCAAAAGAATTAGTTACCAGCCTACTCCATATGTAATCAGAGGAGATGAGTAGGTGCATTTGTAGCTGGTTTTTCTCTAATGTCCATCTTTTAGCATCTTGGCCCCCCATATCATTCAGCTTCTAAGTAAGGAATATGCAATAGCCTGAGACTACAGAGAGGAAATTACCTGCCCTCCACATTAAGGTGCTCAGGGTCTACTGGGGTGCTTCTCAAACTTCACAAGCAAAAGAACTGCCTGGAGAGGATATAGGAAATGCAGAAACAGAGATTCTAAATCAGCAGGTTCATCTGGGACCTGGGAGTCCGTCTCCAGTTACCAGGCTATCTGGGACAAGAAATGGCAAAAAGGACTTGGAGAGGGGAAGGATACAAGCCAGGAAGGAGGCAGGGCAGTGACAGGGGACACCCAGGTCACAGCTGTCCCAAGGCACTCAGGGAATGAGGATCCGGATTTTGACCAGAAAGGTAAGTAGCGGTCAGGCTCCCAAACAGCCTCTGCGTGATATTCTGAACTTCATCTTCACCTCCTTCCCAGAGGGATGAAGGCAGTCGGCCTGTTCATTCCCTCTCTGGCTGCGGGTAACATAACCTCCCCGGGTCTCGGTTTTACAGTACACATCTCACAGGCTGTTGGAAGGATTAAATAAAGCAATGCATGCGAGAGCATCCGTCTCAAGGCTGGCACATGGCAGGTACCTCATAAAACACTATTCACAGGGACAAAGTCCGTGTAACAAGAGATGAGGGATCAGACTGGCAAAATCCCACCCGATGTCCCCCGTGTCATGTATAGTCACTGTGTGCCCGTTTCCCAAGAACCAGTAAAATAAGTGGGGATATGCAGCACTACTGTGTGCTGTGGTTTATGGACACAAAGGCCTGCATGCTGGAACTTTAATTCCTAGGTGGGACAGTACTGGGGTGCAGAGGCTGAAGAACAGTGTGCTGGGCGTGGAGTCCTCACGAGTGAATGAAAGCTCCTCTCACAGGCCAGGCCAGCTGTGCACCTGCCTACACCTCCACTGTCCAGCTCGAGTTAAAGCAGCAAGAGGCCTTCAGCAGAAGTCCCGCAGAGGCCAGCACCACGCTCTTAGGACTTCCCATCCTCCAGAATCAAGAGTCAAACCGAGCCTCCTTCCAAATAAAGTACTCAGTCTCGGATGTTCTGTTATAGCAACAGGAAACAGACTAAGACACTTATTTTACACAAGAGTAGTCACAGGGACGTGTCCACCAGTGTGTCTGACCCCCCCTCAGATTTACACCTTTGTACATTACATTTAGAACAAAAAGAAAAAGCAAACATTAGTGACAGCATGAAGATGGCTGTCAAAGAATTTCACCTCTTTATCAACTAAAAAGTAAGACACTGTCATAACACTTTCTGTATTAGCAGCATATAATTAAGTTATTGCCTGTTTTATTTGAGGAAGGACAGACTATAAGTTGCATAACACATACAAATAACAAAACAAATATGCTAAGATTGCCTTAAACTTTCTTTTATTTTAGAAACTAAAATGACTTCTAGCTAAAAACAAAAAAAAAGAAAAAATTGCCAGTCTATTTAGTAAAAAATTTTTAAAAACTCAAACATAAAATATAAAACATCCTCAATGATGAATTCTGTAAAATATTTTATTTACAATAAACATGGCCATCCAAATCACAGAAATGAATCTGAAGCAAGCCTATTCAGGAACTGTAGGTGTTAAAAATAATACAGACCATGGGAGAAAATCTATATTTTAATCTTTTTGGGGGGCAGAAACAAATTATCTTATTTACTACATGAATGATTTCCTCAATTTAACGCCAATCTTTAGCATCAACTTCCACCTGTCTGAATAAACAGGCTGCACCAGAAAAAACTAGATTATTTGTATTATGAGGCAGTGTTTAAGAATAAAGTGGAGAGATTACTTTACTTATATTGAAAAGAAGAATAACATGCACATCATCTCAGCTTACAAAAACCTAATTTTGTTTTCTTCTGTTTCCAACAGGAAGTTTCGGGGAGTACACACGAACTAGTAAATTAAATTCCTCTGTGAGAGTGAGTGAGAGAAGGAAGAAGAATATTTAAACTTCACTGACATGTTCAGAATGGCACAGTCAAGCTCAGTGTCTAAGGGTGCTGCTCCAACTCCGTCTTCACACTTAGGACACAAAGCAGAGCGTCTTATCATTAGTAAAACTGTCTTTCAAATGACATCGAGATAGGATATTTCACATAGTGCTCTGACTTGCTAGAAATCAGCTAACTGTGGAGATTATATATATATAATTTATCATTTTGATCATTTTAGGTACATAGTTCAGAGGCAATAAGTACATTCAGACAGTTGTTGGTTTTTATCAAGTTGAATCAACAATTACAAAAATAGATATGTATTATTAAGCAACAGCTTCCACTGTTAAGGCACGTTTTTAAATGCCATGTCAGCATTAGGGTACAAATCTACTACAAACTTACAAAAGAAAAGAAGGAAGACACCTCCTTGCGTAAGTGCTGAATACACTGGCCCAAGACAGTAAAAGGCTTCCGCATGTGATACTCTCTTTCCAGCAGTGTACACACGAAAATGCTCATCTGTTCACATGAGCACCTCTGCTGTGAAATACCACAGAGCACCCAAAGACCCTGCCACCTGGTCTCATGGGCCACCGTCACACGCATCCCTGAAAATGACGAAGATGGGTCACACTGCCACAAGGCCTCAAGAGCTACTCTTTCTGTGTTCCACCCCGCTGGTGACACAGGATCATCAAAGACAGAAATGACACTCATCCCGGAAGCTTGCAGGTGGGGCTCCGACCCAAGGAAGAAAGCAGGGTTTCTGCACTCTCACCCTTCCCTGCTTCTCTCAGAAGGCCGTTCTGATCCCCAAATGCCTGCAGATGAGAACCGGGTGGAGCTGAGAAGTAGGGGAGGAAATTCCACTCTCTCAGGGTAAGCAAATCAAATGCTCAGTCCATGATGCCCTGAGGTGGTAATCTCCTTTTCACTGTTTCTTATGATAATTAAAAATATGTCAGCAAAGGGCAACTGCCTGCAGTTTAGAGCAGAGAGGACCTGGAGGTGCTGTGGGGGGCGGGGGAGGATTAGCTCAGCTTCAGCTCACTGGCTGTCAACACCCCAGTCACACCTGCGTTATCAAAAGAGCAGTTTTGTTCTCACTAATAAACCTCATTGCAATAACACCGGACTCACCTAATTTCCTCATTTGATCTGATTTCAGTATCTTAGTTTCCTTTGAACCTCTGACGCTGAGCATAGCAGGTTTCCAATAAATAAGCATTCCATGAGTGAAGTGCGAAACCATTATCACATTCTATAGGATCACTACTTCTGTTATCAGCACCATCATCATCTTATTCACCACCAATCTGTAGAACAGTGAAAATTAAACAATTTGCCTGAGGCTACAGAGATAAAGGTCTGTGATCCTTTATACCTAAAACTTAGGTATGTGTTAGAGGATTCCACCATTTTTATGTTTAAGAAGCCTATCATAAATCTTCAACCATGTGCTAGAACATCCCTGTGAGGGCTGGAGCCACACACAGACACCACACACATTAGTATTTCCACAAGGAAATGTATCAGTAGCCACATAAAATAGACAGCTGCAAAAATTAAGATAGGAAACACAACCACACTCATTCCAACCAGTTCCGCTGCCATGTGAGTTTGCCAAAACTGAAGGCACATCTTCTTTGTTTTTGAAGGTTTGGGGTTTTCCAAATTGCTGAGAAGAAAATATGGACCTTAATAAATCAGGACTCATGCCAGTTTGCTTGGCTCTCGAAGTCTGACCCCTTGAAAGTCAGTTCTGGGGGTTTTCAGAGCTTATTGGGGCCCCTTTTGCCAAGAAGGCCTTTAGATGAAATAATGAGGCCACAGCCGGACGTGGTGGCGCATGCCTGTAATCCCAGCACTCGGGAGGCTGAAGCAGGAGGATCATTGGGAATGCAAGACCAGCCTGGGCTACACAGTGAGCTCAAGGCCCGCCTGAACTGCACAGCAAGACCCTATCTCAAAAAACAAAACAACAACAACCAAAAAAACAAAATAATGCGGCCATAGTCAGGGGGTCTGAAGAAGACTTCACCTTTGTTCTTGCTGTTCAGAAAATAGTGTCCCCACTGGAAAGACCAAAGAGTAGTCATTAAGTTAAAAAGGAGGAGGAGGTGGAGGGAGAGGAGGAGGAGGACAGTGAGAGATTATGGACACTTCACATCTCATCAAAGAGAGAATTCCCAGTGGGCTCCTGCTGGGAGAGAGTAACAACAGCCCCAGCAATGGGAAAGATGTGTCAGGACTCGTACCTGCCGAGGCCCCGTGCTCTCCAAGCATGGCGAGCTGTGTCCTCACTGAACCTCCTGAGCTGCCCCTTGATGACATTCTCTCCGCCCACACAGCAGCTGCCGGGGCACAGACAGCCCTTGGAAGACGCCGCAGACCCCAAACTGGGAAGGTTCAGGACAAAATGGGGGAGCGCTGGCCTTGAAAGCCTACAGGCTTCACACTCCCATCCCGACTTTTAAGGACACTGGCTCAAACAAATCAAGCAGCCTGTCATATGATGACAGAGTGATTTCTTTCCGAACATGACATATTCATTTATCATCTTTCCTGAGACAGACCTGGACTATAATTTAGTTCCATTGCTGCTGCTTAAATGAACTCTGGGTTTGGATGGGCTCTGCCAGATTCCTCGATATGGGGTCACTTAGGGACTCGGCTGTCACGAGGTCAGGATTCGGGACTTCACAGAGGGCCGTCGGGGGCAGTGCCAAGTGCTGTGCTGAGGACCCCGGAGGCCAAGGATGACTATGACGTGATAGTGCTGGTGATGCACCTCCTGGGCAGTGTGAGAAAGCAAGACAAATTTAGTTTAAACAAGTAAAATTTGGAGACCTGTTTACTTGGCATTACCGTGGAGGGAAAGTTCAACATTCAACGTGAGCTACAAAAAACAAACAAACAAAAAAAACAGAACTGGAGCATTTTTGGAAAAAGACATTTTTTAAATAAGTGTGCTTTGACAATGAAAGTTATACCTGAGTTTTAAATATACAGTGCACTTAATTTTTTAATTGAGACAATTAAGTCCATATCAGTAATGAGCAAAACTGCAGAGAAACCTTGACATTAATGATAAAAAAGAAAATATACATTATGAATCAAACATACGCTATGTGCTACATGGTGCACTTTCTTTTCTTTTTCACTAATACAACAACTCTGGATTGACAGGAAGAAAAACAGGTCAGAGGGTTTGAGTGACTCGTCCAGAGATGCACAGTAAATGACAGTGAGGCCGGGACTCTGATATTTGTATTCCTTCACAAAGCCATGCGTGTTCTCTGTGATCAGAGCACTCTGCTGCCTCTGTCTCCAAGTGAATGATTACAACACGGATTTTCATGGGAAAGTAATGACAGAGGTGGCAGCGTATGAAAGGAAGACAGACTATGCCAAGTTGGCACACTATTTCCAGTCTTGAAGTGTCAGTCCTGCAAGTGCACACCCCACATAAAGCCTCAATGACAGCCCCGGGGGGCTCTGCCCTCCCGTTAGGGTCCCCACAGCTCAGGTCTCTGTTGCCGCACAGCTGTGTGACCGGAGTTTCCTTGCTCCTAAGCACAGTGGGAAGAAGAATTCACCATCCCAACGAGAGGCTGCGGGAATCCAGAGTTCTACAGAAAAGCTGAAACTTTGGAGGCAGACGAGGGTCCCAATCCCACCTCTATCCTCCTCCTCCACACAGAACTGGGCATCTCTCTGAGCACGACTTTCCCGGGCTGCAAAAGTCAAGTGCTGCCAACTCAAGGGCGCTCTGAGGATGAAATGATATTGCTTGTGCCAAGCACCTGCTAAGAGCCCACAGGAGGCATTCGGTGCAGGCCTTTTGGTTTGATTCATTATTTTTCTAATCACCGTCATCATCACCCAAGCTACCAATGAGTGTTTGAGTTCAGGTGCAAAAGCAAATAAACCACCAACTCCTAACCCTTCTATTCCAGGGCGATGGACTTGCTTCCTTCCCTGAAAGGCTAATACATCAGCAGTCACTCAGGTTACAGTCCCATGAAAAACACAGGGTGACAAAAGCCCCTCGCAGCAATCTCCAAGAAGGAGAAATAAATTAATCAAGCTGCCAAAGGGAGAAGGCCGGGTTGACCTCCTTCTGATCTCATTACTTCTCTATTACCCTTTTGAAAAACATCCTCTTACAGAGATCACTAATTGAAGATTATGTGGAGGGAAATCGCACCTCTCCATCACGGTGGTAACTTTTCCTCATTTGTCATTCTAATAATTCACTTCTTTTCTTTTCTGAAGAGACAGAGACACTAATGGACTATCATCAGTTAAAAAGGCAATTTTTCCATTTAATTGCACTCATTAAATACTGCACTAGAACAATTGGAAAAGTAATATTCTCAATATTTAATCATAGTATAGGAATAATGAAACATTGCTTCAAAATAAATCTCAGAATATTTATAAAGTCAGGAAAGAGCTGTTTTAACAACACCTGTGATCAGAAGTGACGCATTTAAAATTAGACATGTGATTTGTCATTTCTCCTGATTAGAACTTGTAAACATTTACACTGCAAAGGAAAGGATTCAAACGGGCCAGTTACCTACAGCGAATAGTTGGTTCTAGCTTTAATGACTACTCCGGTCCTGTGACTAAACTACTCTTTCCCTCTTAGAAACTCTGAGCTCTTACCCACCCAGCATCCCAGTAGAGCTACAGAATCTGTAAAATGGGCATGCCCTGAGAGGCTTTTAGAAAGCAAAGACTACTGCATTTGCATAGCATATGTTATGGTTGATACATTGTGTCAACTTGAGGAATCTAGAGGTTTGGCTAAGTGACTCAGCAATTCTACATCCTGGGGTGAAAAGGACATGCCCTTCCTGCTCTAGGATGTTTTTGGTATTCATCCTGAGCCTGTGCAAGAGGAGGGCACTGAGACGGGGTGGACGTGGGCAGGGGCAGATAGCCAGCATACAATGTAAGGGAGGAAAGGAGGCTTGCTCCTCCCCACCTTTTTGCTCTTGCTGCTTTTTCTGTCTTCAGCCACCATGAACTGTTGCCCTCTGCCATGTGCCACTCTGCCTTGCAGCCAGCCGAGTATGGACTGAACCCTCCACAAACTGTAAGCTAAATAAACTTTCCCTTCCTTAATTTTGGGCATCAGGTATTTTCTCTGAGCAACGACAGAAAAGTAACATATAATTCACTCATTTACAATATACAATTCAATGGTGTTTGCTTCATTTACAGAGTTGTGTAACTATCACCACAGTCAACTACAAAATCTTTTTTTGTTACTTTTACCTATTTCCTTTCTATCTCCCTATTAATTCTATGAATTCCAAGCAACCATTAATCTTTCTGTCTCTGCAAATTCCCCTCCTCTGGACATGGCATGTGAAAGGAATCATATAATGTGCAGTCTCTTGTGCCTGGCTTCTTTTGCTTAGGGTGTTTATGAGGTCCGTCCACACTGCAGCATGTATCACTGCCTCACTTCTGTCACGATTGCAGAATATTCTATTACATGGACACACTACACCTTACTTATCCATTAGCCCACCGATGGACACTTGGCTTCTTTCTGCCTTTTGGCTATCATAAATAATGCAGCTACAACATTTATGGACACATTTGTGTGCATGTTTTCCTTTCTGTTCAATAGATATCCAGGAATGGAACAGTCAATCTATATGGTAACTCCAGCCTTAATCATTTGCAGAACTGCTGGATTGTTTTCCAAAATGGTTACAGCATTTCACATTCCCGCTAGCAATGTATGAGGGTTCTAGCTTCTCCGTATCTTCAGCAACACTTCTTGTTGTAAGTTTGCACATCCACGTTTCAACATGGAGGAAAGCAATATTGAAGACCAGGGAAACTCAGAAATACCCAAACTCATTTTCTAGATGAAAAAGCTAGTTCTCTGACTTGAGGTGGGCCCTGTGGTTCAAGTGGGAAAGGCCAGGCTTTGGGGACTGAGCGGAGATTCAAATCCTATCCTTGCTACCTCCGAATTCACTATAACCTTGAGTGAGTCATCTAACCTAGCTGAGCTCTGCTTTCTCTTCTCTATACTACTGAGGAAATTGCTTTACATGTAAAGTGAATGTTGAAGGAGGAAAATGTGTCCCTAAAATGTCTAGCAAAGTGCCCAGCACCCAGTAAGAGCTGCCTGTGATCACTACTCAGGCTTCACCACACTGGGACTCTGATCAGCCCTCTGGAACTCTGGGAGAGCAAAGCATGAGTTTTCATTCAGCAGTAGGCCCTCCAAGCTACATAACTAGTAAATCAGACTGAGCAGAAGAAAAAGAAAATGTACATTGAAGTGACCAGTTACATGCAAGCTTATTTATCAAAGAATATTCTGAACAGGGAGATGAAGAAGCCATTTTCCCTGTTCTTTCAATGTTCTGCATGAGCAGGAAGTCCACGTGCTCACAGACAAATGGCAGGCATGACCCACCATGAGGACAACCAACCCTTTCTCAGCGGGCTCCTCCTCTTCTTCTCACTATCTGCTGTGTCCAAACCTAGTGGCCTACCATTTCCAACCAAGCTCAAAGAGGAAAGAAGTGCCTGATGTGGTGGTGCATAACTTGGAACTCAGCAATCTGGGAGGCTGAGGCAGGAGAATCACAAGCTTCAGGTCAGCCTGGGTGACTTAGACAGACCACATCTAAAAATCGTAAACATTTTAAAGAAGGCTGGGGATATAGCTCAGTGAAAAGGCCCTGAACTTGATCCCTACTGTAGAGAGGAGGGTAAAGGGAGAGAGAAAAAGAGAGAGGGAGAGAGAGAAAGAGAGAGAAAGAGCACTGGGTCTTCAGATAACACTGCCTTATTAACTAAGCTTCATGTCCTTAACATTGACATCTCTGCTACTAAGAGAAGATCCTAAAGCCATCCTGTTTCACTCTCTGAAGTATAAATCCCACAAAGCATCAGGTCCAGCTTTCACACAGTACACCCCATAGTAGGTACTCAGTAAATCTGTGCTAAATGAGTAAATGCATGGGGAAAGAATGAATCTACACTATGCGTAATGCCAGTCAAGTGTTTAGATACCCTCCCAGCCACCACCATCATTTCCTTCGGTGTATACTAAGTGATTTAAGAAAATAAACACCTCCAAGGAGAAGCAGACCAGGCCTTAAGCATCAAGACAAATCCTGCAGCCTCCCCTGTGCACCAGATTGCCTCTCCAAAGACTGCCCTGAGCAGACTTTCTGAAGCAGCCTGTTCCTTAAATCTTGACTCCAACTGTTAATGTCTTTTTCTGCTTCCCTATAAAAGACATCAAGGGGCTGTGGCGCTCCACCCTACCCAACACACTGCCACTGTCTGTATGACCTGTGAGCTGAGGAGGGTTTTCACATTTTCAGAAGGCTGAAAAAAAATCAAAAGAACAACATTTAGGGGTATATAAAAGGTATACAAAATTCAAGTTTGTGTCTATACAGCGTTGGGGGTTCTGCTTGTTTGTTTTAGGTTTTTGTTTTTGTTTTTGTTTTTGTTTTGAGACAGAATCTTGCTATGTAGTTCAGGCTGGCCTTAAACTCACCATGAAATCTAGGCTGTCCTTGAAATCACGGTGATCCTTCTGCCTTACCCTCCCAAGTGCTGGGATTACAGGCGTGTGGCCACTATGCCTGGCTGTTTCTTCAATTTTTATAGAAATGCCGCCAGGCTCATTCATCTACACATTGTCCATAGCTGCTCACACATTGTCCAATGGCCATGACACATGCTCCATGTGCCACCATAATGGCACACCAGAGGAGCTGCAACAGAACCTATATTACAAAGCCTCAAATTCGCCCTGTCTGCCCTATTTCAGAAAAAAACTTCATCGGCCTGGCTCCAGACTAGCTTTGTTTACAATTACAGAAGCAAAGTCATCGTGACAGGTAGCAACATCCAGACATGAAGACTTATTCAGTCCGAGCTGGGTGTGAAGCCTGTCTCCAACATTCCCTGGCTGCATGACACTGTAGGCATGTAGCAGAACCTCTTCAAATCCCGGCCCTCCCCCAGTAAGTGAGGTGCGCAGTATCTATGTCACTGGGTTGTTGTTAAGTTGGGAAAGGGATAGATATAACAGCACTTGACATGGATCCAATCAGCACTCCGTAAGTGCTAGCCAGCACTGTTACATACTCCTCCATTAAGAATGAACTTTAGAAATCTATAACAATATATTGTTACAAAGCGAGTCAAAGTCAAAATGTCATTTTTTCCCCTAATGCTGGCTAATACACAAAAGGTTTGGAAGATAATTAAAAACAAAAAACAAAACAAAAAAAAACAATAGAACAAACTATATAATCAGCATAAAAGCAAGTCCAGATGGATTTGGCTCGTTTGCCAGTTTGTATGGTTTGTCCTTGTCCTCCCGCAATAACCCCATCCCCACCCCCATCTCCACGCCCCGCGGCAGGGCAAGTGCAAAGTAAATACTCAATCATCTCATTTAGACACAAAGAAATTGAAACCACTTGGCATTTTGCAAAATTTAGAGCCAAATGTTCAGGCAAGACATTTAGGTTGTCTGTTTCAGCCGCTGTCTTGATGTGGTGATGTGAATTTTTGTCCCATCCAACCCTGCCTCGGTGGGTCTGTCACTTGCAATACATCCAATGAACACAAATGAAATCCATGTGCATGTATCTGTATGAAGGGCTAATGCCACTAAACCAGAATTGTATGCCTTCTCACCCACCTCTCCCCAGCCTCCAGATGCCCGTGTTGACAACTGCGGTTCACACATGAAAACACAAACAGATGAGAGCGTGAACCAAGAGTCCCCACTGAGATATGTGCGTGTGCATGCGTGAAGGTGCCCAGGGTGGCTTCTCACTTCGGACTTCATCACTCTTAACTACTGCACCATGCAGTTTCCTATAATTTACTTTTCCATGCACTCCATGTACCACTCAAGAAGATGACAGAGTAATCAGATAACACATAAATTTCAGCCTCATGTCTCCATTCACTGTTAGGACGTCCTTTTAAGGACTCTGGGTTCAGTCCTGCAGACCCACAAACATTAGACGGGGATGCTAGTGGCCGCCTACAAATAGATTTCATTTCCAGTCTGCATAAACCTTCCAATGATGCTAACTCTCTCCAGCCTTCACTTAATTTTCTTTACAAAGGAAGTAATTGTGAGCAGCTTTTTAGCCCTAAACTAAAGAAAATCCGGGGCTGGGGCAGGGCATGTGCTATGCAGTCTCTAAAATTCTCCTTCCAGAGATACATATTTTCAATTAAGGCTTAGAAATTTCCATTTACAACAGAAATTTTAAGCTCCAAACTTTTCCTACACTTTGAAAAACACTAAAAGGCTTAGGCATTCTGCAAATTTCCACAGAGTTGGACATCAGCATTCTTGTGTTCCATCTGTGAAGCTATTGGTTAAGGTGTGAATATATTATAACTAGAACAAAGCTACAAACAATGTAGACTCTGATGGCAAATTAACCTAAAATCCTCAGCTATCTGGCACTCCCACCATGACAACAACTCCAGACAATGTGAAGCTATTTGCATTTTCTGGGACCAAATTGTGGCTTCAGTTAAAGACACAGACCTGACTTTAGTACACATAGGACAACATTACATTTTTCTAAGAATACTGTTTTTCTCTTCTGTTAGATGAGGTATACCATATCCTGCAAAACAGCTGGATCATTTGTTAATAACCCAAAGAAGCAGATGGTTAGGAACATCTAGATGCTTGAAAACATCTGGGTATTTCATTTTTCATCCAGATGTTTGGCTTCCCCTAGGTGCTGCCTGCTATCTTTGGTTGAATAATCCTAAAAAAGCATTTGGGCAAGAAGTAACTAAGTTTACTTCATCAATTCCTTTTCAAGGTACTTATATTTGGCAAAGGAAGCCCATATAGCTGGGGGAATAATACAGCAGTGGGATTTAGTCTATAAGTATGAATGAACCAAACTATTTCAGGAAAGAGCTAGGAAGTAAACAGCAAATGCAAAATTGCCCACTATACAAGTCAGGTTTGGTCATATTAAACTGACTACTTGGAGATCACAGAAATATAACTATCCCCAGACACCAACCAAATCAGAACCAGGTTAGTACCACAGCCCAAACACCAGGTGATAAAAAGTAAACTGGTTGAATGAAGGCAAGTAAAATTGTTTATAATTCATGTTTACTCTTCCACTTAAAAATTCAGGTGTAATTGAATGAATGAATGAATGAAAACTGTCATTCATTCAAGATGTACTTGGCTTCTACTATCCGTTTGGCTACAAAGCTGACGCTGAGACATGGACACGGTACAACAGGTAAAGTTCCTGCTCACATGAAGTTTCTAGGCTGCTTGGGGAAACAGGGAATGAACAAGTATTCTCATCCAAATAGAACATTTCCATACATCATGATAAGTGCAGTGAAATGAAGATGAAACACAGAATTAATGACTTCATTGGGAGGAACACTATAGAACCTAGAAGTGGCCACTTTCCCTGGCTCATAACCACCTACCTCCTCACCAAGCCCACAAAGGAAGAACCTCATACTGGACTCCTTCTCACACTGCCATCTCTATGTTTGCCTCCTCTGATACCTTTCCCACTTTTAGGAACCCTTAGTTACCCTGGGACCACCCAGGTAATACCAGATAATCTTAACTTCAACTGATTAGCAACCTAAATTTCATCTGAAACTTTACCACGCTCCATGTAAAAGCACACTCTCTGGTGCCAGAGATGAGGAAGTAGACATTTTTGGGGGAAGGCAACATTATTCTGCCTGCCATGCATTCACTTTATACTAATGTAAATTTCCAGACTATGATATTATATTATATAGGGGAAAGTCATTGAAGAAAACTGGGTGAAGGGTACAGAGATCCTGCTGGTATTATTTTTGTAACTTCCTATGACTCTATAATTGTAGTACAATAAAAAATTGAGGTTTTGTTTATTGTTTATTTTTTGCAGTGTGAAGGATCCAACACAAGACCTCATGCATGCTAGGCAAGTGCTCTACCACTGATTTATATATCCAGTCCTAAATAATTTTTTTAAAAAATAATTTTAGTCAAAAGGCAATACATCACTGATCAGCTCAGTTCAAAACACTTCATACTCATTATCCAATTTCATCTCCACCACAGCCCTAAAGTTGCTATTATTCCCAGTGTACAGATGAGAAATCTAAAGCAAAGAGAGGTTCTATTAATTTATCTAGGGTCACTTTCATCCAAATAGTGTGTATCTAAAGGCTGCATTCCTCACATTTCTTTATTTTTCATGGAATCAAATTTAATTAACAAGCCATAAATCAAGAAGTAGAAGAGGGTAGATTGATGTGAATTATCATTACACATACACACAAGAAGAGAACGACCTTAGGTAACCCCTACAGGGCTATTTGCATAGGGAGTGATGCAGAGCTTTTGCAGAATTTCCCAAGTAGCTTTTGCTGTGGGATTGGAGTCTATTATTTACAAGACAGTTTGTAGAGCAGTGAGGCAGTAGATGCTCATGATCTTTCTTTCCTGTCCTTTTTTCACCAACTGCATGCATTGATTCAAAAGCAGATCAGGCTACACACTTTAATCTTTGAAAAGTGTCTTCTGGATATATGCATAAAGCATAGACATATGAGAGCTTGCTCATTTCAGGACTTCAGGTCAGGACCAGGGACATTTGACCTAATTCTCTAATGAGAGCCTAAGTGTAGAGCTGAGTCACAGGAGGAATGAAAGAAGATTCAGTTATCCCAAGGGCAGCACCACGAAAGGTGGATCCACGAGTTCCTGGTCATGGCACAAGGAAGGAAGTGGTATGTCTAGAATGACAGAGCTTGACATGCACTGAGGTGCTGGCCCAGTCTCTCTTGAAAATAAGTCACAGTGTGGCTGAGTGTCTACTACAGCAATAAAAGTCACAGCAGATACATTATCATATTTTCTTTCTCCTTAAGTTATCCAGTCTTTGCTGTTGCTTGCAACTAAGAACTCTAAGATATGTAATTCTTCCATCTATACTAGAAAGCTGAAAATTGCCCTAGAATTTATGACTTATCCCTCATTCATCTGCTCCCATTCACATCAAAACCAAAACTTTTCCAGTAATACACACACACACACACACACACACACACACACACACACACACGCTGCTTCTAGGTTGCCATAGCCACTCAATTACTGCTGCCCTCTGGGAAGCAGAGATCAAGCACATGCTATCCTCTAACTCCGAATGTGAGGGATGCTGTTCTTTTAACTCGAAAGGAAAGTGACTCACATCCCTCCGTATTTTCTAAAGGGATATTGTTAGAACCAATTTCTACTCCTGGATCTCCAGAGTTGAAGCAGGCAACAGTCCAAACATTGCGTAACCTTTTCAGCAGCCATAAGAAAAAAGTCACTACCACTTTGCTTTTTATACTGAGGCTGAGGAAAGAACATGCAAAGCTAATGCATGAGGGGATTAGCAATGTCTTCTAAAAAAGAAATAGAAGATGTTTATGGGGAGTGAAAATGAATGATAATAGCCTCACTGTCCACTCTGATTTCCTCGTGGTTCTACTAAGTCCCTGAATGTCATAAACACGGAAGGGGGAATAAAATGCTCTCATAAATCAAGGTGAGGATACCAAAGGGAGTGGATGGTAAGGTTAACTCTCCAGCGCGTCAAGAGGCAGAGAGCAGAATTCCAGAACTGACGGGTGGGCAGCCTCGGAGAGAGCAAAGCATGGATTCTTCCCACCTCAAAAATGTGTATGTGCACGCATACGCACACACACACAGACACATGCACACACTCCTCCCAGCTCTGGGAATGGTGGCAAGTCTCTCCTCTCTCCCATTACCCTATCAGCTCCTTCCCTCGGCTTTCTCCACCTCAGGACTACGGACATTCTGGATCGGATAACTCTAGCATGGGTGCTGTCCTGAACACTGCAGGATGTTTTATAACATTTACCTGCTAGATGCCAGTAGCCTCTCTCCATCACACCAGAACAAGCAAAACTGTTTCCAGGTATCTGGCAAGGGTCCACTGGGAGACAAAACACTTCTTTACCTGAACGAAGAATGTGCGCATGGGCAAATATACACCCATGTTCCTTCAGCTGTTCACCCCACTCTTCACTTAGCTGACTTCTATTTATCCTTTCAGAGTAAGACTAGAAACAACTTTCATTTGCAACCTTTCCCTCACCTCTTCCATCCTTCTCCAGGACCCCAATTTCCTGGGCTACTAGAGCCCTTGCTGCAATCCTGGTCTACTCCCATACTTGCCTACCTCTGCCTCCAAATTCTAGCTCCTTTGCAAGCAAGAAGCAACTTTATTTCCTCTTCATCAATCAATGCTCAGCAGAGGGTACAGAACATATTAGATGTTCAATAAATTCTTGTTTGAGAAATGGATAATGAGTGAATAGAGACAGACAATGATTCCATCAGGGGGAATGTCCCAGTGTAGGGGATTAGCATGATTGAGTAGGATAATTCTATAACCGTACAAGCAATACTAAAAAGCAGTACAGCTAGGGATCTACCACCTGTGAAGGAACACACAAAACATACATTATCACCATCTTGCAAGAAAATAATCTTTTAAATTACAAAGGCAACGAAGCAGAGGAAAACAATACACAAATTTAAAAAGTTCCATTTGCTAAGTAAGAAAACTGAGGCTCAGAAAAGGTTAAAAATGTTGCCTAAGGCCACAAAATGGAGACTCAAAGGAGCTGGGGACCTGAGGCGGGGCCTTTAGTTTCAAGTCTAAAGCTGTCTTCTTTCTACCCCCCAAGTGGGGGAAATAACGCTTCAGTGGGGCGAGAGCTGTCCATGGTAATAAGCTAGGCCACAGGAAACGTTTAAAGTAAAAGACCATGAGGGTCTCTTGTCAAGATGTTGATAAATATGTGACAAGAAAGGCACTCTCTATCTTTGCTGGTGAAAGGAAAAAACAGTTACAGTCCTCCCAAAAGGGAATGTGACAGCACACATCAAAAGACCTTGACCCTTTGAACTAGCTATTCCACTTCAAGGAATTTAGCATATCAAGTCCATCTCAGACTTAAAACAACAACAAACAGAATCTTCTGTATGCATGTGGAGACACCATTTACAGCATATAACCACAAGAACAAAACAAATCTGCTAAATATTCAACCATGGGAGACAGGTGAAGTACCTAATACCTTACTTTCCAAAATGATAATAGTGAGGAATGTGTAAATCAGGAAGAAATGCTTGGTTAGATTACAAAGGATTCAAATTTTTATAAATACACTGTAGAGTAAATAATGCACAACAGCTGTACCATCCTGAACGTGATGATCTCTTCTGATAAACTCGGACGCAGGCAGACAGTGGAATACACTGCAGCTGTGAGGATGAGTGGTCTGCCTCCATGCAATAATAAACTTAAGTCTCGTAAAGGTGATATTGAGAGAAAGAACTCAGATACAGACCAGCATCTACTGTATGAATTGATTTAAACAAGGTAGAAAGATGGGTGAGACAAACTGCTGCTGTCCGAAGTCAGGACAGTGGTCTCCCAGGAAGTGGGTGGGGGAAGATGAGTAGATGAGGGGAGAAGGCGCTTCTGGGTCCTGGGTTCCTTCCTGATCTCGCTACTGATTTCCCAGTGAGCTCAGTGCATCACCATCCACCCAGCAGGAAGAGTCTGTTACAACCCTTTCCAGCACGTGTGTTAATTTCACAAGCATTTGAACAACACAGTCGCAATTCCACAGAAGCAAGAGGCTGCCTATGAGAGTTAGGGAAAAAACAAGCACACACAAATGCCGGTTGGCTTTAGTGGGACCATGGCAATTATGTTGTCATCATTTTACTCTATGTTTTCCAAATAATTCAATAATAAGCATTTTGAAGGGGTGGCTGTTTGCAGCACTTACAGCAAACAGAACGCTTGGCAGGATCTCCTGAGCATATCAACCATGTTTGACGATATGTGTGTGTGTGTGTGTGTGTGTGTGTGTGTGTGTGTGTGTGACTTTCTGTACAAAGGATGCTATAAAACTAAACTCAAGTTTTAAAAACTGGATTCAATTTAAAAAACAAAACGACAGAGTCAGTGAATAAATGAGGTTGCATGAATTAAGGCTGCAGATACATACTGAAAGGAACAGTTAATGATTACTTATTTGATCAATCTTGCATGTCTCTATTTGTTTTCCTGAGAAACCACTTTGAAGATATCAATATATAATACAACAATCATTGCTAATTTCCTACCACTTTGTCTGTAGCTCTGTATTGCTTGTATTGTTCTTACACTATTTTGTAAATGGAAGTCTGTTTGTTAATATGTTTTCCTTCTTATTTTTAAAATAAATTTTTAAAAATAAGGTTGCACATAGAATCAGGGTTGCTAATCAGCTGACCTTAGAGATTACCCTTGATACCTTGCATGGCCCAATGTATTCAAGGGGTTCTTTAATAAGGTAGGAAGAGAAGACAGAGGGAGAGAAGAGAGCGGCGTCTCTGAGAAGGACAGGCCCAATGACACCGGCCTGAAGAGGGACCCATGAGCCAAGGAGTGCTGATACTGTCTGTAAACCTCAAAAGACAAGCAAAGATCCTATCTGGGAGTCCCCAGGAGGAATCCGCCCTGCTACCCACCTTGATTTTTCCCCAGTGAGGCCTGTGTTGGACTTCTGTCCTCCAGAACTATAAAAACATTAACTTGTGCTTTTTAAAGTCACTAAGGGCAAAGTAATTTGTGATGGCAGCCATAGAAAACCAATACCCCCAGACCACTTTTAATAATTTTTATTACACAAGAAATATATGAACATGTTTCCCCCTTCTAAAAATATTGAAGCATTATAAGCCAGGCTGAAATCCTCCACTCGGCTCTCCTTCCTGGCCCTCACCTCACTCCTCCGGCCTCCCACAGAGAGAAGCGCTATAAATAAGCATGGTGTGCACTCTCTGCCTCCTCATCTGCATTTCTCCACGTATCCATGCACGTGTCACTCTGCTCAGTGGCTCTCTCAGCATTGCCAGGCATGAAACAGTTAACATCTGTCTCCCCAGGAAGGAAAACAGCTCAAAAGCCCCTAACCACAGTGCAGTCAGTGTGTGCACTGTCTGTGCTCCTGGGATGAAGGAAGTGACAGCTGAGGACCTTTCAGCATACCTGCTGTCTCCCTCCAGTTATAAATTCTCCTTCTGGAGCTTGTGGTAGGAACGGAATTCTCCAACCTTTAATCTGCTAAGTACGCATTGCTCAGAAGATCAAGAAAGGAATTTGTTTATACACATTGGGCCTTATATTACACCCCCCCAAAAAAAAAACCCTAAGATGCACAGAAAGGGAATATGATCAATAGCAAAACAACTACTCCAGCCACACTTTGCAAACAAGATGGAATAAATGCCTGCACAGCTGCCAGAAATTGCTAAAACCACGCCCTCACTCTTTTTTTGAATGTTCAGGATGCCTGGTATTTTTCAGATGTCTGCTATCCATTCCCCACATCTCCTGAAGTTTACACACAAATCACAGATTAGAGTCCTGGGTTCCTCGACTCTTCCTGAAACCAGGCAGGCAGCTGGCTCTTGCATTACTCACTTAGGGTTCATTGCTCTGAGGCTTCCTGGGCATCTGCTCTGGTGCCAAGCCTAGACTTTGTCCACAGTGCCAACAAGGACGCCCTCTGGCCACTGGGATGGCTCTTGGTCTCCAGTACCAAGGGTCTTCAAGGAATTTTCTCAGGAGTTGGGCACCAAAAAGGGGTGAAATGACAGAGAATTGAATGAGCATGCCAGGGTGAGAAAAAATTTCCTCTGACCAAGTCCCACTCTCCCAAGTGGAAGCCAAGTCCAATGAGCAATGCTGGAGCGTGTAAATCCCCAGTCACACAGAGATGCCCAGTGTGCTAAGGCAATATTTGCCTCCTCCTGTGACTCGCCTGGACCTGGGCCCTGCACAAGCTAAGGGCTGGGATGCCCTTTACAATGACCAGCCAGACTGAAGGTCTGGGTGCACTCACCATCCAACAAGGACAGTCCTCCTAATATGCAGTCAAAGCCTTCGGTGTAGCAATTCTAACTTCTTGCAGAGATTAAAAACCAACTGGCTGCACCAAGAATACAATCAGCATATATTTTTTACTCAGTGAAATACTGTTTGATCAACAAATACTGTATGTGCCAGTATCTACGTGAGTGTATGTGCACACAAAAGGAATGTGCAATGCTATAAGAGGCAAAGCTTGGGAGGACACGTCTCAGGAAAAACAATAACTGAAGGAGGTAAAACTTCAGTGTAGCATAAGGAGAGTCATGGGCCAAACGAAAAACATGAAGTGGTGGTGCATGCTTATAACTCCAGCACTCAAGAGGCTGAGGCAGGAGAATTGCCACAAGTTCGAGGCCAGCCTGGGCTACATGGTGAGTCATGACAGAGAGAACCATGAAGGCCAATAAAGAAAAGAGGGTGGTTATTCACAGACACATCACACAAGTGGGGTTCACTGGGCACTGTGGGAAAAGAAGGGCTCCCTCGAGGTTATGGGAAGGAGAGAGGTTTTCTGAGAGTTGTGGGAAGAAGAGTGAGATTGCAAAAAGAAGCAGGACCCACTGGGAACTGTGGGAAGACAATTTCTCGACTCCTTGATCGGAAGTAAGAAATGCCCCTCACGGCCACAGAGCCAGGAAAGCAAGCCCAGCATGCTGGAATAACATTATAAATATAGTGAGTAGCTGAGGCTACCCAGGGGCCCTGCGATTGGGAAGACTGCCCAGATGAACTCCCATGTGACTCTGGGGACTTCTGTGGATACAAGGCGGGACTCTGAAATAGCTATTGCACATGGGAAAGAGCATATTCAGTCAATGCATAACAACCTCTGGAGCCATATCTGGAAGGAGCTGGACTCACCTTTTCAGAACCTTCTGCCATAAAATGGCCCAGGATATCTTGGATATTATTATTATTCCATAATGCTTTTCCCTAAATCCTTTCTAGCTTGCATTTTCTTTTTTGATGCTTGTTCTATCTTTGAATGAGAGAAGGACAAATAAGCTTTGTCTTCATTATATATAAAACTATTTACACCAGATGACTACCAGGCAACTCCCGTGGGGGACTTCGGGGGTGGCACATCAGTGCACAGAAACACAGCTCGAACTCTTGTGGGATGTTCCAGCGAAAGTGGACTGCCCTTGTGAAGGACATCTGCAGTAGGACCTGTTCCCAATCAGGGGAAAGTGATTCTTCTTGGTGGTCCAACCACTTAACTTAAACAAAAAGAGCTGAGCCAACTTTCATCAATGAGCCTTTCTTCCAAGCGAAAGAAAAGAAAATAAAAAATGAGAGTTGGCTACCGGCTATGGTGATGTTGTGCCATGAGGTTAATAATGATGGGTTTCAGGTCACTGGCAATTTCTCATTGCAAACTAACATGAGCCACCAACCCTCAAGGCCCGATTGTTTAATGTGCGCTGCATGGGACCGCGGTGCTCCTTGGACTCCCACGTGGCGGGTGGGTGATACTCTGTCCTTGTATCGGTACCAAAAACAAGAGGGGTTTTCCTCCTTAAAAAAAAAAGAAAGTGCTCCTCTGTTCAAGGTCTGCAGAAGACATGTAGGAGCCAGTGGTTTTTAATCAATTCATGGCAACTGGGCTCTCTCTCTTCTAGAAGGAACTTAGGGCGAATTTTTTAAATATCCTCATAATCATTCAGAAGATGCCAGTGTCTTCATCCACACTGTTGTTCCTGAATGCTCATCTCACTCCCAAATGTCCCAGGGACTCATCTAGAAGCCACATGGCTTTTTTCCTCCTAGCTATTGTGAGATGAGGCTGGAGGGACAGGAGGCTGCCAGCTCCCTTCCCCTGTGCTATAAAAAGCTTCTCCCCAGTGAGGGCAGATCATCCCAGCAGCTGGAGGGCCCTGCTCTCAGCAAAGAAACCCGCTCTCACAGACAAAGGGGGAAAAGGACCACCAAGTCAGTTGGTGATCTGCATCGCACTACAAAGTCCTGGCCTCATACAAAGCAGCTTGACAGAGGCCCTGAATCCCATGGCTTAGAATCCACATGAGCAGAAGAAACAGAAATTCAGATTCCTGAGATGGAGCAAGCGGGTAGGTGTTCATAGCTGTCCTATGTTTACAAGTTATCAGTATGTTTTCACTAGCAAGGAAGGAAGGGAAGAAAAGGAAGGAAGGGAAGGCAGGGAAAGAAAAAGAGAGAAGAGTGGTGAGGACTGCAAGAAAAATAGGTAACAAGCAAAACGGGGATTTTCACCCATGCTAGGCAAGTACTGTACCACTGAGCTACTTCCCTAGTTGGTTCTACTTTTATTTTGAGACAGGGCTTTGCTAAGTGCTAGTTGACATGTAACTGGCTCAGCCTCTCCAGAAGAAAACTTGCAAACCCACCAAAATCATAAATAATTTTGGAAAACTTGAAATCCATCAAAATCATAAATGTACGTATGTTTGGGTCTCACTTGGAGGAACTGATCTTTTGATCACATTTCCACTGACCCTTCCACCACTGATATACAGCTGACACAAAATGTGTGCAAGACTGCCCATTATGGTGCTGTTTTTATCAGCTAAACAGTGAGTACTCCAACACCCAGCAACAGGGACACGAGCAAATTATGAGACAACCCTGCCAAAGAATACCATACAGCTGCATGCATCGATGTTAGATCTCTCTATAAACTCATATGGAACAATCTCTCTGTGATTGTTGCTCCCATAATCCTCCAGGTTATGTGCTAGGGTGAAAGGCAATTCTCTAAGATCTATCTCAAACAGGGTCAACTTCTAAAAATGGTTTCCAGTTATTTTATTTCGGTGACAGGAGGAAAGAAAAACTGTTATCTGGATGGTAAAGGATTTAAATTTATTGCAAAGCTGAAAATGGTTAAGGAATTGAAATTATAATAAATCATTTTCCAAAAAAAAAAAAAGTTGAGCCATTCATAATGCCACTGCATGAAGAACTATTTAGAGATGTCAGAAGGAAGAGATAGACAGAGGAAGGAAAATTGTAAAGACCACCCAGAAAATTATTCCTAAATTTAGATACTTTCTAGAAGATTAATTTACTTTTTAAAAAAAAAAGTTAACAGACTTCATCATTACTGTAAGGGAAAAAATTAAGCTTTCAATGAATTTTTGCTCAATTCTTTCTATTTTAGGCACTTTCCTCTACACATAAGTAGTACTCTGTATTTCTCAGGGTTTTGCTTGTAGGCAGACGCTACCGGTGAACCTCCACTGGCCAAGACGTCTAGCCTTTCCCTTCTCCTGGACTCAGCAGGATGGTTCCTTCCTATCTTGACACACAGCAGTAGACGGCGTGACCCAATCATTAGCCAAGTCCTCAGATCTCCACCTTGAAGATCTGCTTGACAAGAAATGGCATTTTCAGTCACAGCTCAATGGATGTGAAGGAACGGCGCAACATCATAAACTCACTCTCTGCTGGTCTGCACTATGGGCATGACCCCTCATTCTTCTTGGTTGTTTTTATTAATAAATGTAGGTAGTCAGGGTCCTTACACACAAGCAATGCAGAACTTATGTACAGCGAAACCTCTGAAGGTGAGAAGAGCTCACTGCTAGGGTGCCAGGGCAGGAAGGGGCCTTTTACTTCCAATCAAATGCACCACATAACACCTTTGCTGGCGCTTTCTTTTCTTTCCTTTTTCTCTTCTTTCCTTTTCTTTTTCTTTTCTTTTGTTGCCCTAGTGAGAACCACACCTGGGGCCTCACCCATGCTAGTCCCTTACCGTACCACTGAGCTACTTCCCTAGTTACTTCTATTTTTATTTTGAGACACAGACTTACTAAGTTTCCCAGGCTGCCCTCAAACCTAAGATCTGCCAGCCTCAGGCTCCCCAGTAAATGGGACTTCAGACATGCACCACCATGTCCAGCTCTCATAGTTTCATGACTCCGCCCCAGGTCTCATATATTCTCCCACATATGTTCTAAGCACTAGTCAGACCAGAATGCTGACAAAAATCCAGGTCATCTTTGATGGGGTAACTTTTATCAAAAAAAGAAAGGAAAGAGAGAGAGAGGAAGGAAGGAAGGAAGGAAGGAAGGAAGGAAGGAAGGAAGGAAGGGAGGAAGAAAGAAAGAAAGAAAAGAAAGAAAGAAAATGAGGAGGAGGAAGAGGGAAGAAAAGCTGCAGTACAGCACTAGTACACACTAACATTTACTGACCACGTACCATGACCCAGGAAGAACATTAAACAATTGGTACTCTTTAATGCTTAAGCCTCGCAATCTAGAAGGCAAATATTATTACTAATCCCCTTTTACAGGTCAGTAAACTGAGATTCATAAAGATTAAGCAAATTCTCCACGTTGCACATAGAGTCAGGGGTGGCATTAGAATACACACCCAGATCTATCAGAACGTGGACACCCAAAGTCTTATCTACTCCTCATCTTTCCAAAACACTTCTCAGTGCTTGCTTCGGCAGCACATATACCAAAACACTTCTCAGCTCTCAGGTCCAGATCCTGTCTAGGCCTATGGCCCAGTTCCATAAGCCACCCCATCATCCCCCCATATGCAAAGTAGGCCCCTTCCCTGGACCCCATTATATTTCCTTGCACCATGTTTAAGACTTTCAAAGAAGGGCTTTACCCTTCTTATCAGACTACAAGGACAGCACCACGATTTTTGTATTTTCCCATACAATGATCTCTGTAGACACACTGTTCACTGACTAAAAAATAATGCTGCACTTCATCAATCCACCAGGCTGTCTCCCACAGTAAGCATCGGTCATGTTTGATGAAAGGACTAAACTATTTAGGAGGAGATATATATATATATATATATAATATATATATATATACATACATATATAATATATATAAAACAAATTATAATATGATTATATATAATACAAATTATATGTATAATACACATACATATATTATTCCACTTTTTAAAAAATTTCATTCAGTCCATAATCTGTTCAAGCTGATCAGCCTCCAGCACTCAACTTGAAATGTCAGATTTCCTCTCAGGAAGAAACTAAATGGCATATTTTCTTGGCATCAAGTGGTAATCATTCCTTAATATGGTTCTACAAATGACAGACTTAGGGTTATTTTTTTTTTTTTTTTTTTTCTAAAATATCTACCCAAAGTTGTGGGAAATGCTGCTGGCAGGCTCCCTATGCAATGCCATAATTAGCTGAAAATGGAAAAATCCAAGAAATATAGGGCTGTGAAACAGGGCCCAGGGATGGAGGGCAACTGTTGACCCACGCGAAGATCAAAGTGGAGCAGGGACGGTCTGCAGGTTTACACAGCTGCAGGCTCCATGCGAGAGCCGTAAAACAAACACAATCTGGACAGGAGGGAGAGGTCTTGCGATTGGGAGTGTGTGGGTGTCAATGACTCCCTAGGACATCAAATGATCCCAGAGGCTTGAGGCCACCTCACTGCAGGGCTAGAAAAAGAAGCCTGTGCTGTTTTCCAATCCAGGAGGTATTTTGAGTGAGTCAAAAAATTTCACCAATTCTGCCTTCTACAATATAATAAGAAGGAGGGAAGCGGCTCATCAGACAATATGCAAAAAAGTTCCTGCGTTTCATAAACACCACTGGTCAAATCTTAATAATCTGAGGATGAGAAACTCCCTGCTCCAGCTTATCTTGTTGAGTTGCTGTGTACAGCATCCGAATGAGACCCAGAGCTCTCAAAACTCCTTTAGGTGCATAAATTCTGAAACTAAATAATAACAAAGCCATATGTTACTATATTTTTAGATATGAATTGCTGTACAATGCACAAACACAATGGCAGCTCCCTGCTACCATTTGGATTCATTAAAAATAAAATCATCTCATAAGCCAGCAAATGTTGATTTTTTTTTTATTTTTTATTTTTTTGGCATTATACAACTTCCATATTTCCCCCGTGTACAGAAGTATAATTTCTTTACATGGTTGTTCTCAATGTCTTGAACTTGATATACATGCAATATTAGGAAATGAAAATTTTATATATATACATATATATATATGAATTCCTTGTTTCATGTATTAGAAAACAATATGTTTTGCTCATTAAAGGCACCAATATAAATGCTATAAACCATGAAATTACCTTTGAGCCCTTCCCGAAATAACCAGTTCACAAACAAATGATCCATGCAAAAAGGCAAGGGGAGATTACAATAATAAGACTGAGTTACATTTTCATTTCAGGATTTGTTTTAATGTAGAAAAGCATTATTAGCACAAAACAGACATTGGTGGCAGGTACATCCAACTTACATAGGAAATGCCAAACAATACAGGTTAAGCAATAGAAATTCAAAGTAGGGGTTTATGTATTTTCCAAATGTGATGCTGGACTCATACTAACCACAAATTATCCCAATAAAGGAAACTTACTTTTAGTACTTCTCACTCAGAGAGCTGGTTTAAAAGCAATGATGGCAAAAGCATCTCACTAGAATGATATGATTTATAATCAGAAAATTGGATTCTTTCATGAGAACCAAAAGATGCTGTGGATGGCAGGGGTCATACTCTGTGAGCCAAAACTCTAGAGCTGAAATTAGTAAAGACCTTGGTCCAATGTGATACCCAAACCAGCATCACCAACATCATCTTGGAGCTTGCTAGCAATGCCCATCTTTGGCGGCCCCTCCAGAGATCCTGCAATAACACGCTGGAGGTGGTGCTCAGAGATGTGCCTTCTGAAACACCTTCCACGGGAGGCTGGTGCATGCTCTCTTAGGAACCAGTGCATAGACTGATAACACAAACACCGGTCTCCGACATAATGATGTTTTCTCCTCTAAGGTCCTGTTTTGCAGTCTCCAGTGATTCCTCCATATTACGCTTATAGTCACCAACACCCTTTCCTCCCTATCCAGAAAAGGAGAGCCAGTTAATGTGCACAATTCTTCCCAGATTTCTCCTTGCCACTCTCTCTCTGCTCTAACATATCTGATCTGCAAAGCTGCAGATGATGTATCTTCTGCCAAGACACAGGAATAAGTGAGAGCCGCTGGTTCGGATAGAAGCCAACAAACCATGAGAATCCTGAAATCTCTCTAGGCTTTAACCACCATCCCCAGAGCAGACCCCAAAACACGTATGAAACAGACCAGGCTGAGTCCATCCCAACCAGGAAAGAGTCCAGACCTCCAAGCAAGGCCTGCCAGGGTAGCTTAGAGCCTCCCGGCATGAGCCCTAACTGGAGACCCACATATCTCCTTTGTACTGCACCTTTTTTTTTTTTTTCACTTCTTCATGCATACATCCATCCATTCATTCTTTCATTAGTGACTCATTCACACTGTCAATAAATGTTGGCTTTCCTTCTGAACCTCTTTCGTTCCTTCTTTCCTTCCTCCCCTCCTCCCTCCTTTCCTCCCTCCCTCTTTCTGTTTAATCTTTTTGCTTTATGCTGGAAACATAAAGCAGTATTAGACTATCCCTTCTTGGAGCTCACCATCTTATTGTATAGTGGGGAACACACATACACCAAGAGATCATCATAATAGTGAGATACAAAACGCAAATCTACATTAAGGGAGAGGCAGACATCGTGGCACACACCTGTAATCCCAGCAGAAAGCCAGCCTGAGCTATATAGTTTGTACAAAGCTAGTGTGAAATATATAGTGAGACCCTTATCTCAAAACAAAACAAAACACATCTACATTAAGGGGCACAATGAATGGAGGGCCAGAGAACATCTTCCTTTTGTGGTGGTGGTGGTGGTGGTGGGAGGAGGAAGTCAGACACACACACACACACACACACACACACACACCCCAAATCTTACAGAACAAGTAGCACGTCAGCAACAGTAGGAATGGAAATACAGGTGGGTTCAGGCAGTAGAGCCATGAACACCATTTTTCTAAATGGATGAAGCTTACCAGTCGGAAGCTCATTAAGGCAAGAGGTACACTCAGCATCTCTGTGTCTCCACCCTCAGCTCTGGGCCTGGCTCAGCGATGCTGACTCAGGTCCAGCGGCGATTACACCGGACAAAGGGTGAGGAACTCACTGAAGCACAGGCCTTGAGGCAGGACAACACATAAGACTCCATTTGCACAATCCAGGCAAGAAGGAAAAGGAGTCAGAGATCAGCGGTGGAGGAAAGAGCCAGCAGAAGATTCAAAGGGCAGCAATCTCAGAAACACGGAAGGATCCTGAGGATGTGAGACACTTTCAGGGAGGTGCTAGAGTTTGAAGATGGTTTCTCCCCTGTGACGGTCACGTTGGAGTCTGATCCCCGTTGTGCTCTATTAAGAAGGTAGAAACTTAATCCCATAAGGATGTTTAGAAGTGGGGCCTTTGGTAGGTGATTAGGATTAGGTAAGGTCATCAGGGTGGAGCCTCCAGGATGGAATACTGGTGACTTTATAAGGAAAAAGAAAAACCAGAGGACACACACATGCTCCCTGTCCCTGGCCATGTGTTGCCTGGCACTAGACAACGATTCTGCCAGAAAAGAGGACATTTCCAGATGTGACTCTTCCCACCTCAGACCAGAACTGAGTTAAAAATAAACCTATTTTCTTATAACTTACCTAGTCTGTGGCACTTTCACTAGCAACAAAAAACAGACGAACACAGAAGTTCTTCAGTGAAAACAAAGATTCTCTTTTGCTTGGATGACATCCTGGATGAACTGATTAGAACAGGATATAACAAAGTATCAAAAGTTTCTACTTTATGACATGCTTGTTACTTAAGAATTTTCCACCATCACAGAAAGGGAAAGAACATCCAACTGACCACTCCTACCTAAGGGAAAAGATAATTGATCCATACATCTGTTCACCCTTGGAGAGAGGAAGAAAGAGATGAAGAAAGCAAAGAAGGAAGGAAGGAAGGGAGGGAGGGAGGGAGGGAGAGAGGGAGGGAACCCAGTCAAAAGGTACCAAGTTATCACGGGGTCTACACAGAAAAGACTGTTTCTATAAACTGCTGTGTTTAGGGACACCTGGACTCAGTTACAAGAAGTGGCAGGAAAGAAACGAAGGTAATTAACCCTCATTGTCTGCTTATTATGCACCACAAAGCTCCCTGGGAGATTTACAAATGTCTTCCTTCTTCACTCTTGCAGCAACTCTAAGAAGTGAGGGCACTTGCCTATAGCCAAACAGCTAGAGGGGGCTGAGGGGCAGAGTGAGCAGGGTGTGTCCCAAGCTGACTGCAAAGTCCAGGAAGGGTATGGCCTGAGTCAGGAAAAAGAAAAAATAAAAGCCCAGAACTTGGGCTCCAATGACTGGCAGGGCAGGACTTAACCAGAGCGTGCCCAGAACCAAGGGGGTTCTCCATGAGACCCTGAAATTTCCTACCATCCTGGCAGGGTACCTTCGGCCTGGATCACTGGCCTGAAGACTCTGAATTGGAATCCTTGCCATTCTAACCCATCCTTCAACGCTTTACAAAGTAGTTTAGTGATGTGCACATTCAGCTCTACTACTGAGATCTGTCCGAATCCATTCGACTCTGCTCTGAACCCCTTCAAATACTGCAGGGTAAGAGCATCGAAGTTTCAACTTAATGGAATTTCCTGCCTTACTGAGCAGTGCCAGAATTGCTCCACCGTGTTATAAAAATGGGGGGACAGCTACTTTTTTCCTTTAAAAAAAAAAATACAGAATATAATCTTTCAAGTAAATCCTAATTTAAAGCTTTCTCAGTCCAAAAGATAATTATTTGGACCATATAAATGCTGCATGTGGGTGTAATAGGGATTGCATACATAGCTATAAAAAGTACTTGGCTCTGTTATTTTCTTAAAATTGCTGTGTTGTTACCATTTTTATTGAGTTAATTAAAAGACCATAAAAATCAATTCAAACATGTTTGCAAACAGATTTTCGAATTTCATAAAGTGTGTGCAGTTGGTAGGCCAAAGATAAGAAAATGACAGTCATCTCTCTGCGCAGCTTTAGTGTGGTCATTCACTCTTTCATCCATCTGGCCAATATCCTGCACCATAATCCAAACACTGGGAAAGGAACAGCCCCTAATCTTCACGGCATCGCCAGTGTGGAGAAAGGCGGAATCTGAATGGTATCAGTTAGATCAGTGGGCAAAGTTTTCCTGTAAAGTACTAAATAGTAAATATGTTCAGCTGTGAGGACCATAACAGCTCTTGGCAAAAATTCAGCTCTGCCATTGTCCTGTGAAAGCAGCATTAACAAATACAGACTCTTCAACATGAACATGAACATCAACACTAACATCAGCATGGTGGGTCCAATATAACTTCATTGATAGACACTAAAATTTGAATTTCACATATATTCATGTGACATTAATTGTTGTTCTTCTTTTTTTTTTTTACTTTTTTCAATCATTTAAAAATGAAAACACCATCTTCATCTCAGGGGCCATACCAAAAACATGAGGTTCACAGAATCTGATTTTTACTGCTAACAGGAAAGGTACCATCTTATGGTTGACCAGATGTCCAGAAAAGATGCTAGGATACTCTGCTGTCCACAATGAATCTAGAAGGCATCTCTAGTGGGTACAAAGGGAAGACTCCTTTCCTCATCTGTTGGTCAGGAGAGTCCACTCATTTCAAAGATGGTTTCTTGCCTGGTTCCAGGCCGTGGTCTTTGGTGATGTTTCCTACACCTTACTGGCCTTGGAAATTTGCTCCAAGCTTGATACAGTGCTAATCTTATTTTCTTTGTTTTGTTTTGTAGCAAATGTTGCATAACTGATAAAAAGCCAAGCCAATCCTTTTTGAAAATCTGAAGAAACATTATCCTGCAAATTGAAACCTAGGGATCCAAGTTACAACCAGAAGGCATTTTTCATGGTCAACTTCTAAAATTATCCAAACAGTGCTCTCAGAGGAAATGAGAAGCCCCTAGATTAATCCCAGTGCATTGTCCTGCCTTGATTGCTCAATGTCAGTCACCAGCCAGCTCAGTTATAATGACAGAAACATGACTTAGTTCATGTGAGTGGCCTTTAGTGGGCAAATGTTCAAGCACATTAAGGTTTTAATATAATTATAATTATAGAACATGTTCAACCAATTAACCACAAATATGCTGTTTATCTGAAAGGCTGCCAACACTCTGAAATGCAGTCAAAATAACATTAGGCTGTGGTCCTTAAGCAAAGAATACACAGTGAATCAAAAGAGAGATCAGAAACAAAAGGCCAAAATAAATATTTTATTTGATATTTTATGAATATTTCTTCAAATGCCAAATTAAAATATGTCATCCCAACTGTCCATATATTTACTTGATGAAATCAGATTAAGTGAGTTCGTGACACTGTTGAAAAACATCATAAACCAAAAAAGAGAGAGAATGTGTGTATTTTGTAAATCTTGGCTCCGGTAACACTAGCCTAAGTATAAAGTAAGTTTTTAAAAATGAAAATTAGGACAAATTACATTTTTAAGTGATTTAGAAATGTCTCAGTGTTCCTCGTATCTTTCCTAGTTACAACATAAAAGAGTTTAAGGAAAATTAAACTTTGCCTTAGCAATAACATAAGCCTTCTCATAACTTTCCCCGACTAAAGAATTAAAAAAAGAAGCTAGTTGTACAATTTGTATATATACAATTTGTACTGCTGTAAAAGCATATTTTGAAAAGTGCTCCCTAAATAATTAAGCTATTCCTTTTACCATACTTCCTATATTATAGAAGTCATCTTCCCAACCAGAATCAATAAGTCATTCTTCACGTCAGTCATTTTTCTCCATTTAACGGAATGGACTAAAGTCGGACACGGCAAGTTACATTACCTTTGAATTATGTGTGTAATTTAAAATTCAAAGTACTGCGCTAAGGAGCTTTTTAGACTGACCACTCTACACTCTCTTCATAAATATGGGCCCTCACAGGCCCTTCTGACAGATTTACCGAACAACGGGAGTTTGAGTCGTTAAGACTCCAGCCCTACAGGAAAGCCGCTCTCCGTAACAATGCCGCAAGAACAATTCTCTTTCAGAGCACCACAAAGCAAACTGTCATATATCATTCACCAGGAAACGATGCTATGTTTCAAGATTAATGGTAAAGCCATTCTCAGGCATCTTGGCTTTAATTACAAATAAACACGTGGGCAGATATTGACGAGTCTGCTCAGACTGCGCTCTGGGTCGGCACTGCCAAGCCGTGCTTTGTCTGGCCAAACCCAACGCCTTGAACAAAATTTCCAGTGCAGACACCTCAAAGAGGTGTATATTAAAGAAACTGTCCCAGTTAATTAAGTGTATCAAAATAGAGGAAAAATATGGAGAGATAGATAAATGAAAATTTTTAAGTGTGCCGGCACAACAATCCCATGTTAAGCAGATACGAAAGGGACTTTTATAAACTTTAGCTGCATTCATGAATTGGTGTTCTTTTGATTACAAACAAAAACACAATGACCTCATTCTTCAGGGAAATAAAAATAAAGTGACTATGGGAAATGTCAATGACTACTCCTACAATTTGTGACATACTGACTCACACCAGAGGCTGGTAAAATTGCTAAAAATACCTGTCCAAGTACACATCGTTTTTCTCTCTCTAGACCATTATATTTCTCCCAGGATTTCTTCCAAAGAATCAAGTCAACTTAGCTGAGATAAAAGAAAGTCAAATTTCACAGCGTATTGTCATCACATAGTTTTGTTGTTGTTGCTTTAGAAAAAGCAGCAATAGACTTGATCAGAACCAGGATCTGCATGTAGAAAGTTGGGTCTCTAATCCTTCCCTGTGTGCATGGGCTAACTCATTTATTTGTTTGGAATTTTTTTTCTGTCCGCTATCACAGCAGGACAATATACTCTTCTTTGGGAAATCACAGCCATGGATCCCCAAGGGGGAAGTTTTCTCAGACCAACTCACTATAATAGCTGTTGCCCTGCTCCTTCTCACTGCCCCGTAGCCCAATAACTTTTTATTTTTCCATTTTTCATTAGTAAGTAATTCCCGTAACTGCACACTCTGCCTGATGTTGAACAATCTTATTAGACTATTCCACTTTACTAAATCACTTTAGGATGTGCTTTGGGGCGGGGGTGGTCATCAAAAAAATCAACTCTCCCTGCCTAGGTTTTATTCTTGCAAACTTGGCATTCTGAAAACAAGTCACTAAAAATGCCTCTTAAAAAAGCATCCGCTCTCATGTATTCAACTTTCACATCAGCATGGCCCGGAGCATGGAAGAAACAGACTGGCAGAGTTCCGTTGCCAACCTAGGTGCAGCTTTCCCTTGAAGCGCCTGGGTGCCCAGCATGACTCCCAGCCAGAGCCACCTTCCACTCCACTCCAGCCTGGCACCCCAACTCTCTCCCCACCAGCTGCCAACACGCCTTGTGCACGCTGAGAACTTGTGAGAACAGCAGAACCTTCCCGCTGAGTGTTACTTTTGCATGGCAACACTCAACAATCTCAAATTAGGAGACCCCAAGGATAATTGTTTTTTTCTTTCCTGTTCCCAAAATGATGCTTTTTCTTCTCCTTAAACTTGTTTAGATTTTCTATCCTACTTGAAAAGTGCAGCGGCCTCCACCTAACTAACTAATGAACACTTGCCTGTAAATCAGTCTACATCAGCAAAGGCATACTCAGTAGGCCTAATAAATCACCAGCCAATGGGGTCGGTTTGAATAAAAGGATGTTCCATGGACAGGAACTGATATTCTGGGAGTTTTTCTTTCTGAAGGGATTACATCTCAGAGGTAAAATGTGTATATATACAGCAGATATTACAAATGTACGGGGCTCCTCTAGGATATAAGAAGGATCAGCACAGTTCCCCTGGCAAAACCATCCTGTGGCAGTCTGCATTGCTAATAAGGGAGAAAGAGAAACCCATTCTTCTCCCTTGCAGAGAAAACACCGCACTGTGGACAGGCTTACTCTTTCCAAATAAACTGCACTAACACAATAACCACAGCCACCACAGCAAAATCAAGGCCAAGCCAGATCAAATAGCTACAACCTATATTACTTTCGTTGCTATATAGTGGTAGCTCTCATCAGAGCTCGGTGGCATGCGTCCTATCACTCAGTAATGAATTTCATATATGTACGTGCTGTTGGAAAAAAAGTAAACTCATAAATAATTCAACACGCTGTCTCCTGCCAACTGATCATATATTGTTCATGTTTCACCTGCCATATTAAATAAAAATTAAAAAGTGTTTCCTCTTTTCATTTAAAAATCCTAAGCCATAATTGGAGGTGACCACGCAAAGTGTTTTGAACACTGCAGGCACTCAAAAAAATATTGCTTAAATTGCAAAGCTGAAAAATATTCACTAGGAATAGCTAAAATAAAGAAATACGTGGGTTAAGTCTTAAGGAAATATTTGTCTTCAATGATGTCTCCAAAATTGCTTCATTGTAAAAATCCATATTGAGTAACAAAGAACATGAAAGAATTTCAATTCAAACTTGGGAAAAGATAGGACAAATTGGTGTCTTTGGACAGGCACAGTAAAACAGGTCACTACTGAAACCCTTCTTTTCATGTCTTCGCAGGTAATTATTCCTTAACTAATCTTTAAATTCTTTTAAAACATTGTTAAAAACTAGGCCAATGAAATTCCCCAAAACAACCTAGCACTTCTGCTTCAACTTTTGCATGGACTTCATAAATCAGAATCAGAGGAGATGGCTCTTTTGAGGGGTCTCTGTGTTTTCCCCTGAATTCTGATTGATCTAATCCCTTGTTGAGCCGCTGCTCTGCTGTAGACACAAAACACAAAATAAACCGAGAAACAACCATGTGACATCTAAGAAGGCAGCATGTACTAGTTTCATTTGATGTTGGTAACACAATTTCTTTTGAACAAAGAATCTCTCTGGACCACTAATGGGTCAAAGTTATAATAACTTTTGTGGTTCTGGAAAAGAGAATTTTCTGTTTGCCAAAACTCAAAGGATAAGAACAAGGTTGATAAATACCTGGTTAAAGATCTTGTTTGAAACACTTACACTAGTACATCATTTCAATAGACATTAAGATTTAAGGAGAGTAATATATGGCTCAGACAAATAGAAACGTACACTTTCACAAGAAAAAATAAAAACAGAAAAGCTACATCTTCTACAGCATCAGGCATTATTCATTATAGTGGAGAGCTCTTTTTGTTTTTGTTTTACAGTACTTTACTCACAGACTGCCTGGTCACTTCCCACACGTTCCCAAATTTCATGCTGGTTTTGCGAATGCTGGGGTCAGGTCTACAACATTTTGTCCTGTTACATCACTAACCGTGATGACACATCCCCTTCTCCTTATGAGGGAAAAGTCAGAGCAGAATGCCTGCAGGCAGTGCCACAGCCACACAGGACGGGCGCCCAGAATGACAAGGAGCTATGACACAAACCTGACTTGCGAAGAGGGGAAGTAAGAAAATTCATCTTAAAATCTGGAGAATTTTACCAGAAAGAATACACTGACTTAAGAATATGAAATTAACACAGCTTCTCACCTAGCTGTATTCATGATACTCTAACTGGTGTGGGGTATATAATTAAGAAGATGCTGCTACCCAATTCATTTTTTTAAAATGCTTATTCTTTTTATTGTTGTTGTTTCCATTTAGCTTTAAAAGTCTGCCTAAATATATTGCTTGTAAACCATACCAAAAGCACATCAATGAAAACTAGTTATATTTATTTAGGGAAAAAGATTCAAGTTCTAAAATCCAACAATCACACTTTACTTAATTAGAAAGACATAATGTACTACTTTTCTGTATCCACAAGAGATGGGAGGCCTGTAATTTTTATCACATGTTGAGTTTTCACTGAATCACAATATTATTAAGCTTTAAATCAGAGGACTGGTTCCTTCAGCTAAGTCTAACAACACTGGAAAGTAAAAGGGGGGAAAAAACACCTCATCTGGGGCTGTAATATTTGCTGAAAAAAATCTACTTCAAAACATTAATCAAATTTTTCGCCTACTGGGCAACCATATGGTACAGCAGCATGTGAATCTCACAAACTTGCTGATCTCCTGTAACTGGGTGCAATTAATTACGCTGGCTGCATCCATCTCCTGGATTTTCGCCTTGTGAAAAAAGTATTTATTGCAACAGCTTTTACAAAACAAGGGAATGAAAATCACAATTGATTAATGAGCTGAATGGAAATATTTCCGTTAGCAGATTTTTAAAATGAATAAGGATTAATACCATGGATGGAAATGAACACACGTCGAGCTCACCTTGTATATCTAGACCCCCCAAAAGGTGGAGGAAGAGTGGGTAGAGATAGTGCTGGGAGCTCTAACATGCATAATTCACTAGCAGGCTTTAGATCGCAAGTAATAAAGCCTTAAACTGGTGAAGTAATAAAGAGGTTGGCTTTACAAGATACTATCCTGGGAGACAGAAAGCTTGTTCTTTGATTTGAAAACACAGATATTAAATACTCAGTGGGTGAGGAACATTACAAGCCTGACAAAGAAGGGAACAGAAGAGCTCTTAGAAGCAAGCAATCTACTTTGTCCTTAGCTATTTAGACCCAAAGACTGCTGCACATATGGTTTGATTATGGTTTTAGGACCCCTCTATAAAACTGAGCAAGCATCCAAAAGTAAGTCAGATGGTACTGCTGTCCTTACCTGCCAGCTAGAGGGACAAATGTGGTGTAACTGCAACACCTTTTCCTGCCCATATTCAGCATTCGCCTTTTCTCAGTAGTCCATCCCCTGGGCCTTCACAAAGCTTGACTCTTGATATTCTCAAAGGTCCCGAGGGTCCTGATCTCTTACTCATTGGAAAAGTGATAGATCCAAGGTCTACAGAAGAATAGTAGCATTTTGCCCAGTCCCAGAATTACCCTCTAGGTTTAAAACCATTCAAGTTAACAAAGTATTAGTGACATCACCTTAACAACATCCTTATTTCAGGTGGGTCAACTTATTTTTTCTAAATAGACAGTAGAGGAGACTGGTTCTGACATCTTTCCAGTTTTAAATACATCTTGCCAGTTTGTTAAAAACAAACTAAATTCTAAAAATCACTGGAAGAAACACATAAATCTGAAAGATCGAACACTACATCACTCTTACTGGTGAAGGAAAAAAGCTGTTACGATGAAGCTTTATAATTCAACTGGTACATCAGCCTTTCTCTTTGCTGTGTCTACTGTACTTCAGTATTTCCCAGGAAATTTTGCAAAGGATTCACCAACTTTTTCTTAATACTTAACAATGGTATGTGTGACGAACATGATGACTTCTCTGCTAGTCTTACCTGCCTGTTTGTTTGTTCAATTCAGAGAAGATAAAAAGCTTCCAGAGTCAGTCCTAAAGGATCAAGGTGCCCAGGTAAAGAGTAGTGATATTATAAACCAAGAGTTAATTATATGATATTTTGAATGATAGTATTTCATCTCAAACAACTCTTCCTTTTTAGGGTCTATGTTTCTGTTAACATATAAGTTCATAATTGGTTTCTGTTTTTGTAAAGGACAAAAAGTAGCTTTCTGTGCTTCAGAGTAGCGGGCACATCCAGGTGGGCAAGAGATGCAAAAGGTACAGAGAGAATCATTTTGAAAAATCCTGGTAAAACCATTCCAGTGGAGAATCAGAGCCACTTTACCATCAAAGAAACCCTTGCTTTGAAGAAACTACCAAGCAGCTTTTGAAAAGTAAGAGGAGGTTACCAAGAAAAAGTGCATGGTTTCAAGAAGGAAAGGGAAAAAAAATCTAATGGGAAGTGGGTTGTCCAACTCCTGAAACCAGTGACCCTAAAACATACACCACCACCCACCACCATCTCTCGATGATCTCCAAACCCCTCCTACATGCAATGGTTGTTGGCTTAAAAGTTTAAAGAGCTAACAAAATGTTTTAACGAGATACAAATCTCAGAGATCATTAATCAATATGTTCAATGTTATTTGTGATAATTCATCATGACATGATATTAATGGGTTACTGTACCCTTCAGAGGTGAGATTAATGCAAATGAGCCGCCACAATTAACTTTACTGCTCCCAACTCACAGGAATGGACAGATGATTATAAATGACAACTATATGTCAATTACAATATCCAATAAAGTGAAGCTTAGAGAACAATCCATCTCCTTTTATTGCTCTTCCTTGACGTAGCTGAATTTAGCTCAACCCTCTGTTGTCCCTATGTAACCATTGTTTGGGGGAGGGGAGGGGGCTTTTCTTTTTTAATTTTTCAGCATCTTAAAAACGGCTTCAAAAATGTCTGTGTAAATACATTTTCCAAAGGAGAAGAGCCACAGGAAACTAAGAATAAGTGCCACATTCATTCTGCGTGTGTTAAAGAAAACCGTATCTGCTTTCAAAGTCTAGCAGCAAGGGCAGCAAGGAAACAGCCTACCCAGCTGTGTATAATATATTTACTCAATTAAAAAAGGAAGACATTAGCACAGCCTCCTCAAAAGCCTTGTGTTTCACTAAACAAAAGTTATGTGAGGATCACTCTGCTGAAGTAAATGGGGCAGAGGATAAAGCATAGGTGTGACCAGACAGGAGAAAAGGTCTGATGTCACCTTGGATGCCTGCCTTTGGGGGAAGGCCGTGAAAACCCATGTGCAGGCCTATCTGGCAGTATGTGTGTGCACTTGCTTGTGCACTCCCTCTACGCGTGGATGAAGTGCTTTTCTAGAGTGGTCTGGCTGGTGGAGATGAGTGCATTGCAGTGGTTCCTCCTCAGCCCCACTCTTTCCCTGGGCTGATCCACCCAGACCCACTCACTGCCTGTGAGTGTAGGCAGAAAACACACAGCAAACTTTTCCTGCTGCTCTGGGAGATGATGATTATGATTCCCACTTTCCTAAAAGGTGTTGTCCAATCACTGCCAGCCACCAGCCAAGCTCTTGTCAGGCAGGGCCAGTTCTGCGGCACAATGCACACTCCAGCGCTCCCCAAGGGATCCAGCTGAAGCTGGTCTTCAGCTAAGGCTACATCCTTGCTGGGACCTTCCCTAGCCTCTGCTCACAGTGGTGTTGAAAACACCAAGCCCCCACCTCCACCCACCAAATCACTTGAATGAGAAATCTCATTGAGAACCACTTCTAGGAAACAGAACACAACCTAGGGCAGATATCAAAGACAAGGAAATAAGAGAGTTGTTCTTCAAGTACAGTTTGCAAAGAGACTTGTGCTTTGCAGGCCACTGCAAAGAGCCTATCCAATATCCTTCTGATGAGTCTGTATGTTTTCAGAAAAATAAAAGTGAAGTTCCAAATTTAAATCACAAGATAAGCACAATGGATACAGAAAGCTATAGATTTTTCTGTTTGGGATGTTTTCCTCCATACTTTGTACTGTTAAAATGGATCCCACTTTTCATCTAGGGACCTGAGTCACCCTGACTCCATGTAGAGACACAACACTTAACTCCAGCTTATGCTAAGAACTCCAGCCGTGGGATCATGACTGGCACAGGGGAAGTGTCTGCCACAAACAAGCTTAATCTTGGTTGTCTCTATGGCTTTTGTGACAGGGCCAGTGCAGAAAATGTCTTGTTGCTTACTGGTAAGATGGAAAGGTATGGGTGTCAGTAGGCAGCTTGATCCCTACTCCAACAATATTCTCTTTGAAGAATACAGCACTCAGTACATACTGAAACCAATGGATTAGATAAAAAAAAAAAAAGACTTTATCTAGTGAAGAAATTGGCAAGCTACAACCTCTATGTTCTTGGATAGCTAAAATTCCTTTCTATTTTTAAATGGCTGGGAAGGGAAAAAAGGAATAATATTTTATGACATATGAAAAGTGATATGAAATTCAAACTCTACATCCATGCATAAAGTTTTACTGAGACACAACCACGTCCTATGGTTTGCGTCTTGCTGACAGACACTTTGCAGATAAGGGCAGAGTGCGGTAGCTGCGACAGAGACTGCATGACTCACAGCGCCAACCCTACTTATCATCCGTCCTTTTCCAGAAACTGTGCTGGACCCTGCACAGGATTTGATATGTTGGGAACCAGTGATGACCCTTTGTGCCTAGGCTGGTTTGAATCATGCATGTGCAGGAGGAAAGCCCTGTGAAAGAAATGATCTGGGACTCACCCTGTCACCTCCCCTGCACCCTTCCAACCCTCCAGTCTACGGGATACTGCAGGAAATGAATCAGTGTCCAAGTCAGCTGACTGGTTGCTTCTCTTACCTGATCCTATGACACTGTCACTTTCTTGTTTGAATGTCAAAATTTATGAATATGTCAATCTTAAAACATATGTCTTGTCTATCATTCACTTCCAAATAGTGTTAGATAATGTCCATCACCATAATGGACATGCAATTCTATGCCAAGCAGGGAAAGAAAAAGTGATCAAGAGTAGGGAAACAAACTTTTTGAAAAAAATAACCTGTACCTAGATATGGGCATCGTGGTGCACACCTGTGATCCCAACATTTGGAGGTAGAAGGACCACCGTGAGTTCAAAGCCAGTCTGAGCTAAATAATGAGTTCAAGGCCAGCCTGAAGTGTGTGGCAAGACCTTATCTCAAACAACCAAAAAATGAATGACTAATAACCTGTACCGGAAAAACACACTTCATTTGAGGGTAAATCCCACTACTGCCATACTGTTCTTCTGGTTGGGCAGAGCACGCCATGATGAGTTCTACTGGAATAGAACACTGTAGACCTGACTCATCAAACTGCAGTGCCCCATAAAAACAGATTATGACTTTGATGAATTTTATAGGAGATCAGACAGAAGGGAAACTGATTCATTTGCTTCATTTTTGTTTCCTGTTTTCCATTAGGAGATGGAAAGTTCTAGGTTTATATTTCTCTTCCTTCTTTGCTCTGCACTCATTTATGTTCTGGGACAGGGAGGCCATCAACGTGAACACAGACCTGGGCCAGCTGCCCTCATGCCTCCACGCAGACTGGTCAGGAAGGGTAGCAAGAAGGAACCTGGGTCTTTCCTTCCGGGAAGTCTCAGGGCACCTGGCTCTTATTTTAACAGCATTAAGACCACTGCTCTTCCTTACTGTAACCAACCAACTAGATTAGATTCAAATGGCTCTTTTACGTTTTCCATACCTTTTCTTGGCACAAGGAAGAAACTGGCAAGAGCTTATTGGATAATTCACTGCCAGCAGCAGCAGCACTTTCTGGAGGGCTTAAAGGCTCCCATTTAACACTTTCACTCACTCTCTTTTTGGAGGCACCCAGTTGCAAACGAGTCTCACAAACTGAAGAAATTGAAATTGATTTCTTAGGGTAATAATTAACTGCAGAAAATAACTATGAAAGGTTGCTTATTAATTATTTTTTGTAATATACTTTGGGAATATTTCTTTTTTTCATGGCAGACACAGGCAAAAGCAGACACATTTTATGATGATATAAATGTTATTGGATTCATATTTTACTGGAGAATGAAATTCAATTTGCAAAATGCTCAATACGAGATGACGGTGACTCCCTCAATTTAGATAGTCCTTTTAAAAATAACACAATCTTCCTCTTCCTTCTTTCTTCACACGTAACTGTCCTACAGATTTTAATATATTTTCACTATGTCAGTCCTCTATGGTTTTCCCCTTTTTCACAAAAGGTGTTCTTCATCTAAATAGCAGCTAGCTGTGAACTCCGGCTACATCTTTATTCTTTCATGAAAATGGAAGGAGTTATCACCAAGAGACTTGTGATTATCTGGTTTAGAAAAGAAAGGAGAGGTAACAACCCTCAGACACTACTGTGAAGATGAACTAGTACTGTACAAATATATAGATATATACATATAGGTATATATAGATATGTAGATATATAGATACATAAATAAATATAGATATATAGATCTAAATATAGATATGGTCTAAATATAGATTTAAACATAAATATTGGCCTAAATATAGATATGCACAGATAAATCACATACACACATACTTTAAGAAAACTGTTTTCCCTTACTCACCTGAAAAGTCCTACAGCATAACTGCAAATTAATCAAAGCTAAATCATATCATAGATGTTGCTCCAAAAATTACATCTACCAAAGTAGAACTCAGAATATGAGTGGACCACAAAATGATCCCCAAAGAAGAAGATGCAATCAGTAAGATTATTCAAGCTATTTTATTTTTACTTCTTTTAGTGATTGAAATTTCTTTTTCTACACAAAATTTTTCTGCACGATGTGGTCTGTGCACAAATTTGATTCTGCACAAACTTTTCTGTACAATTACTCCTGTGACATTTATTCCATATAAAATTCTGTCCAAAATTTTATTCTATTCTGGTACAGAAAGGCACGTTGTTTGCTTTTCTTTAACAGGCAAATAAACAAACAAACAAAAAAACAGTTGTACCAGATCCAGTCATAAGAACAACATGGAACTGTTTCTTGAAGCATTCCAAATATAAGTTTTTGCTAATTAATTAACAAATTCAAGCTGGTTAAATGAAACCTTCTTCCAACACCTCCTATTTAATTGCAGCTTGGCACCAACAAATATATATCAAAATTATAGTATTTCCCCTGACAGGAAGCTCCTTCCTTGCACACACTATTATGACTCTCTGCAGAGGAAGCCAGAATTGCTGACAACCTTGAACACTGCTGCAACAATATTACTATACTTGGCAGAGAAGTACCCTTGCGGCAAGAGAAAAGCTGTAATTTTGACTGTCACTTCACATTACACTAGATATTATTTCACTGTATACACATACACACACTCACAAACTCTTAATAGACTACAGTTTTCGCGCTGCCTGCCTTTCCAATATAAATGGCAATATAATATGAGCGAACCGCCAATGGGATCCTGCCGAGAAACAAATGTTTTGCATTATGGAAGCATCGTTGGAGGATGCCTTTTAAGGGATATTTCATTCCTTTGTCCCCACTCACACCATTAAGACCCCAGCATCGACTTCGAGAGCTAATCACTTTGGAGATCAAAAATGCACTTTTTAAAAAAAGCCCTAAGGAAAGAAAAGTTATAACGAACAAAGTTGATGCTTCAAATTTTCATGATGGGAAACTTAGGAGAAGCGATAGCATTGTTAATATATTGGACATGCTTCAAGTCAGATGCCTGATCTGTAGAATTTCCAGATTTTAACATGTATTCTTTCTGCACACGTACTTTACTTTTCTGCTCATTCAGGGGAGAGAATTCGACTCTTGTTAATGTGCACTGACCACTGGCCATGTGACAGCCAAGCCAAATCTGGCAAAGATGAAACAGCCGAACAAATCCTTCAAAATCTTCACACTGTCCCTGCCAGGGAGCAGCGCCATCTCTGCAGAGAACTGCACGCAGCATATGCTTCCTTCTTACTCAGCTCACGGAGAAGCAGATTGGGCCAGGTACCCCGCTGTGCCCTTTCCCCCCCAGCTTTGATTTACAAGATGGTGTGTTAATATGCCCTGCATTTGTCCCAGGCAAGGAGCTCTGTGATGTCAGTGGGAGTTCCAAATCAGGAGCACGCAGGAATCCGAAGCACAGATCAGGTGGATGAATACACAGGTGAAGAAGACTGCAACCTGCTCGAAAGACAGAGTCCAGAAGTGGCAGGGGGTGAGAAAGAAAGAATGCTCACATCACCTGATAGCAAGGAGTCCACCCTTACACAAACCTGGCACGAAATTCACCGAATGCAGGAGATGAGGTTGATCATTGCAAACTGGGGCATCTTTCTCCACTTTTTTTTCTTCTCCTCTTTCAAATTACTACTTCCAAAGATTTAAATAAGATCTGAGCTAATTTTACTGAATCAAGGAAAAGCCACGGCAAACTCTTGTCTTCACCCTCCATCAGGAGAATGTATCCAAAACTTCACCGGGTCTGCTGACCACACCGAATTTAACAAGGTTCGCAAATGAACCAGAGTAAGTTTCCCACAGTGACACATTAATAATAAGTTCCTTATCCCATCTATCCCAAGCCATGAATATGTAATGGTATAAAATGAGTCCTTTTCACACAACAGAACCTCAGACGTGAATAAATAAAAACTATCCATCACAAGCCTGTGAAAAATTAATGAGGGTTCTGAGACGGGAGGAAAAATGGGGACCGAGGAGAGATGGCCCAGTTCATAAAAGCCTCCCTAAGTTTCAGATAGTAAATATCCTCGCCCCCGCCCCCTGCCCCACTTCCAGGTGAGGGTGTAAAGCAACGGGTTTTATTTTTAATGTGCTAAAAGCTACTTGTGCGATCTTAAAGTGGCAATTTGAGCAGGGCATTGAGAGATCACAGCCACATGCTCTTGACATCCAACTATGCTAAACGTAACCCCAAGTTGGGCTAGAGAGCTGGAGTTGATCTATTTAATTATTAATAACTCATAGCCAAGTTGCTTCCAGAAGGATTCCAGGCTGCTCGCAGTAGTTAGGAGAAAAGTAAGAAGCCTAGGGCTACCGTGGGGCCAAAACCTCAGGAACCAAAGAAAGCTCTGCTTTGTCCTCTTTCATCTTTGGCACTAGGGACACGCAGAACATGAGTGGCAGGATCAGTACTGCTTGCTGAGTGCCTGTTCTCTGCCAGCACTATTCCAGAGCTACAGCTAAATAAGCACTAATTGATACCTCACCCACTGTGACTCCATGCAACAAGTAGGGAAACTGAGGCTGGGAGGAACCAACTGAGCTATCTCAAGTCTAGCAGCCAAAACAAAAGATTAGCTAGCTCTAAGCCATTGTCCACCTCCAGCCATGCCTACACAGGACCATTCCAGGGAAAACTGAACATTCAGTGGAAGGCAGGAAAGGCGTGAAACAGTCGGGAGTGATGGCCGTCAACAGACCTGGGCCTTCCACTGTGCCACCAAGCCAAGGGCTGCTCCTGGGAAATGCGAAGGCGATGTCACCAGCGCATCAGCTGGTTTTCTGAGAGAAACCAGAAATCCACGTTTTTCAAATGAACTTTTTCCTATAAAACAAAGTATAGGGTCAAATAAAGTACTCTTGCAGGTAGAATTGAACCAGGACCATCTTACAATCATTTCCGTTATGCTAGAGAGTCCACAAGTGCAAGGGCCAAATATCAGTGCAGGCTGCGCGGTCCACACCTTGGGAGGACCCCCTGACAAGGTTAAACTGAAGGCAGGAGCTCAATGGTCTCACACTATGACTTGAGACCTATACTCAGAAGCACAGGAAATAAAACCAAAAACAGGCCAAAAAGGAGTACAAGGGTCTCATCCCACTGCTGAGAATTTTATTTTTAATCCTTTAAGGCGGTAGGGACTTGGTGAACACTCACAAAGTGCTGTCTGGGATTCCATCAGCTATGGAGAAAAAAAAGGCATTTTTAAAAAAATTTCTGTCTTCCCAATGGGAAAGCTAAGGAAAAGCCAAATCTAGAGCAGGCTTTGTGAGGTGGTCCCAAGGCACAGGGATTGAAAGCAGCAGGGAGCATGTCCTGAGAGGACAGGAAGCCTGAGGCCAACACAGAGGTCTCAGCTGGAGAATAATGACCCTTGGATGCTGAGGCGCAGGAAGCCCAACCCTACTCTGATGGGCACTGCTCACCACCGCTTGTGTCCACTTCACAGAAGGAGATCTAGTCCTGACAAAGTCAAGCAGAGCAGCCTGGTAGAGAAAGAGGACAGTTTCAGGGAGATACTGACTATGCAGAGATCTAGGTTCACTAACCTCTGGCCTTAGATCCCTGCATGAGTCACCACATGCATTGAAAGAGGGGAACCTAACATGAATCCTCAGCTCAAGGACTTTACAAATCAGTGAGGAAATCAGGATGAGTTTAGCTGTTACTATAAAATGCTTTTGTAAACAGTGATAATTCCATCAAAAACAATTTTATAAAGTGTTTGGAGTGCTGAATACGCAGTGAAAACTCTCAGCACAAGGAACCGTGAAATCCAATGGACTTCGATGTGTCAGTAGGAGTTAGACGCAAAGGGCTAGAGGACAAGGAGTGGGAACGGAAAATGCACACGAACAACAGACAGGCAGCAGCATGCAGCCTTGGGACACAGGACGTGATGCTAGCTCATCCTGATTCTGGGCCACAGTGAGGAAATCTGCTGGAGTTTTAGGAGTGAACTTACGTGCAAGTTGGAAATAACTGAGCAATTTAAGATATGAAGATGGCGAGTCTGATGCTGAATTCTCTGGTTCAAATCTGTTCATATAATTGTGCCTGGTAGATCCCATCTTGTCCACATCTCAAGTACCATATCAAAATCCAAATGCCAATAGATCCCTTTACTTGGATGTCCCAGATGCCCCATAGGCATCCTGGATTCAACAAGGCTAAAACCAATTCATCTTGCTACTATACACACTCTCCTTCTCATAACTTTTGTGCAGAGATGGCTCCATTTCATCCTCCATCACCCACTCAGAATCGCTAAGTTAGCCCTTTACCCGTCCTCCTCCATGCCTTCCATCTACAGCTGCTGATAGAAGTTTACTGCCCTGGCCTCCTTAGCATCTCTCACAGCTGCCATCTGCTCCCCATACTCTAGACAACAACTCACTGAAGAACTCAACAATTCTAGCTTGCGAGACTAGACGCATCCCCTGGCAGTTCCCCTCATTCCCCTTTTTCACTCAGCTACCCTAATAGTCTCCAAAAAGCAAATCTAGTCACTTCATAAGTCTGCTCTAAATTCCTTCTATGACTCCCCATGGCATGGACTTAAAAAATGTTTATTCAATGAACAGGTTCTCTGAATACACGCTGTTCTCAGCCTGGCATGGTGGAAGTCAGTCTGCAAAAAAAAAACACTTGCGAATGAGAGTTAGATAATAAATGAAGCTGTTTATTCTGAATTCCACCCCCCAACCACCCTGAAATAAACCAACACCAATCACCTTTAACAAATTCAGCGCCTTTATAAGGGGAATAAATTTGGGAAAGTATGTCTAAGCCAGTCAAGGCAGTACTAGAGGCTAGGAAGCCTGGACCTTAGCATTAGGCAACAGGATGACACTACAAATCTTCTAAGAGCACATGCATTGGATGCAGTCAGAACTGCTACACATCAGTAATGCAGTGAGAAGCAGGAGGACAATGAAGTTGAGAAAGGGCGCTGAGGGGTGGAGTAACAGTCAAAAGATTCTAACACTGACAGAGGAAAGATACAAGGCCCAAATTGGGGAAGGGAAATGAAGAAGAGGTGAATAAAAGAGTTTACCATGAAAAAAAAAAAAAAAACTTGCATGTAATCAATGACCATTAATTGTTAACATCCTTCCATCTGGAGATGGAACCCTAATGACAGACACCCCTAAGTCCTCAACACACCTGCTGTGGAGATCACTGGCTTGCAGAGGCAGAAGTCAAAACTAAATCATGATACAGTGCTCCTCACTAATGAGCCCTTTCTGACTTTAAACAGCTGCATAGTCTGGTAAAGTGAAAATAACATTATCCTTATATGGTTACTATTGTTTTTATTATTGTTATTATTATTATTATTATTAGCATTACTGCTACTACCATTATGAACTACATTGTTTTAAATATCAACTACAGAGTGCTTGCCACTTTGGGTGCACAATCGTCTCACCTAATGTTCATAAAGTTTGAACTTATTCTGTAGGCAGTTAGGTAGATGCTATTATTACCTGCTACGGAAGACTAAAGACGGCTGTAAATTCTTTGACACTTCTACAGTCAGAGGTAAGGTGTATGTCTAAACCCACTGAACTTGGCTGGCCTTTGTAACTGTAGTGATCATAGAAGTAGTATTCTGCCAGCTTCAAAGCCCGCCTTATGAGACTAGCAGTTTTTACTTTCTGTCTTTCTTTTTTTTTTTTTTTTTGGTATCAGGAATCTAACTCAAGAACTTGCACTTGCCAGGCAGGCACTTGTGCCGCTGAGCTATATTCCCGGCCCTTACTTTCTGCCATATGGACTCCACTTTCTCAGAGCCCTCCGTTAGATATCACAAATCTGACTACTCTGTGTCTGCCAGATTGTACAGGACACATGAAGATCTCTGAGCAACAGCCCCAGTGCAGACATCTTTGGGAAGGGTCCAGGCACATCTGTGACATCCTGGACCACATAAGAGCCAGTCTATCTCATCCACTAGGACAGAGTATCATGAGTGAGCTCAGACAACACCACTAGGAGCAGATGAACCATCCAGCTGAGCCCTGTTGGGACTCCTACTTCACAAGGATCACAAGAGAAATGAAATACAGTAGTTGCTGCTTTAAGTTTCTAAGTCTTGAGATAATTTCACATGCAGCGGTAGATAAATCAAAACACCCTCATTTTGCAGATGAGCTATCTGTGCCTGCAAGAGGTTGCCTGACTTGTCCAGAGTCCCCTGGCTGATAGGCTGTGCAGCCTGGGTGGGACCTTCAATCAGCCTGACGCAGCTGCACACAAGGAGTAATAATCCTTGGATGCACTTGAGACCATCATGTTAAGTTAAATAAATGAGACACAAAGCTTAAATATCACATGATTTCTGTTTTAGGAGAAACTCAAAGTATAAAGAACCAAGTAAGAAAATGATTAATAAAAAATGGGGAGATAGATTTTTACAAATGGGAAAGGACCCAAGTGATAATGGGAGGGAGGAGTTAGGAAGGGGGAGGGAATACAAAAAGAATTAAGATGTGTTATGTACATGTAGCAATCCCCCATGATGAATGTAATCATTGTGTATTGCAAATATGGAATAATAAAAGTAAAAATTAAATCAATCAATTGATCAATAAGTATAATTCTTGGAAAAACAAAGCTAGATAGGTAGAAGAAAGATAGGTAGAAACAAAGCTAGACTGGTAGAACTAAATTCCCCATGCTGTTTAGATTATGTGAGTAATACCAAAAACCTCATCTCATATGCCATATTTGTTTGGTATCATTAAGTCTGAGTGATGTTAAAGCTGCTTCTCTACCACCCACCAACCTTGCTCTCTGAGCAAAGTCTCAAGTAACTATGTTCACTGCTGGAAAAGCTAACCTCTCTAATGAGCAAGAAGTAAAGAAAAACCCAAGGACAAGTGATAATCTCCCTCCCCAAAGGCTGTCCTCAAAAAATCAACTAACTCTTATGTTCCTATAAGGAAAGGAAAAAAAGGAACACTGGCTTGAGCCTCAGACGGTACATGCCACCCAAGGAGACAGTCGTACATGTGCCACAGGTGGTTCAAACCAAACCTTCCAAAAGGAAGGTAACACATTCAAATCAAAGCTGCCTCATGAGATGTACAAATTATGGTCCTATTGTGAATGTGTGAACTGCGTTACTGCATGGGTTCCCTGACTAAAATCCAAATCTTGAAGAATTGTGAGCTCTGACACTCTTGTAATTGGTTCTCACAATCCTGAGACTATCCACAGTGCTCAAATGCTAAAAGAATCCAGGAAGGTGATAAATGTGGGCACGCTTCTGGGCTGTTACAATGTGAAACTTCAGCACATTGCAGTTATGTTCCAATGGATGAGATGCCAGAAGCAAGACTGAATTTACATGTGCTTGTGATTCCAGTTGACAAGACACATGTACTCATTCCTTCAACCTAAGCAAAATTCCCAGGACTACAACAGACCTGAGAGTCAGGTACCTAAGAAAACATCTGTGGATGGGACAACACAGGCAATCATCAAAAGTAATTGTTTAAAAATACACTTCAAAATGACAAAGGACAGCAGCCACAGACACATACTCTCCTATCTTGAAATAGGATTTGGAGCAACCGGCTTGATGTCATTATAAAGCTCTATAGAATAAATGAAAAACATCTTAATTTGATGCTGCATTATTCCAAATTAAACAAAATATTTGCACACCACATAGTACTGATGCATTTGTCAGATGATGAGCCCTTTGGATGCCACTGTCTCACCTGAACAAAACTACACAATGTGAAAATAGATCTGTTTATGCTTCCGAGATAAAAGGTCTTTTACCCTAAAATAGATCTCCCACTTCATTTCCTGCTTTCTCACAATGGATCAAGGAGGATGGCATAGTTCATGATTCTTCCTTGGTCAGCTCTTATGCAAGCAGATATATCATCCTTAGAAGAGCCAAAGACCAGGGAAATGCATCCAAAATACATAGGCCCATCAATTTAAAGGAAACAATTTTCAACCCACATGAAGTATTAATTCAAAAAAGCTGTAAAACAACAACAAAATACAAGTAGTCACTATGAAAACAGACCAAAATAATGGCTGTGAATGCTATAAAGATTATCAGTTCTGTGGCTACAGGGACTTGGTTCAGAATCTTAGGGCCAAAGCTTATGGTAATCAACTTGGGGTAGGGGTGGCATTTAAACAAGCAAACAACCAAAGGCTGCAGGCCAGAGAGCTTGAGGGCCATCATTTTTTTCATTTCTAACTCTTTATAATCTAAGTGATTGATTAGGTGATTTTCAAACTGTGAAGAGGCCATGATTTTACTCTCCTTATAAACTTACAATAGCAGCCAAGTTTCCCAGAAGCTGGCAGAAGACGTAAGACCCCAGAGTCAGATACTAAGGAGTTTGTATTACCCACAGCAGAGAAACCAGCATGAGCTTCATTTTACTGTCTGTTCCCTCCACCTGGCACCCCAGTCCCACAGGGAGATGTGGGTCAGGCCAGGTGGGCTCTGTGCACACAGAGATTTGGAGTTAATGTTGAGGAATATTGGGTTTGGGAATCCTAAACTTCATCAGGTAACTCTCCTGAAGCTTTGCCTAAAAGGAAGACAACAACCCTCTTATGCTGAATGTAAACAGCCTTGCTCTCTGCTCCCAGGGAGACACTATCTCCATCTTGCAAGGTCTTCTGCTGGGCAGTGTTCACTGCAAATGATGCTGGAAACAAAGGCTGCCAGGACTCCGTTCCTGACAATGTGTAAACACACAACATTCCTGCGGAACACTGCCCCTCAGCAATGGCAGGCAGAAGAAAGTACCAGAGCTGCCACAACCTTAATTTGAGGGCTTTATCCCATGAACTAACCATGCAGATTTTTTTTTTAAAGTGCCCATCAAAAAAAAAAAAAAAGAAGAAGAAGAAGTAGAAGCTGGAAATTTCAAGGCTTACAATTGAATGCCAATGAGATTCAAGGTTGGATCTGTGATATCATACACACTATTTCTGCTGAAAAACTGCCTTCACTTAAAAACAGAAACCAATTTGTAAATGTGAATTAAGTGCATACTCCACAAAAAATATCTGGTGAATGGGAAAAAACTCCTTACATGTAGATATAAATGTTTCCTGACAGATGTAAATGAAAACTAATACGGTGACATTTTTCAAATTAGCCATTGGAAAACATGGTGTGTGTGTGTGTGTGTGTGTGTGTGTGTGTGTGTGTGTGTGTTTTAAACAGCCTAAGCATTTTTCAGTTACGTTGGCCTAGGAAAGTTTTTATGAAAAGGATAATAAATAATTAATTCTACTGGCTAGAAGCTGCAACTCTTCCCTGCTTCAACAATATACATTGAAATGCTGTTTAAATTATCAGAGCAAATTGATTCAAAAGGCTTCCATTAGCAGCTGGCAAACAGGTTTGAAGTTGACTAATAAATTTTAGATAAAGATATAGCTGTGAGGATGGCAGTGCTGCAGTACTGATCTCCAAGTCACCAGTTTGTTAAATCAGTGGCTAAAGTCTAGATTTCTCCCATCTCATAACTCATTGTGTTAAACAATATGTCACAGGACAGCCAGGCAGAGTCAAACCAGAATGCCTATTTAGGAGCCATCAGGCATGAAGGTGTGGTAGCTGCTCACAGGGCTGGACTTCCAGCCATACTGGGTCCAGGTTTATTTAAACATCCCTTTCTGAGTCTATTCCACCACAGTTCCTGGTACATGCATCAAGGATAATCAGGCCCACCTATGACACAGAAGTTTCTACCCATGATACAACTTGCAAGATAAAGTCATACCTGAGATACCCAATCAGAAATTCTTAATCAAAATCAAAAAAGTTATACATGAGCTTCTTGTTTTTTGCATTGGTTTTTTGGAGGTTTTTGGGGATTTTTTGAGACAAGGTTTCACTACACAGTTCAGCTGGCCTTGAACTCACTTTGTGGTCCAGGTTGGCCTCAAATGTGTACCAATACTCCTGCTTCAGCCTCACAAGTGCTGAGATTACAGGTGTCCACCACCATGCTGGCCTTGCATGAGGCTCTTAGCCGTATCTATACGCATGCACTTCAGAGGCTGTAATGTGCTGCTATGGCTTATGGAATATTATGCAGCTATTCAAAACAGTAAATTAAAGTTGTACTTACTGGTCTGGAAGGAAAGACACTGAATGGTACCTACAGATGGTAGGGTGTATGTCCATTTATTTTACAGAAAGAGAACAAAACATTATAACACATATATTAACACGTATATTAACATGAAGAAAGCTGTTACAAGGAATAAATTATTAATCATGATTTCCTAAGCAAAGTAGAAAGGAAGGAAGGAGTAGAAAGAGTTTTTTAAAATGCCTTCTTTATATAATTCTAGGGTTTTAAAACATTATTCAAATAAGTATGCATTTCTGTTACTACTGACAAATATCTAATGCAAAACGAAAAAAAAAGAAGGGTGTGTGGCTAGCACATAATCATAAAATGGGCAAGTTGTTTATTTTCATCCTAGCAACTTGAAGAAGCCTGACAAGGACCTTTATATGCATACACTGTTTAACCTATTTAATAACCCAGTCCCGGGAAAAGGTAGTAAGAAGGAAGGGCATTGGAGCCAGTCAGGCCTACAGGCAAGTTCTGGCTCCATCTGCTTGCTCCTTCTGCACTTTTGGGTCCAGTTCTTGAGTTCTTCTATGTGCTCTGGAGTTCTTCCAAATGCAAAACGATTTCAAGAAGTGCAGTGAGCCCATGTACAACACCCTGACACCAGTCAGCTCTTTCCCTGGGACATCTACCTGGGCGCAGAATAAAGCACATTTGCCTTACCAGTGAGGCAGGCCGATAACATGGAAATATGTTACAAGGAATTGATGACAAAGAAACTCAACTTTACATTTTCACACCATTCAAGTTCATACCATCTATTAGTGGAGATGGAAGCCTAGGGCATTTTTTAAGGAATTTCATGCTTTCTTTTCTTAAGATTGCAGAGCCACTTTTTCACTGGAGACTCTGCATAATATTCCCAGCCTAGGTCCCACCAAGAGAAGAGTGGGGTCACAGGTGCAAATCCCCTAGCAGACACTGTCCTGCACTAACAAAGATCTGAAGCAGCCCAGGTAAGAAGGCTAGCGACCTCCTAGGCTATCTCAGAATGGGACCAGTGGCAGGTGCTTGCAGCCCATTCCTTGGGCTGGACTTACACACCACCAATGCCAGTGTGATCTGCAGGGGCCCGGCCTTCTGAGCTCCCCAGCTCTGCTTACCTTACCAGGGGAAGGTGCAAGGGTGATGCAGACCACTGAGGTCGCCCTCCTGCAGGACAGCCACAGAAGCCAGCAACGGTTAACTTCGACTTTCAATTTTTAATGGTCTACAAAATCACATATCCAAATTGTGCAAATGGAGAAAATGAACTGAAAAGTGAGAGTTGTTCATTTTTAATGAAGTTCATAATTATATAACAACAAAACAAGCAATTAATTTCTGCATGGCTACATTAACCACTCCATACTTAAATGAGGCAGAAAGAATAACTGAAAAGAACTGTCTTTCTTCTAAGATAAAGATGAGATACAAAATTGTGTGTGTGTGAGAGACAGGGAGAGAGAAATCTGCATGCATCTAACACTTTTGGTAATATTCCAATATTGGGGGGCTCAGTCCCCCCAAGAGGGCTCAGTGGCTCCTCACACAACTTCGTGCAGCAGGTACTATGCATTTCTTCCATTTGACAGATAAAGGATCTAGGGTTAAGAAAACTTACAGAACCCCTGGGTTCCTACAGCCGGCCAGTGCAAACCAGACTGAACTCTGTGGTCCAGCTCATGAGTCCGGGGGTCATCACTCTGCTGTCCGGCCTTCAGGAAAGGAGAATAAAGGCAGCAGCAGGGGCCAACAAACTTTCCCGACAGGACAGAAAAGTAAATAATTTAGGCTTTAGGAACCACAGTGTCTCAGTCCCAACTATTCAACTTTGCTGTGAAAAAGCCAACGTAAAGCCAGACGACATATGGATGCAGCAATGCCGGTCAGCCGAGCTGTGTTCCCATAAAACCTTACTTACTGACCCTGGAATGTATTTTCACACAATTATCATATGTAACAAATTATTTTCCACTTGATTTCTTTTCTCTAAATGTTTCAAAACGTAAAACGCATTCTTGGTTCACAGGCTGTACAAAAAGTATGGTGGACCAGAGTTGGTGCCTGGACCAGAGTTTGTGGGGCCTTCCATTAGAAGCAACGGCAGGCGCCTGAGTGAAAGTGTCAGGAAGGCCTGACGTTGAGCCCAGGCTCGCTCTCCTTACGTAATCTGTAAGCTTCCTACGCCCAGTTAAGCATGCCTCACTTTCCATGTCTGTACAATGAGGAATTAACATCCACCTCAGTGATTAGATTGAAAATTAAACTGAAATCGCATATATAATGGACCTAGCATTGCACTGGACAGATAGAGAATTTGTTCAGAGTTCATTCACAGAACAAATCACTTGCTAGGTCCCCAGTGCAGGCTAGGAAATAATTTATTCACTCCAGATGCAGCTGTGAAACAACAGACACAACTTGCCATCCTCATACAGCCTTTATTCTAATGCTAAGCTTTACAAAAAAAAACTTTACCCGTATTGTCTTTGTCCATATGGGTGGCTATAACAAAATACTGCAGGCTGGGTACTTTACAAACAGCAGAACGTTAGGTTCCCATAGCTCCAGGGGCTGGAAGTGCAAGATAAAGGTGTTCCAATGTCCCAGTTACCTCAAGCCCTAAAAATGTGCAGGAATCCCTCCTCTAATCCTAAAAGAAATGACAATAATTGGCAGGAAAAAGGAAGACAAGCACTGTCTTCTCATGAGCAGGACTTAGAATGGCATAATTTTCCCACATGAGAAGGAAGAAAACTCCTTCATTCATCTCTCACCGCTCTGACGTGGTGGTCTCAAACAGCCTCTTAGACTGGTCACGAGGAGAAGCCCTGCCTCATGGGCTATAACTCACCTCCACCCACAAGGATCCTCTGGGCCCTGTATGGTGCTGAGGAAATTAACACTAAGTGTCGCTCCATAGTGATCAAGGCCCAAGAAGTGATTCTCATGACGGCACTGACAGACACACTCAGAGCGGTGGCCAGAAGCACACCATCCAGGGAAAGGTGCACCTTCCACCTCTCCATGACAGAAAGGTATCAGAGCTGAACTCGCTCACTCCGGTGCCTTACTGGAGACATCATGAGCCAGCAAGCAGGATGGGATAACGGATGGAATGCAGTCAAGCTCTTCCTGCGCTGCCCAACCTAAATGACACCCCCCTGAGTGAGCCTAAGTGCGGACTCCTAAGCCATCAGCCTGCCTCACTGAAGGTGCATGGTCAGGGGTGCTGGTGTCCTTTATACTCACTCCAAAGAAGTGGCAGAAAAATCTCTGGGGATCCAGACTCAAATACTTGAATAAATCTTTGTTGACTCCAGCCATTGAAAGACCTTTTCTCACTGCAGTACTGCACTGTGCCATCCCATACATCTTTCATCCGGGGAGAGCTCCCCATTGCCTTTTGGGCAAGCCCTCCTCCCTAGTGCACATCTAGGGAGCCCACTCCCACCTACTGCACCAAGTACTGAGCACATGACCCCTCTGGACCAATCAGGAATGGCCACCATGACTGGTTCAAAGATGGCCCAATCAGAGTGAAGCCCTGAGCACTGACGGCATCTACTGGGAAGAGAAAATCGCTCCTGCATAGGGTAGCTGAGAAGTTGGTTTATGAACCAGCAGGTGAAGGTCAACTGTCGTGCTATTAACAGATCGTGAATTCTCTCAGAAACAGCCAGGTTTGCCTAGAAATGAAGAACAACATCTCTGTAATCTACATCTTAAACTCACCCAAGGTCGCCAAGAATCTTTACTAAAGATTACCTATCTTTTAACAATACTTTTTAGACACCATACTTTTCACAAGTCATCATTTTCTGTCAAATGCCCTGGGGAACTTCCTAATTAAAAGAGAGAAGAAAGAAGGGAGGGATGGAGGGAGAGAAGGCAGGCCAATGAGCTGCTTGGTTATATGGTCTACCCTAAAGCTTAAACTGAGTTTTATTTTCAAATATATTTCCTATAAGCCAATAGTATAATATCATCAAAGCAAGACCCTCCATTGACTGACCCACAGGCTCTGTGGTATGTGAGAGCTGCTAAAATAAATAAATCAATAAAATAAAAGGCTCAAGTCTAATGTGGCCCACATACCTTACATTTGAAAAAGTAAAACGAAGACCATCCCTTAGCAGCTCCTCTGGATGGCCATGCCACAGGAAGTATAATGGTTATGACCAGCGCCGAATTGGTCTTGAGGTGTGATGCAAACAGCACAGGACTCTCCTTCATCAAAGCCCCTTAAAGTCCTTCCCCTGGCCAGGCATGGATTATGCCAGTCAGAGCAACCTGGGCAAAGACGTCAGCGAGCTCGGCACACCCTAAGCATATGCAGAAAGCAAGAGGCCAGTTTATCTAGGATGGAGTGTTGGGATAAGTAGGGACAGTGAATTTCAGAAGTCATTGGTCACAAATGCTACCTGAGGTTAAACATATACAGATAAGTAGATGCCGAAAATGTCCAGTAAATAATAACAAGGGATCAGAAGCAAAGATACCACCAGTCTCATCCTAGGCAGTCTGGAAGGAATTCATAAGGTCATCCTAAAAGGTTCACCAGAATCAGCCAGACGAAGAACCACCCACTACATCAGAATGAGAGGCTATACTTAGTCATAAAAGCCTCACCTGGTTTCTTAGTAAAGAGACGCTGGAAGGACTTGTCAGAAACCTCTGTATATCATCTGTGGTAGATGTGACAGATGCTGGTGATCAACTGCACCTGAATTCTATCATAATGAGAAAGTTCTCATCAGTCCTCTTGGTTGTCTTCATTATGGTGAAAATTTTGTCAGGTATTATTACGAGATATAAATGCCAGGTGTGCAGACAACATCAGTGGTCCTCACACTTTCAAAATGCGTGCTTCTGCCTGAATGAGACCTCTTCCTACCAAAGCTGTACATTAAGCAGAAATACAACACATACAAGATGTTCTCAAAGTATGAATCCGCCAAGGTGATGGGCCAAGGCTGAGCCACTGGCAAGGTAAAATGTGGCCAAGCCACAGATTTGTCAATAGGATATGGGAAATACTCACCATATGTACTTGAATGGTTGACAGTTTCCTAATGCTAATTGATTATGTACTAATAACACCATCAGCTTATTTTAAAAGCTGTTCTAATCTGCCAAGTGAACATTCTAATAGCTATTTAAAGAAAATATGCATATTATGATCACGTCAATCATCAAGAAAATAAAACATGATTTGGACACAAAGAATTCTCACTTTACCAACAATTCCCACAGTAAAATAGGGAATTCTAAGCTCAAAACACAGATGACAGCAACTCTCAGTGGCTGTAATATGAAGTAGACACAAAAATAAAAGCATAAGGAATCATTTGTGAGAATAATTTCTATGAGTTGCATAAACATATGCCCCATCATATTTAAAAGGAATGCAGATAATACAATGGACAGCAATCATTATGAATGACAGGTCTTTATCATTTTCTATTCAAAACAATTTTAATTTTAAAAGATGATAAGTACACAACACAAAGATACAAAACCAAGTATTTAATGCTCCTGAGTAACTTCTCTATTTTAGTTAAGGTGAAGGTAAAATTAAGTTTTCCTAATTTCTTTTATGTGTCAATTCACCAAAAACATCCAACTATGATTGTGTTGGTTAATTGTGGTGCCAACTTTTAAGAAATGCCTAGCAGACTAGTTTAGCATGTAGTCTGGGTGTTTGTGGATGAGGGACTTCCTGAATAGGGAAGACCTACGCTAGACGTGAGTGGCACCAACCAATAAGCTTGTAACCTGGATGACATAAAAAGGGAAAGAAGAAGGAAGTCTCAATTTTGCTTCTTTGGAGGAGCTCCAGGCTGTGCCATTCCCTTTGGAGGAGCTCCAGGCTGTGCCATTCCCTTTGGAGGTCCACCTCAAGGCTTTCCTCACAGGCTGTTCAACCTTCGATCAGACCTTTCAGCTTCTCAAAGAGACATCAGACCCTGCAGTGAACACTAGGCCTTCAATTCCTGAGTGGATCTTCCAAGCTCTCCAGGATGCAGACAGCCCTGTTACACTCTTCCACCTCAACTTTGCAGGTGGCTATCATAAGCCTACCTTGTGAATTCTTTATATATTAGATAGATAGATAGATAGACAGACAGCATATATCAAATTCAACAATTACGTATTAATATTAGTGAAGCCTAAGTGCTACAGTGATCTTTAATGTTATACACTGGATAATGAAGACTAATACTCATTTGTTCATGTTGCTTCTACTGCCCATCCCTTTCAGAAAACTAAAAAGATGTCAGGTGCCTCTTTGACTAGGGACCTCAAATTAGAGCACTGGTATATTTTGTAAATATTTTAATGATCTTGAAACAACTAAGCAAAGTGAGTTTTTCTCCGTATAAACAGATGAACAGAAAATAAAATGACATTGGTGGGCCTGCCTCTATGAAGCACACTATTACCAAAGCTTTTTTATGGAACTTAAAGTCTTCCTCTATTACTACTTACCAAGAAAATAATTCCAAATAATCCTAGGGTAGACCCACTATAGTTAAAAAAATAGAAGCACAAACTTCTACAAAGTGCCCCCTCATTGCTCTAAGGCATAAATTGTTCAACGTAAGCTTTGAAAGTATTTAATTAATACTTTATCCTCAGGGGCTGGGGATTTAGCTCAGCGGCAAAGCGCCTGCCTGGCAAGCGCAAGGTCGTGAGTTCGGTTCCCGGTACCGAAGAAAAACCAAAAAAAAAAAAAAAAAAATACTTTATCCTCATAGTCAATTTAATAATGACATAATACTGTCAAAATTCTGTTTCTTCAAATAATAGCCAATTTTTACTTATAAACAAACAACAACAACAAAACACTGACCAATTCCCTGTGAGAGTTCAAATTCCTAACACAGGAATTGAAAGCCTTCCTCAAGCTGTTCTGACTCAACTTCCAATTTTCCCATGCTTCCCTTAAAATACACACTGACCAACAGGGTACTCTGTCACTGTCAGCTACAGCCCCAGTGGCTCAAATGGGTTGCTGAATGAGTGTTTTAGCAGTCAGACCCTCAGACCTAGGGAAGACAGACCTCACGTTCTAATCCTTTTCTTCAGAAAACATCATGCATGCATAAAATCCCAACAAAACAACTTACTAAGAAACACAGGCACTTCGATAACTAGAGATCTGCTACTCGGCACTGGTATGGTATGACCTGAGAGATCCTAAGCCTCGCCTTTCATAACTGTACTGTGAAGCCCCCAGGTAACTGGGGCTCCACATCGCCTGCCCTCTGCACTGCAGCTGAATGCTTTGATGCTTAGAGGTGTACTGCTCTCAACCTCAGGGACCAAATGTTCTCGGGTGCCAGGAGGATTTGAGTCTTGAAACCTTCTGGATAACAGAAAAGATAAATTAACTTGTCACATCCTTCCTGTCAGCCTAAATCCCATAGATTCTTGTATAACGAAGTACTGTGTCCCAGTAATACGGTGTCCATTGTTTTAGGTTCCAATTTGTGACTTAGGAAGCTGCTAAGTGACAGGCATTCACAAGTGCAAGGGATTGCTAGTAGGAAAACATCATCTGATTCCTACATTTGCACACCTGTAGGACTAGAGCGGACATGCACACAGCATGATACCAATTCTCTTCTGTGGTCATCAGACGGAGGGTCCACGCTAGAATTCCAAATTGTCCCATCTTTATTTTTATAAGTGGTATGATTTAAATTAATATCTAAGAATTGAAGTTCAAATCTCACTGACTATGTTTCATTTTATACTGTTAGACTAAAACCAAACATTTATGAGTAAAAATGTCTACATATTCTCATTATTATTTGAGGTTTTCATATAAATTTTAATAGGTAACTTAGTAATGTATATCAAATTTCTTTAAGCTAAGATGTCAAAGATTTTAAGATGCCCAGCACTGCTTTTTTAACTGAGTATTCTTAAAGGGAAATAATGTAAAAGTATATTTAAAAAGTCCAACGTATTACAAATGTTTTAGGCTATACTTTTGCAAACTATGTAAGAGTTTATGCTCTAGATCACCATAATTTAACTCAACTGTTGAACATTTTAAAAATTTCCATTTCTCTAAGATATTTTCCTAGGTATGAAAATCCTATGGGCCGTTTTTGTTTTTGTTTTGGCAATACAATACAAAAAGCTTCGAGTTTGAACACGGGGCCTTTTTACCGAGCCATGTTCCCAGCCTTTTACAGTATTTTCTTTTTTATTTTGAGACAAGGTCTCACTGAGTTGCTAAAATGTCCAGGTTCAACTCAAACTTGTGAGTTTCCTACCTCAGTCTCTCAGAGGGCTGAGATTAGAGGACAGCGGGTCCAGCTAGTATTTGCTAAACTGCTGTTAACAATAGCGATTAAACAGCAATTTCCAGATTATACTTTAGTATTGCACTGCTGAATCCTTCCCATCCAGTAAGAATGCCTTCTTGTATGCTACTGCAACACGACAGAACAGTTTTCATCTTTGTGAATTCTGCATCCATAAAAGTGGGAAAATTTGTTTCTATTCCAAATCATTTCTTCTCTGCTAATAACCCTGAATTTTCCAAATATTTCTTTTTCTCTTGTATGACTTTTTAGAATTGTGTTAACGTGTCCTTTTTGTTTTTGGCTTTTCACCTGTTGATTTGCAGGAGCTGTTTATTTATTAAGCAGATTAAATATCTGAATGGATGGCAAAAAAAATTCTATTACTAATGCAAACATATACTTACAGACATAATTCAAAACTGTGCTTCTGTTATTAATGTGGTGCTAAATTACTTTATGAGTTCTTAAAGATTCTTATTTTTGGCAAGTTTGAGGCCGGGAATGAGACGATGCCTGTATTTCCCTGTGTGAGCGCCAGTCGCAGTATTCACAGGCCAAACACATGGTTAAAGCAGGCGGGAAGTGAACACTGTAAAGCAGAGATTTGTGGAGTGTGATAATGAGGCAAGTCGTTACGTTCTAACTGGTCTTAACTGTTCCATAAATGTTTCTTTTACCCTGTAAACTTTAAGGTCAAGATAATATGGGACTACTTAGAGTAAAGAAGCCCCGCGTGGGCCTTGGCTAGAGAACAAATCTTTTCCTAGGGGTCGGGGGTAGGTCTGGAATACTCTTTAAAAACTGTTGGATGAACTCCGGAAAGTAAATTTTCTTTGCTAGCACAAGTGCCAAGCTGAGACCAAGAACAAGTCGGCTGTATCGTTCACCTTTTGGGTAGTTCCTGGGGGTCTGTGGGAGATGCCAGCCTCCCAGAATGGTGTGTTTTGTTTGCTAAAGCAGAGCTTTGGCAAATACACCGCGAATTTAGCTACCGAAGCAAAAAGGCAACCTTGTCCTCCACAAAGCAAGATCATCTCCGTGGCTTTCTGGTTTTCCTACCATCTGTGATGTTAATACCCAAAAGCAGTATGTCATCGTCAAATCTCCAGTGAAGCTATACTCAGATTATCTAGTCCGTTTTCTAATCCTTTTTTAATCCCAGAAAATTAAGAGCTAACAATACATGGTACAATTTACTGGCATATTAAATTAACAGTAGAATTTTCCCCTAGCTGTTATTAATGCTATAATTTGACTGGTTTCTTTTGGTACAAGGAGCCAATATAATTTTTAAAACTTCCTTTTAACATCATTAGTAAATGTGAAATCGATGGATTATTGGCTAGTGCATGAAACATTGTAGATATCACAAGCTATGCTTCTAAGATAAAATATTTTTAAGTATATGGACAATATTGTATTAATGGACATCTCTGAATTCATGACAGTCATCCAACTGTCTTATCTACTTCATAATTATATACAAGATGACTTGGATTTACATAGAGTTGTTCTTCCAGGAAGCAAAGTTTGGAATATTTTATAAACTTTATTTTCTGATTTTGCAGGAGAATTTTTAAAAAGTGGAAATACGTCGAGTTCACAATGCAAGGCAGAAAAGACTATGGCACAGGATGGTGATCTGTCCCAGGTCAAACTGCAGGGTGGTGACTGAAAGGATATCAGAATCAAAGTCTAGAATGCCAAGAGTTCCAACAGCTGTGGAATCACTGTCCCCATCAAAGCAGCAAAGTGTGCATGCTAACTGTCCCAGATCCTTCCACAAGAGAGTTGTGTTTTAATTACACAGCCTCCAGTGAGGAAGGGATTTGGGGTGAAAGAACGCTCTAGACAACCTCAGATTCTATTCCTGGGTTTTAATAGCAAGATTGCCGGGGCGGGGGGGGCGGGGCAGTGCTTCCCTCCAAGCTACCCCAGGTTCTCCACACAGCAGTGAGATGCTGTCCTGATTTATATCACTCCAGACAAACCCAAAGAGTCCATGCCATTCAATCTCCTCCACTGCCGGCTCTGAGGAGTCTGCACTGCCTCACGCGAGGCTGTTACTGTCAAATGGCATTCCCCAAATCCATCAATACTGTCTGCTGCCAAACACAGACCCTGCCGCTCCACAGGTTGCAAATATTTCAATCATTGTGCAGACCTGCAGCGGCATCTGAGCAAAACTGGAAGCAAACTCGGGAAACCTGATGGCTTTATTTACCCTTCCAATGTTAAGAGAAACATACACTGCTAAACTTTCACTTCCCAAATGTTTACTGGGAGATTAGAAAAACAACAGATGACAGCCAGTGTGTCAGCCCAGAAGAATCACAAAAATCCTTCTTTAAACAACCTAGCAGCCAGATGAAGACCCCAGGCCAGGAGCCTGTGTGTGTTCAAGAAGTTCATGGGGGCTGGCATTCCTTTGGATTGCTGAGACATAAAAAATAAAGCCTCAAGTGCAAAGCCCAAAGAAGGACTCCCTTGGCCTCACCTGAAGCAAAAGTTTCTAGATCTGTCTCATTCTTTGAATCAGATGCAGGGGTCCAAGTCTGTCTTGTATGATTATGTTGTATGCTGAATTCAATGGGTCAACACTATTTAAGGAGATCAGATCCACCTACTGGTATGCATCGAAGATGGTATCCTACTGGATTCTAAAGAGAGGCATCTGAGCCAGTCAATGACTCACCAGTGTCTTTCTCTGTTCTCTGTTCGTATCTGTATATGAACTCATCAATTATTCATTCATTCAACAAATATTCTCTGAATGCAAATGAAATGTGAAGCTCATCTTATCCTGCAACCATCCTATTCTTCCCATTTAGCAAATGACAAAACTGAGGCCCAGAGATGGTAATTCAATCATCCAGGAAAGTAATAAAACTGAGCCTTCTAAACCAAGTGCATTTCCCTTCTGGACCAAGCTCCTTGGTTTGTTAGAGCAAACAAACTCCTTTCTGTGCAATCAACTCAGGAGTCAAGTTCCGGGAGAAGAAAAGCTGGAAGACAGATCAGAAAGGAGGCGATGAGGTAGCGGGCTGGAGCCAGAGTGGGATGGTGATAGCCAGTCCTCCACTCACCCCAACCTGGAGCAGCATGGAACCGTGTAAAGTAGACAGGTCATAGAAGTGGGAGTCGGAGAACGATATCCACACCACGACATGGATGGTATGGCTCTCACTAACTTCCTTCCTTTCTGTAAACTTAAGTTCTTCATCTAAAGAATGGGAATAACAAAAAATTCTAAGGAGCAAATGTGATTATACATTTGTAGGGGCTAAAAAATGTCTGGCTACTATAGATGCCCAGTAACCTATGGCGGCTGTTATTTTTCCTGCGTGGGATGTGTGATGCTTTCTACGATTCTAGCAAGTTTTCCTAAGTGTGTGTATGTGGAGGCACGACGTGTGTCCCCCACAGCAGGAGGGATGTGCTGTCCCCTGCCTCTCTTTATTACCCAGGATGCTGACTTCTGTCTCTCCTCTGGTTAAGCACAACAGCTAATTCACTCCAAAGAATTTACAGCCTTCTTTCTTGGCAATTACCTTCTTTGTGTCTTCCAAGTTTTTAGATCCGTTAGGTTTATTCCTTTATGTTTCTTTTCCCTGCTTCTGAAAGCTTTCTGTTCTGGCCCACTGTGCCGGAAGTCAAGAAACCTGGAAAGTGCTGTGCAGGCTCATAAAGTCATGGAGCCAGGACCAGGAGGCCGGGCAGCAGTGGGGGTCAGGCTGGGCCAAGACAGTTAGGCCTTCACTGGTTACAGCAAATGTTATACAGTCTAAAAAACAGGAGGCCTTGGAAGAGACTTGTAAAAATAACAGGAGGGCTTCCTGAGAAGGTGCAGAAAATAGACGGGAGGGTTGTGGGTGGCCTTTAAAGTATGCTGCAGGCCACACTGACAATATTCTGAAGGGCTCTTGCACAGCAGACTTCTCTGCAGATTCCTCTGCTGAGCCACGGACCGCAGGATGTGCCTGCACCCCAGAGAGATGGAGGTTTTGTTCCTGGGACTGGGGCTCAGAAATGTGGGGCAGTAGCACACACACCACCTGCTGCTGTCCAAGGGCACTTAGAGAGGGGAGGGACAGCCACCCAAATGCATGTCACTGTGACAGAGAAGCGGCGGACCTCTGTACAGGAGGACAAAAATGGGCTGCTTTCCTGGAAAGGCGAGGGCGCAGGTAATGATACACAGAAGAATCCTGAAGACCATCACTCCAAGGTCTGTGGGAAGAGAGCCAACTGCAAGAGCACAGGGGATTCATTCTGAGCACATGGCTGTGTGGAGGAGCTCGGTGGTTATAACAGGTTTTCACTACAGAATCACCTGAAAGCCTGCAGGCCTATTCCAGGGGATGAGAGGGTCGGGCAGAAGGGCACCCTGAGCTGGTCCTGATTCCGTCATTCCGTTCCTAAATCACTGTGACATACCTCTGACAGTCAGCCTCTGGGGCCTGATCTTCCAAATTCCACTGTAGTGAAAGTAAGTTGTTTGAGCCACTCAGTGGCTGTTTAAAACAAAAATAAAGTCTGAAATCTACGCAGTGAGATATCTTCCTCTGGCTCAAATGGAATCTACGAAGGCAGGTGGGACTCAGGCACTGCAGCTGACACTATTCAACTGTGTCCGGGAACCCACGGTGTCCAGGAGTCTCAGTAGAACCTGCTTTACTGAGAGCCTTGGAGTTCCCAGAGATACTGGGACAAAGTGATAATGACCCTCAGCATAGTAACAAGGCCTTAAACAAATTACTTAATCCACGTAAACCCAAATTTTTGTCTTCTGGGATACAAGAAAAGTAATAGGAATGTTAGGATTAAAAGGTACAAGGAAATAGGTACCAAATTCATCTTTACCCTCTTCTAAAACAGGGTTGGAAAATTTGAACAATTATTCTGATCTAAACAGAGGGTACAGACCGACATTTATAAAGGGCCAAGGTAAATAGATGATATTCCGCCACTATTTGCGTTTCTATCAGCCTCTATGCTGAATAATCAATAATAAATGTTGTTTAAACAAATGGTGTAATTTTCCAATCTGTGTTGTTCTAAACCGACCTTTCCTCCTCATTGCCATTTGTAATGCATGCATAATTCATTGATGAAGCAGAAGGAGAAATAAGGATGTTGATCTCAGTGGCCCTTTTTGGGTTGTTTTTTGATAATTTGTTATAACCCCATAAATAAAACAAAGCTTGTCGGTGTAAATATGTATTGTGTTATCTAGAAGTATATTCAGAGACTAAAATAATAAAAGCTGGTCTACCTCTCCTGACAATTTCGAGGCATAATTAATTGCTGGTAAAATGTCTTCTAGAACTTGGAAGCCCTAAAGTAGAAGGGAAAGTAAGGCTATTGTCAACACAAATGCTAAAAGAAATGCCTGAAGGGTAGAGTCACTCGCCATTTGGAGGACTGTTTGCATTTTGTGAGCACCCTGGTTGGGAAGGCAGGAAGAGTGATTCACAAGGTACTGCTGGTCAAGTGGAGAGGTATGTGCCATGTGATTCTTTAACAAATCATAAATCAAGGGGTTTGCAGAGGTAACTTCTATCAATGTTAACTCCTGATTGCTGTGTACACACACATACACCTCCATCTAACCAAAGTATACTGCAAAAATGTGTGAATGCACATACATAGAACACACAGATTTTTTTTAATAAAGCAAAATCAAGGGGTTTCCAAAGCTAACTGGTCAACTCTTGCTCTGATCTGCTATTTGTTCACCTGCATGCACTCATGTGCAATAAACCTTTTCAATATGGGAGACAAGAGCAAGATGCCCCTCTTTCCCCAAAGGGCACCTCTGTGTGCTCCCTCAGATCATAGCTGATGACATGTCAATGAAATGGTGCTTGCTCTCCTCCCAGAGATCAAAATAAGGGCTTAACCTGCAATTTACACTACAAGTCCCGTGATACTCGCCAGATCTGAAGACTTCATTCTAATCTTCCCTGCTGAAAAAATAATCAAATACTCCAGCAAAGATGTATTGACAACTCTTAATTAACCATGCTAATGGGGGGAAACAGAGAGCACGGATAAATGCAATCCATGCATAACCCAAAGCCTTCCTTTGGCTATTAATTTCTAAATTCCCCCTCACTAAACCTTCCTGAGAGAAAGTGAGAGAGACAGGGGCCACGAGATGAAAGCCCACGAATACTTTAACAATAGAATTTCCTGATGTCTTCATCCGTGCCATGCCAATCAACTGCTGGACATGCTAACAACCAAGGACATGGCCAAGGACACCGGGAGTTCTAAGGTATGGAGGTTCAGGGGGATGTTTCCAGAGCCTTTGAGTATAAGTAAATATATGCTAGTGGCTTTTAGAATAAAGTTAGCTGGAAGAGCTGTGCGGCAATGCAGGCTGACTTGATGGGGACCTTCGAGTTCCTCATCTGCTTATTACCTCTCCACAGTTATAAGGCAAAGATGGGAGAAAGGCAGCCAAGCCTCACGGTTACATAAAGCACAGGGGCAACGCTTTGTAATAAGCACCTGACTGCAGCGGATCAGGACTGCAGAAAGGGCAAAGGCAGAGGCCTATAATTAGCAAAGCAAAAGGAGGATGGAGGAGCCAGCATGTCCCTAAAGGAGCAGATGAACAGCATTTATGAAGCATCTTCTATTTTGCAGCCCCCCCTCAGAACATACTGTAATGCAGTGTCACGAAATAAAATCTGGGAATGGAAACTGGGCAGAGACTAGGAGTGGGCTTTCTCGTCCTCCTTGAAATATGTGGCGCAGCCACATCAAATAAGAGAAGCATAAGCCAGGCAGTACGAGCAAGTTACCCCACCATCTGAACCTCCACCACCTCAGACAGTCATCTCTGTACCTTGGCACAGCACAGGCACCCGGGAGGCAGTCCCTACAGCACCATCAGCTTGTGTCTGTTAAACACGGCCAGGCATGGGGTCGGGACTATCTCATTTAATCTCACCCACAAAACACTGGCTGATGTTATCCCTCTAACACAGAGAGGGAAACAAAGGCACAGGAAGAGTGAAGTCACCGCCCATAGTTGCACAGCTAGGAAGGATCAGGGTAAAGAATCCTATCCAGAGCATCAAGCTTCAGAACCTTGACAGTGGCAATTGTGAAGCTCTGCCTATGGTGCCTGATAGACACTGCACTCAGCTCTTTGTGTGTTCTCCCATCTAATCCCTGCACAGCCCTACAGATTAGTGATTACAATAGTGCTCTACAAATGAGGGACTTGCTCTTGGAAAGGGGCAGTAAGCTGCCAAGGTCATAGAGCCAGGGAGCAGGGGCAGCGCGCCCAAGGCCAGGTCTGTCCCTCCAGGTGAAGGTAATGATTAAGAACACAGGTCCGGAGCAGGTTTGAATCACTCTGTGTACAGCTGCTCACTGGGGACTTGGCCTCAGCCCTCTGATTACTGTAGGGCTTTATTACTTTCTGAATTCCCCTCGCTTATCACACTTGCCCCTTCCTCCCTCTTCCCCTTCTCCTGCCCTTTCTTCCCATTCAGGCCAGTGCCCCACCCCCACCCTCAGCCCTCTCCACTGTTCAGTGCTGGTGAAACGTTCGCCATTTCAAAAACCATGCTAGAGTGGAGAGTTTGCAATTTTTGGGAAGAAAGGGGCCACGTACATACAAACAGCCAAGTCCCAAATGTACTTGAAACCATCATTTCAGTTCACCTAAGCTTACACAAACACAGTTTCCACGTTTAGATCTCCTTACTTGCAGAGCTGGGGAGGTCAAACTCAGGAGCAATGGTTCTCACCTGCATCTGAAACCAAGGTCTGGCTGCATAGCTGGTTTTTGAAATTTTGTTTTGTTTTTGCTTCCGTCTGCTCAGTACTGAGAATCGAGGCCAGAGTGTCAGGCGTGCTAAGCAAGTGCTTTACAGTTGGGCCAGATCCCCTACCCCTCCGCACAGTTTAAAACCTCAGCCTAGGCTCCTAGTGAACACATCCCGGATCTCTGGGTCACATGCTGAATATTAACAGGTTTAAGAGGACGCCAGGTTTACATTTAAAATACTGAGACAAATTGCTCAAGAGGCTAATGCGACCTGTACCCAACACTGCACCAGGAGTCACCATTAAGATGCATAATACAGAGGGCATGGTGCGTGCAAGGAGCCCCTGGAGACAGTGAGCCCCCTCACAAACCCAGAACGGAGAGAGTGATCAGCGAGGCCCTGGCCCATGTCAGCTAATCCATAAAAACTAGTCTCATTCTTTTGTGAATGGCCCGGTCTGCTTCTCTTCATCAGACGAGCCCCCCTCCGCTTCTAAAGCTGAAGTCCCTTCCTATGTTCTCTTTCTGACCCTGTCTAATAAATCTGCCTGTGCCTCCCCCCACCGACGCATCCTAAAATGCTTCTCTGTGATGACAGCCAATGAACCTACTCCACGGGGTGCAAGCTAAGGTCCCATCTCCCCTTCGGGGGGCCCCATCTGGTGACCCCACCAGGTGCATTCACAGGGCACCTCCCCTGCATCCTCACTAAAGTTACATCCTTCAGGGTCCCAGGAGAAGTTTCTGGACCCATGACATGAAAAGTACGCAGCAGAGCACTCGGGGTGCAAGAGACAGTGGGTACACTGTCCACAGAGACCAAAGTCTGCCAGCTTTTTACCATCACTGTGCTCAGCACTCCTGAACTATGTCCATGAAAACAAGCTCCTCTGCCTGGGCCGGCCCTTGGTCCTCACAGTCCCTTGCCAGGTCCTCGCACACCGTCCTGACACCCTACATTCTGCACATTGCATTCACTCAACAAATACTTTCTTTCTAAGGGACTGAACCGGATTAAAGGGGGCTGCGGAAGGATGAAAACCCTGTTGATTTCTAGGCAGCAAACGTAAACGTAGACAGTGAGACACACAAAATCCATCTTTCGAGAAAAACCATGCCATTCTTTTTGTCTGGTATAATAACGCAACGCCATGAAAACTGCACAACTGCACGGGCCCAGGTTACCAGGAGCTGACTGGAAATGGGACATCTTACATTCCCGTGGCCACAAAAATCACTCTGGGGGCCCTAGAATTTATTTCCCTTTCTCAGAAGCCCAGGACAGATAATGAATACCCTTCGTCGGCTGATCAATCGCTCGCACTTACAGGCTGGCACCCATCCCTCCCCACCCCTGAACAAGGTTAAAAGAACAGACTCGTGAGTGATGGTCAGACAGGAACTGGCTTCGGAAGAGGAAGTTGAAAATATTAAGAAATCAACACGGGCATTTAAAAGCAAAGCCCTTTCCATGCTACAAAAGACGTTTTGCCATTCATCTTGTTCCCGGACTCTGCTTCACCAACTTGATGGAAGATGGTTTAACTGACATAAAAACCAGCTCTACATGACCAGCAGTGATTGATGGAGCCATTCCAAGCATCAGCCAAAAACAGCACTAAAAGATGCCTCGGGCTTCCTGTTAACTGTTTTATGAGGGGACTGATACTTTCCCCACCTTTTGTTTAAAGAATAAATTAGCAGGACAAGTGGTACTTTTGAAAAGAGGGCAGTGTTATACTGAGAGAGAGAATAAAAGACGAGCAGAACATGGCTGGGATGCCCGTGCATGAGTAAGTGCAGAGACACCGCGAAGACAGGATTGTGCCAAGCTTCTTCCAGATGCAGCTCTTTGGTTTTAGGGCACAGAGTTTAACTGGGTTTTATTTAAGTCCACGGGATAATTGTGCCATTAAGCAATCCTACCTTACAAGCACAACGTCCTGGTGACAACAGAAAGAAAACTGCACCTTGGACAGGAGTCTTGGAAAACGTGCACAGATGGTCCAAATGAGCCATGATAAGGAAGGGCAAAGGGGAGGAAAAGCATCCACAAAAAATAATGAGAGACGGCAGATCTGTAGGGTTTGTGCTAAAACGTGCGCTCTTTCAACCCGGGGTGAATGAGACGTCTGCAATCTGGCACTGTATTCTTAGAACATTTCTTAATATGAAAGGAAATAACAGGGAGGTTTCAAGAGTATTAGAATTCCCCTTTCGTGTTTTCCTTCCTGGAGTGTGGAAGACCTTTCCCTGCCTTTCTTCCCTCTTATTTTGAAGGTTAATTATGACCTGGGAGTGTCTCAGGCATCCAGGCACCTGGAACTCAGCCATTGTCTAAGAACACTGTCCACGCTGCACCGCAGGAACTAACTTAGGAAGCATCCAAATTTGGAACTCCTTTCAGAAGCTGCGGACTGACTCCTCGTCACAGCATTGTATAGGATGACAAATACCTCCTCTGGCCCCACGTGTCTTTGAAGACATGTGCATTAGTGAAGCACACAATTCACCTGACTCATAAAATACGCTGGTTCACTGGCCCAGCTACAATAAATTCTTATCTCATGATCTGCAGTCAAAAGGCCCACCTATTCCTGTCCTCTGTTGGGCTAATGGGGCTCAAGCTACTCCTCAGTTACATGGTAGACTTCTGGCCCAAGTTACTCTGTATCAGGGATTGTCTAGCTCTGGACCCTCACCTAGAAATGCTGTTTCTGTAGATCAGTCCAATAGAAATAACCTTAAACAGGAAAATGTTTTTGGACAAAGATGTCCATGGCCACATAAGTGACAGCAGAGAAGACTAACAATCTAAAAATCCAGCGTTCTGAATGAGAGCATGATGGTAGTAAACCCATGGCTGGGGGCCATGAACAATTTGGAGGTGTGGTTAGGAAATGCGAAATGAAAAAAGAAACTATTATCTACATGGCATGCTTCCCGCTGTGCTAAAAATATGGATCTTTAGTATATCTGGACTGTGTAACAGAATAAATTTAAAGGGAATGAGGGAGTCTGTCATGAGGGTGTATGCTACAATTACAGCAAAACAAAAGAGCATGTGCGTTTTAAACTGCTAGAAGAATATGCACAAAAATGCTAAGAGTAGATGTCTCTATAGTGGGAGATTCCCCCATCCCTTCCTTCTCGTGTTCACCTTCTGTGCAGTTTCCATTTTGTTAATGAGGGTGTTCTTATTTTATATGGGAAATCACTACTTTCAAAAAGAAATGGAACTCCAAAAGGAAGAAAATGCTTCGTGTGTGCTTTTGATAATTTATTGGTTGAGCCCTCTACTACACTCCAGGCCACACAGATCTGTAACCACAAGTGGAGGTGCCACTAAGCTCGGAGAAGGCCTGGCGAGGCCCAGAAATGGGCTTCTTCCAGGATCTCCCTGCTGAATCTGATCATCACACTTAATCCTTTCCAGAGGTGGTTGCTCAACCAACCATCCCGTTCTAGGAGCCAGGAGCGGGTGCATTTAACAATTCACAGAGCTGACACAGAAAGGGAACATGACAATCTGGGTGGCGATGTGCCGTGGCACGAAATGAAAGCAGTGCTGTTGGTGGGATTCCGTTCCAGACATTTCACAGCATGGACTCAAGTTGCTTCTCAAGGATACACTGGAAGAACGCTGCAGTGAGGCAGTCCGTGCAATGTGCCCTAAATGGCGCTTATCATCCTCCATAATCCCTGATAACAACCAACCACTTCCTGAGTGTCCAGACGTGCACAAAGCACGTAGTCACAGGCACTGTCTTGCGAGCTTCCGAAGATTATTTTACTTCGCCCAATGGGGAGAACTGCTATCACCTCCTTAGCACCTAGGGGAGCCAGAGGTATTGGGGGGGGTTCAACTAGGGGCTAGGTCATTTGCCCATTGTTGTGCAGGCAGACAGCCAAGACCGACGCCCAACAACCCTGAAATCCTTCCACTGCATGCAGAGCCAAAATGGAGCGCTTGCTAAGGAGCACTGCGTACAGGAAATCTAACTGGAAAGTGAAGACCAGGTCCAGAACAGGGGGCGCCCCACGCTGAAAGTGCAAGCACGCATCCTGCGGCTGCACGGAAAGAAGAGACGTGTGGAGGGAGGGGTCAGGCTGGGGAGAAGGAACTCTAAGGCCTGCTTTGTCTCAGCATTTGTTTCTGCTCCAACCCTGTCTTAACCCTCAACACCTGCGGGTCCCAGAGATGGGAGAAGAGTCAGGAAGGAGGGAGGTCTTGGTAATGTCACTCTGCCTGCTGCTACCTCTTTAATAAACCCCCTCGAACCCTGGTTCTATGTCTCCCTCACTCTAAGATTTATGTCTCGTTTTCAATGGAATGCTACATTTGGTCAGACCACGAAGAAAACTCCTCATTATAAACTAGGAAATGTGTGGAAAGAGAATTATTTACCCAAGGCAGCGCTCAATCAGTGTTGCCTGAATATTTATTTAGCCCACACATGGAGAAGTTGTGTTAATGTTTGCCAGAGAATGTGGCTTTATAAAGTAACTGGGTCAAAAACAGCCAGCATATCATTTTACAAATAACTTTAAAATTGCTTAAGTTAAATGGCTGGGCTCTCTCAGGTTTGTCTTTTCAAAATGCTGTAGAAACAATATCTAGAATTATGTCTCATAAAACACAGGTATTACAAAGTGGCTGCTTAGCCCATTAAAGAAAATGGAGAGTGAAATCGGAATTATTTCTACCCGAGGCAGAATCAGAGAGAGTTACCAAAATTATGTTAGGCCAACGTGGCAATTGTTTCAGCCCTCAGAGCGGCGAGGCTAACAGTTCCTGCACCAAAACTCTATTAGGAGGGCCGTACTTGTCAGCCCATAAGGACAGGAATTCCATTTCTGAGCCCCAAATCTAGTGTAGCGATGGAAAATTTACCCAAAACATTTGTTTTTGGTTTACCAGAGGCATTTGACTGCCTCAAAATGTCCTGGGAGGGAGAGGGCTGTTAAGTGACGCTGTCAGAGAATGTCCTTTGGGGTGGCTTATTCAATGGCTTACAAGGTAAGCAACGGCCACCTGGGCAAGTCCTGACTCTGTCCTCCATGAGGCAGGGGCATCTGAGCCCTGATGGCATAAAAATGATTGATAGTCATGAGAACAACAAAAATGACAGCACCATCTGGGCTGAGACAAGGAGGAGGCAGGCCGGGATCACTGGAAGAGGAGGTGGACGGGGAAGGCAAGGCTGGGGAAAGAAAAAGCGCCAACAGTAAGAACCAATGACATTTCTTGAGCGTGTGCTCTCTGCCGGAAACCAGGCTAAACGCTTAGTGCACAGGGCTCCCTTAATCCACTGAAAGTTTGATAAACACCATCGAGGCCCGTGTTTTCATGTCTGCAGGTCACAATATCTTCATCCACATTGTGGGGACACCCCTGACCCCAAAGGCCAGTGTAGGTGGAATCAGCAGGGCTGAGAGTCGCAGGCCATGAGGCCGTATTAGATAAGTGGGGTCATTATTTGGGAGGTCCCCAAATCACAAATTGCCCCATGGGCTGAGGGGCAAATGACAAGGCACTCATTCTTCTGACCTTCGGCTCTCAGGCTGCATGCTCTGTAGAGAGTATGCATAGACCCATTTCCATACCCGTCTTCCCAATGGGATAGGCGGCTGTGTAAGGTCACCATCTCGCAGGCCCTTGTACACACGGTGCCCACTCAGCTTAGCCAGTCCCTGGAAGGTGCTCAGAAAATATTTATGTGTGGATAAATAAACATACATCTTAAAACGTCTGCTCTGGAGTGGCATCTGCGAGGGCAGGAGACTCAGGCAGACTGCAGATCAAAAACCAAAAAGAAACTATCTGAACTTCCTTGGGGGACAGTGGGTGATTGCTGGAGTTGCATAAGCAAATCACCATAAATTGGATGGCTGAGAAAAACAGAAATCTACTCTCTCACAGCTCAGGAGACCAGAAACCCAAAATCAAGATGTGTGCAGGGCTGGTTCCTCCAGGAAACCCCAAGGGAAAAGTGTGCCCGGCCTCGCTCCCAGCTTCCGGGGACTATGTGCGCTCCATGGTGTCCCTTAGCTTGTAGATGCATCACTGTCATCTCTGCCTCCCTCTTCACATCCCCTAGTTCTCTGTGGCTCTCTGTGTCCTTTCCGGTTCTTATAAGGACCATGGTCACTGGACTTGAGACCCACCCTAGGTCCAGGATGATTTCATCTTGAGATTTTTTTTAGCTACATCTACAAAGTCCTTATTTCCAAACAAAGTTACACTGTGAGGTTCCAATTGGACACAAATTGAGGAGCAGCAGGCAGGATTCAACCTGCTACATCCAGGCTCTGCAACGTATCCTCTGCGGTGGTTCTCCCTTCCGTGAGTTTGACCACAGGGCATCCGAAGAACCATACCATGGCCTTATTGCTATGACCTTGACACTGTATTAAGGTAGGTGCCTTGTCCCACTCCACGGTGACTCCTGGGGAAATAAAAATGGGGATCTCAAAACCCAAATGCCTGAAGCTTACAGCAGCAAAAGGAGAACATAGGAAAGCAGGCTCAGCTTAGACCTGGGAAGCAAGGCCTGTGTGACCCACGGATCATGTCCCACCTGTCCCAGGGGCTGGAATAAACAACATTATCCCTGGGTCCAGATCGCCATCGGTCTCAAGCTGAGTAAGGCTCTTCCTTCCTTGGAAGACAGACAGTTGACTCTGCTTTCTCTGCTCTTGCCCAGATAGAAGAGAAAGTTATCTTCTCCAGCTCTGCTAGTGTCCACGGAGGGCCGCTGATCAGCTAGACCCTGAGAGGTCATGCTGCCACTCTACAGTTTCACTGGGTCAGGACAGCTACGGGAGAAACAGTCCAGGGAGGCTGTAACATAGGTGTGATGCAGCCCAAGATTATACTGGGTATCTGAGGATGAAACGTACATGGTGACTAGAAATTGAGGGGGATGTGTGATCCTAGCTTCCAGCAGGTAAGAGAAGTCCCTGATGCAGACAGGCAATTCAAGTATACAGGGATGCAAGTTTCAGCCCTTTTGGGCAAGACCTCAGCAAACAGTGAGCTGCCCCCATCTGACACCTGGGGACAGATATGATTCCATACCCCAAACTCCCATAGGATAGAAAGGTAGTGCAGCACATAGACTGCATCTTACGAGATATCTCCAGCGGGCTTAGGAGTAATGTCTTGTGACAATCACATTTATTTTCTTCAGTAAAATAAAATTATGCACACTAGAGACAAGAAATAGGGACACTAAGTAGTCTCAAGTCAGCTAAGGTCAACTGTCCCCACCAAATGAGTTTGCTATAAATTTATGGGGAAAAAACATTGTTGTTTGTTGGACCTCTTTGGATTTTGGAACATCAAAAAAGGGACTGCAGATGGGAATTTACAAGCCTGACTTGTGGTGCTTCCTTGACTCAGGCAGCCTGATCCCAGGAGGGAAGGTGTGGAAGGGAGGCTAGGACTGAGGCCAGCAGGGTCCAGACCAGCCCCTCCTACTCCGTGCTCCAACCAGCCCCAGCGGGTATCCATTTTGTAAAACAAGCTTCCCCCACAGAATTTGGTTTAATGATAGAATTTAGAAGCTGTAGAAAAGACTGAAAAATCACTGCTGCATGTCAGAGGATGGCAAACTTTTTTTTAAGTAAAAGACCAGGCATTACATAATTTAGGCATTAAATAATTGAGCTAAGAAGCAAAAGCACAGCTATGGTGGGGGTACTTACATAGCAAGGGAGAAAACAAAGCCCTGCAAATTTTGAAACTCCAAACTTGATTTATAGGCATTGGGATATGAACTCAATATAATTTTCAAGTGTCATGAAATCATATTCTCCTGTTGATTTTTCCCCTACAACTTAGAAGTATAAAAACTATTCTTTCCTTGTGAGTTGTATCCAAAGAGAAAAAGGCTGCATTTGGCTCATGGACTGTGGTTTATGACCCCTGGTTTGGGTCATTCCAGGTCAAGTAGGGTCTAGTCCCTGAAGAAGATCTACTGATGATCCCCAAGGGGCCTGAGTGAAAGCCCATGACTGCATCAGAGAGATCCAGACCCAACAGCTCCAAAAGACAGGCCTTACCTTCTATGTACAAATCATTTGGGAGGCAACTGGTTTCTATCCAATTTTTCCAAACCTAAATACCAAATATGTTATGTGCTATAATTTAGCAAAACCATTTTCCTGAAGCACTACTTTTTAAAAGCTACCTATTTTTAAAATCCAGTATTTTTACCTCTCTTAAATTGGAATCATGGTACAGCAGGTGGCTATACCCTTCTTATTCGTGTTACATGTTTTCGGTGGATAGCTCCTTTAATCTGAATCATACTAATGAAATGTCCATTACACATAAGTCAATTAGACTTCAGATCATCTCCACAGCCTCTGAACACCTACCATGAAGCTCAGTGAGCCAGGCAGAGCACAAACACTCCCACCAGGGGATAATCCATCCTTCTCAGGTTCCAGGATCCTGCCTGGTACCCCCTATGCAACTGTTCCCTGTTACCTATAAAGTGTAGCCCTACTTTCTGATACATGGGTTTCCTGGTAGACTAAAGTCTTATCCTGCTGGGGCCAAGAATATGCAACAACAGATTAGATAAACCCTGAATTAAAATGTGCAATCCAGGGGCTGGGGATTTAGCTCAGCAGCACAGTACCTGTCTGGCAAGTGCAAGGTCATGAGTTCGATTCCCAATACCAGAAAAAAACAACAACAGCAACAACAAAAAAAAACAAAAAGTGCAATCCAGCCCCCACCAGAGGATTGGAAACGAGTACAGAGAAGGTCATATGAGTAAACTGCCTAATGGCAAACAGGTTAAAAATGGAAGTGTTGAAGGTGTCCTCACCCTGCGAAGGGAGAACCCCCAAACAACCTTTACCGTTCTAAAGTGCTGCAAAGACAATCTGAAAAGCCAAAGCATCACAAAAACACCTCTTTTCCAGGAACTGCAGATCTAGAACAATCTCTCAGTGTCCCGTATAAGTTCACAAGGAGGCCTGGGAATGAATTACTGAGATCTTATTCTAAGCTTCACATGTTCTTCATGTATGACATCATTTCACTTTCAATAATCATGCAAACAAGCTATTCTTAATCTCCACCTGACAGATGAAAAAACTGAAGCACAAGATTTTAATTAACTCGTCCAAGTCAGAAGTTCAGGGAGATCATATCTAGACATTCAAAGCTTGTGATCTTGAAAATAGAGTCCAGTCAGAGACTGGCCAACTATGGCCCATGGGCCCAATCTGACCCACTCTTTGGGGGTGGTATTTGTGTGCCATTTGTGGTAGCTTCCATACTCTAAGGGCAGAGTTGGGTATCTGCAACAAGGACCAGTAAGCTCACAAAGCCAAGTATCTTTACTATCCAGACCCTTGGAGAAGGTGGCCATGCTCTAGTTCCCCATGGGTACTGGCCACACTCCAGTCCCCTTGTGGGGAAAACAGCACACTCACAGACTTCCAAAGAAGCAGCATCTCTGGGCCACTACGAGGACCTAGACCACTCCAGGGATCACCTTGGCCAGGACTGCTGTCTGGACAACTGGAGCACTTGTGTCATAAGAGCAGCCTATCTAATAACACAGCTGTCTTAGTTACTTCTCATATTGCTGAGACAAAATACCCAACACCCAAAGTCAAAGGAGGAAAGCTTTATTTAGGTCACAGTTTATGGAGCTTTCAGTATATCATCAGCTGGCTCCAAGGCAGGATGACACATGGTAGACAGGCATCGCAGCAGAGAAACAGTTCATGGTAGGCAGAAGGTAGCAAAGCAAGCAAAGTACCAGCCAAGGCTCTTTCTTTCCCTTATACTTTGTCTAGACTACCAGGATTAGGGTGGTGCAAACCAATCAGTGGACTGATTTAGTAATCACCCACCCTTAATCCCAGCATCTTTAACCCCAGCATTGCACCATGAATCAATCATGCACCCTACATCCAGCCACCTCTATGACCACATGAGGCTTTGGGGGGACATCTAGACACAAGCCATAACAGTGACCTTGCGGTATACAAGGTTACCACACTGAGCCCATCAGAATCACTCTCTTAGAGAGTTGGAAGGAAGCTATTGAGAGCATCAGGGGGCACAAAAAGGTACAAGGAAGGACTCAGAGATGAGCTGAGCCACATTGACAGTGCAGACAGACAGCTAGAAACCAGGCTTCCTCCAGAGACTCAAATCAGAGGCTGGATGGCTGGTGACCCAGGGCATGCAGAGTGCACTTCCACTCCCTGCCACAAGGGGCGCAGGACAGCCAGTCTGGCAGGGTTGTTCCAACAGACCACACAGACAGGACCAAACAGCCTGGCACAGCAATACACTCTCTCTAAAAACAGAGCAAAACAAATTAGCGAACACAAACCACGACTAACAAACACAGCCATGTTCTATTTTAAAGTAAAAATGAAAGCAGGCAAAGCCCCCATGCCATCAATGACTGTAAAAGTAATGCCAAATATTTTCTTTTTTTTTTTTTGGTTTTGGTTTTTCTCCGGTACCGGGAACCAAACTCACGACTTTGCGCTTGCCAGGCAGGCGCTTTTGCCGCTGAGCTAAATCCCCAGCCCCCAATACCAAATATTTTCTAATAATTTGAAATAATACCTGAATTATTTACGACATTGTCCTCTGTTATCATCATCATCAATATTATTACAGATGTGTGTATTTTCTTCAGCTTAAAGCAGCAAATGAAGGGTAGGGGATTCCTTTTCCTTTTTATTTTTATTTTTTGGACAAAAGGGTACACTGTTGTAAGTTTTTGAGACCACTCAGCAAGAAATTTGAAGTTGAGCTTTATCCTAATTTCTTAGTTTCAAAGAAAGAAAAAAAGAAAGAAAGAAAGAAGCAAGTGGGAAATCCATACCTAAGATCCTGGTATATCAACTTAATCAGGTTTTTTTTTAAGTTAAATTTGATTTCTAAATCCCTTAGGTGATGAGACTTGTGGGCTTTTATCATTTTAGTTCTATTTTTAAAATATGGACTTGTGGTTCCTTTTTCTAAAATCAATCCAACAGAAAGTGAATTATGGCCAGTGCATAATAAAATGAGAGTTACCTTTGGACTTGGGAGAATTATTAGCATTTTGATTCAATGGTTCTTAGTGCTTCAAATTCAAAAAGATCCTATCAAGCCCAGGACTTCTCAAAATACTACAGTTTTAAAGACTGCTCTTTTCAATGTTTTTAAAACTAGAAGGGCAGCACGGAATAGGAATCTGGCTGCTGAGTGATTTGTAAACCTTGCAGAGATGTGCAGAGACGCGGCACTCAGCTAGCATGGCAGCAAGTCTGGGGCCCACACCACATACATGCCTGAACTTCGCATCACCCTCACATACGTGCATATGATCTATCACAAATACCACACAACAGCCTTGTAATTACCGGGAAAAATTGATTTTAAAAGGCCTATACCAAAATTAACAGTAATAAACATATAATAACCGAGATCAGAATGTAGGGATTGGAGCATTTTGAACACTATAACCTCAAATTGATAAAAGTTATATATTAGTATTCATGCAACTGTTTTTAAAAATGGGATAGTTACATGCATTATGACTTCATTATATAATCCAGAGATTTAATAAATGAGTGCCAGCCCCCCTTCATATTCAGGACTCAAGTCAGTAAGTTCTTTTCACATCATTACAATGCTGTAGAGAGCGCAGCTGTCAGGAGCTTTGCATCTGCTGTGAGACAAGGAGGGATCAGGTTATCAGACGCCTCCAGGACCCAGGGCTAGGACAACTTAGCACACTTAGGTGCACTCAAAGTACATATATGTGGGGTAGAAACGGAATGATCAAAGGCGAATGTTTTGAATTCTTGGGTAAGCTGAAATAGTACGTATACACAGTGGAATCTACTGATGGGAAGAGGCAAACAGTAGTCCAACAGGCCACCACCACGGATCAAAAAGGTCCTCTTACACCGACAGTCAACAGTAATGTACTGCACACTTCAAATTTCGTTAAAACAATAGATGTCATTTGAAAGGTTCTTACTGTCACAAAACAAAAGTTTTCCAATATCCTCTTTGTATCTGTTATAACTGGGAAAGAGCAGACATAAATAAATCTGTACAACTGAAATGTCGTGGAGTGCACTGACCACTAGCAACGTTTGTAGGACATTTCAGAAATGTGACAATAGCAAGAAAACATAACTCCAGTGTTTGACTTTGAGCCTGAATTGGCTCCAGCAGAAGTGTCCACTTTCAGCAGAAATAATGAGCACTTGTTTCTGGCCTGCTTTCCACAAACCTCTGAAAGACAGTGCAGTAAACGAGGATGAGTCATTTAGAAACACAAACACACATATTCGCCCCTATTAAACTTCAGAATAAACAGCAGAAAGCAAGAATCGTATTTGAGAAACAGTTTACATTTTTTTTCAATGGATTTGAAAGATCTCACTTGATCTTCAAAAAATCCTTCATTGGGGGAAAGTAGATTATAGTTTGAAACAGTCAATTTTATTCCCACCATTAAAATATTATCCCTTGGAGATAATCTACAAGTTTTAAAAATTAGTTTTCTTAGTTTAGCCCCAAATCTGTCAAAATAAGAATTTCTCCCTGGTAGTGGTAGTGAGCTCCCCGTTATGAAATCCTTATCTGCCAGAATTCACCTCTGCAAACCTCTGCAAATGCCTAGTTGTGAACACCTGATGGGAGAAGCTAGAGAAGCCCCTCCCAGCTGCGTGAGAGGGCAGACCTGACAAGAAGCCCCCAGCAAGAAATGGAATGAGTTGGGGCTGGGGATGTGGCTTGGTGGTAGAGCTCTTGCCTCGTGTGCACAAGGTCATAGATTTGATCCGCAGCACCGCAAAAAAAGAAAAAAGTGGAGAGGAGTCAACCACGCAGTAACGTGTATGCCTGTAAATTTAAGAAAATCACATCACGTGGAAACTCCCTTCAGAGGTCTATCGTCACTGTCTTCATTTGTAAGTTTTCCTACTCTGGTGATTTTAAGTAAAGCGTTCTTTAGGCTATGGGTGAAATACTACATTCATTTAAAAATAAAGTATGCTTATTTGTACTTTCTACTATTTGACATACACTATGTGTGTAAAGTCTGTACCCCCTAGTAGAATGTAAACTCGGTGACAGCAAAGATTTTTAGATTTCAGAAGTATATCCAAGGATCTTAGGACCAAGGCCTAATTCGCTGCAAGCACTCGAGACTTGTTGAATGACTGAATAAATAAATTAAATTCTAGATTGTATGAAAAGAAATTGAATAAATAAACTCTATATTGTGCAGGAAGAAAAATCTAAGTTTAGAGGTCTTTAAAAATTGACAAGTCTTGCAGAACTCACTACAGGGGCCGAGGGAGAAAACCACACTAGGAGCCATCTTAAACAATGGCAATGCAGTCAGACAGGCCCAATTCTGACCCCGCATTTCCATGAATCAGCTACTCCTTAAGTTCATGGATTGCTCCACTCAGCCAATGGCAATTCCAGGAGAGAGGCAATTGATAATAATTATGTTTTCTGCCTTCTCTCGGGTTATGAATTTATCATGATGCAAAAGTCGAGCTACTCTGATGCCACGTTAACAATGATAAACACCATGAAGACAAAAAGAAACTAAATTTAAGTGTTTAGACTCTGCTGGGGAGTTTATTAAACAGATTAACTAAGAAAAGGCAAAGCTAACAATTATGGAAAACAGGTAGCAGTGCTCTGGCTGGCTATTTTTGATGGCCACCTGAGAACAGATTTCAAATGCCCTCGTTTCTGCAGGTACATTATCATGTGTTTTATTGTTATTCACAGCTGCAAGTTGATTAATCTGTATTCAGAAATTCCAAGAGGCAAATGTGCAATGCATAGTAAGCCTGTAGACATTTTTTACGGACACAGTGAAAATGCCTAACCCACATCTCACAAGTAACTCTTGCTCGGCCAGTAAGCAAAATCCATGAAGAGTTTACAAAAGGCTTTGAAACAGTTTGAAGTGAAAGGAAAACTGCATGAGACAGCCCCTGTCCTCCTGGCCATCCCTTACAAAATGAAAACACTAAGGCTGAGGCAAAACCAAACAAAGAGACAGTTGGGTTATGTCAAGCTGCCAGAATCATCAGTGTTGTCAGTTCAGGTCTCTGTCTTCTAGTTCACTGGGTGTTTCCAATAAAATCCAAAAACACTAGTGACAATTCAGTACCAAGAGCCTGAGCCCGGCAGTCAGCACGTGAGTAAGGGATAAGGACACCTGCTAAATCCAACGCCTAAATGCAGCCATGAGAGGTTCTTAAGACACTGAACCAACTCTCATTTTCTGCACTAAGAAGATAAGGAGTGGCATGGATAATCTAAACACGTGGAAAATAGGCATGGCTGGTTTGCGAACACACATTCTGATAGAGGTTCCCCTCCCTTAGCTCCCAGTCCGTGCCCAGGCTGATTTATCTCCCTGATCATTCCTGCCCTGCTCAAAGTGAATCTGCATCCTCTTTCCCACAGACCTTAGAAGGGGATCTGAGACAACACTTCCTATTTGAAGAAAACAACTTTCCCTTTTGAAATTGTTTGCAAATTATCCGCTTCAATAACAGTTATTCAGCAGTTGACAGCATTCTCCCGGAAAAGTCTTACCAACCACCTAAGTTAAGGCAGTCAGAAGAGTACATTACCAGGCAAGCATATTCATGACGATTACTCAGGCAGTTTTGGTTTCCTTTTTCATAATTTCCCAGGCTTACAGCTTCTAATTGCTTTCCCACACTGACTGTCTTAAATACATCAAAGAATGTACAGTCAAACACTCCTGTCCATCGTGTCACTCGTTCATTTCCAGCAGAGACACCATGGATACAGCTAGAACCCTGGACCCAGCCTTTTGGAAGCTCCTTAGTGCATCCCAAGCACCACTTTAAGTGTTCCCACCATTTGTCACTCAGTCACTCAACTATCTTCCCACCCCTCCCTTCCACTGACTATTGTGTGGGCTGAGAACTGTGGAACCATAAACAAGAGACAAAAAGAAACACCTGAGATACTGTCCCAGGGAGGAGAGAGCAAAGCTGCAGACCTTGGGAGGGAAGGAAAAATGGTCCTGATCTAGTGACTCCACAGCGGGTTTACTGGGGGCACTCCCTATGTCCTGCCTGTGATGACTTGAATGAGCTAAGGACACTGACGATGTCCACACAGCCCCAAAACAAAGCATGACAACTGGGAGTCTGAGACCCCCCCACCCTGAGAGTCTAGGAAAAAAAACTACTATCTCCGTAAGGTAATCACTCTAAGTTCATCTGGGTATTTTAAAAATTACAGAAAGAAAAAATAAAAACAAAAACTCCTAAATCTCTAATGGACCAGAGGGAACAGAAGTCATACAACAGTGAGAATAAAAGGTTAAGATTCCTTCCTGAGTTAATCATTTTAACAGAAAATTTTGAGTTAAAAAAGGCAAGTTGATCAAGAACCAAGATTTTTTTTCTTACAGTTTAATGTATTTTAATAGCAAACCTACAAGAACAGCACAGAAAGACAACATTAAAAACATGTAGTAGCATGTAAGACAATTCAGTCAGAAAAGTACAGTGACTGCATGCAATCCACTGTATGATAAAAATGCTACCAACACCATTTAGTTGCTGTCAATAAGAAATTTACTCGTTTTTTAAAAAATCCGAATGCTGGCATTGTCCAGAAAAATGTAACCCATTTTTATTTATGATTGTTATAAAGGTGAAGTGCTGAAACTTGTTCACTGAAACATTCTGACGTGCATTAATGCTTTACATCCCCACATGAATATTAAAAATGCACACACAAATGAAAATGGAAAAACTGCCAATACCTGATTTCTGTCCCCTATTTTCCACTTGCAATCGTGAACTTAGGTACCTTTGACCCCATGAGAAAAAAATCTAACATTCACAACTACCAATAACAGGAAGAGAAAAAAATTTTTTGAGAATGAAATGTTTCCCACCATAGTGGGTTCTTAAGCACGCTCTATGTATACGGCGTGCTAGTTTGATATCTTTTGGCATAATTGTTACACATTTGGCATGGATGCACACAAGTTGGTATCTTCAAACAGGCCAACCAGATAGGCCTCACTTGCCTCCTGCAAAGCACCGAAAGCTGCGCTCTGGAAGTACAGATCTGTTTTGAAGTCCTGAGCAATTTCTCCAACCAGATGCTGGAAAGGGAGCTTGCGAATCAGAAGTTCAGTGGACTTTTGATAATGTCTAATTTCCTGGAGTGCCACAGTCCCAGGCCTGTAATGATGAGGTTTCTTTACCCCTCCAGTAGAGGGCGCACTCTTATGAGTGGCTTTTGTAGCCAGTTGTTTCCTGGGAACAAGTCATGGTACAGGGACCTCCTCACCCTCTTCTCCTTTGGCTGGAGCTCGGCATGCAAGAGGCGGCACTGGCATTAGAGAGCGACAGCAGCACGGCGGCAGCTGCAAACACAATTGAACAATCAAGATCTGAAGTTCTAATCCTAGTTCTTCCTATTCCTCCGAAACATTTGTGGAGAATATCTAAGTATTAACACTATAAGCTAGGCATGATGGTGCATGCCTATAATTCCCGCACTCTGGGAGGCTGAGGCAGGAGGACTGCAAGTCTGATCCCAGTGTGGGCAACTTAGTGACTTAGAACCTGTCTCAAAATAAAAAACTGAAACAGAAGACTGGAGGTACAGTTTAGTGTGAGGGCTCTGGGTTCAATCCCCAGTAGTGCCCCCCACAAAATGATGCTTAACTTCATTTTTGCAATGGAGAATTAATATTTGTCCCAACAGAAGTTCGGTAAGCAGATTATGTGTTGGAAGAACCGAAAGACATGCTGCACAAACAGGTTATTTTGGTATCATTGAGTCAGATAACAGGCATCTTAGCTCAAATCAGCCCTGGCATAATTCAGGAAATTATTATAAATGATTTATAAATCATTATAAATGATGGAGACACAAAAGCAAAGATATGTGCACATCACGTGGCACCTGCTAGATACCTCGGCTTTCTATAGACGAGCCACAAAATTTTTTAAAACACTTTCGTGAAATTTAGTTGCACAAAAGTCACCACAGCCCCATGTTCACACAGCATTTTCCACACCTCCGGAAGGGAGAAAGGGAAGAATCCTCTGCCAGCGGACGCTGAAGTAATGACGGCTTAAACCTCAATATTGTGTCTGTCAACTGGTGACGTACTCCAAGACGCTTCAATTGTAAAAGCCCCAAAGTACAACTTTTCAAGTCATCTGAAGTCTTGCTTCACCTAAGAAGTGTAATTCCTGTAGATTCACGTAAATCTGTACTGAGGAGAGAAAAATGTTTGTGCACCTGCTGTCTTCTCCTCCCAGTGGGGACTCCCCACTCGGTGAAGGCAGCCATTTGGAGTCAGTGAACAGCTGTGTCCTGAACTGGGCCTTCCGCATGGAGCGGGAGGAGAGGGCTCCTGTTACCTGTGGTCTCCTCCAGGTCCCTCGGGGCAGGGTCCTCCCTGTGCTCCCGCGCAGGTCCTCTGATGACCATGGTCTCTTTGCCACAGAGATGTTCCACAGGCCCTGTCAGTGTGGTGTCATGGTGACATCTTGTGGTGAAAGGAGATACAGAGAAGGCTGGAATTCTCCCCTCAGCTGTATTCTGGTTAAACAGCACCTGCTTTGACTATGCGCGTGTTTCAACCTAAGCCGCATCTCACTTAGCCCTTCCTGCTTTGAAGAACAGAGCTTTTGAGGCCCCACAACAAGGAGCATCTATGGGGGCCCAACGGAAACACACATTTAGCCACAAATCATAGTGAATATGGCCCAGCATTCAACACAGGAGAAAGCAGCAATAGGTTCAAGGCGATAGAAGAGCTCCAGCCTCCACTGGTCACTAATATTCCGGTAACTGATAAATAAAAAGGCCAGAAGAGGGGGCTGGGGATTTAGCTCAGTGGCACAGCGCCTGCCTGGCAAGCACAAGGTCGTGAGTTCGATTCCTGGTACCGGAAAAGAAACCAAAACTAAAAACAAAAACAAAGACAAAAAAAAAAAGCCAGAAGAGCAAAGCACAAAAAGATGTGCAACTCATCAGGGAACACATGTCCAACTCCAAAGACTCCTAAACTGAAACCTGAGTTCAGATGACAAAATTCTACCACATGTGTGACAATTGTACTCATTAAATTGCGAATTCTCTAATCCTAAAGTATACAATTCACAAAAGGTAAACTTGGGGTGTTTACTCATATGGGGTTGAAAATTAATAGGAAACAAGAAAGCGATACCAACAAATAAAATGAGTACATCACAATATCAAGAAATGGCTTGCCAAAGACTGCACACATTAATGAAAAAACCACAGTGGTAAGGATGCGGACGAAAAGCGAAACCACTGCCACTGAGAACCACGGAAGTACAGGACCGGGGAGATAGCTCAGTGGTATAAGTGCCTGCCTGGCAAGCGCAAGGTCCTGAGTTCGACTCCTAGTATCAAAAATCTATATATATATAGAAGTACAACGGAAGTGGACATCAGTACTAATATAAACAGTGCTTCGGGGTCCAAAGTGATTTCTTTTTAAAGCTTTAGGAAGCAGGGGGAACCTACATGGAGAGGATATGAGGCTGTCGACAGGAAATTCGTGCGTCTGGGAAAATCTCGCAGGGGATCACGCTGCTTGTGACACACTGAGCATGCACCGTGCTAAGTGTGCCCATCACTATGTACCACAACACAGCTGGGCCTGGCATTCATTACCGATCCGGTGAGACAATAAATGCAACCAGATGCACGTTTGTTATCTGTTATTATCCGCCAGAATAGCAGCATGGCAGTGAGGCCTGAGCTACAGGTGGAAAGGGAGTGTTTTTCTACTAGTAGTTTCCAGGCAGTCTAAGGAAAATCATTATTAAGGGTTTTTTTTAATTATTATTATTATTATGCATCCCTAAGAATGCTCAGATTTTTAAACAAAAGACGGAGCCCGTACAATTAATGGACATTCAAAATGTTAGGGACCCTTCTCCTGGATGGCAAGGGAGGCATTGGCACAAGCTGCAAACTGAATTAAACCTAAACGCCAACCCCAGACTGCAGAATCAGAGCACATTACCTGACAGGGCTCATCTTTGAAAGCTTACGTAGAGTCATCTCTGGCCCTTCTTCATTCCACTCATGTCTTGAGGATATTCAGATACTGCCAAAGAGTAGATAATTAAGCAGTACGTGCTTTCACTTACAAAGAAAGCCAAAAGGCCTCATTTTGTTTTCTTTTGCTTTGTTTTGTTTCTACCTACAAAAGTTGTAGTAAAAGCAGTCATAGCAAGAGGGGTAATTTTTAAACTCCAACATATGAAGAAAAAAAAAAAAAACACTGCTTAAACAGAGCATGGAAGTGAACTGAATTACAGAATACAGAAAATAGAGCACAAATCAAATAGAAAGGTGTTTGGAAAAAATGCAATATGATGGTCTTTATGTTAACCTAGGATGTGGTAAATAAGATAGAATACAGTGGCCGTATTGAAACATGGTTTTCTGAATCAGCGTAGGTATGTTTACAAAGGAAGGAATAAATTATCACAGTAACTAATGTTAGGTCCAGTGGACTAATCATCTGGGAAAAAGAGATGGGTCTTCACCCCTATTCCTCTTGATAAAATAATTCTCAGTGAATTAAACACAATCAAGGTCAAACTTAGAAGCCTTCAACCAAGAAGACATGTAAGCACGTTTAATGTTGCCGTGGAGGATTTTGAAGGCATAACAACTAAAACAGCTCACAAAGGACAGGCTGACCTCTTTTGCTACATTAGAGTTAAATATAGAATTAAAAGAGAAAATCATGAGAAAACACCTTGATATACATAAGGAAGGGTTAATATCCTTAACATTTCAACAGTATCTGAATACATAAAAATGCTTATGGGTCAAAAAGAGATCAAGATAAAATTCAGCCAAAGGACATGTTTGGACCATTTTCAGAAGGAAGAAATTGTTGATAAGTCCATTAAAATGTTTACTTCACTAATCATGAAGGAAATGCAGAGATAAATTAGCTTCTACCTTTCTCATCACAATCTAGCTTTAGAAAACCTGAGTTATTCTTAGGGAAGATACAGAGGAGTTGCCTCATAACCTTTCAAGAGGTCAATTTAGCAATTTATCTGGAAAGGAACAGATAATGTACCCTTGAAGATCCACTTCCAGGAACACTAAGGAATTGCTCACGGTGTGCTACAAAGACATTCACTGCATTTCTGTTTACAACAGAAAACAACTGTACAGAACCTCTATCTCCAACAACTGGGGATTAGTTAGATAAATTATGACCCACTCATCCATTAGGACATTGGCAACTATTAAAATTGAGGCTGTGGAAGGATTTAGTAGCACAGAAATACTGTTAAGGGAAAAAAGGTATTTTTCAGGAGAAGTCTATTTTCTTCCTCATATTAAAAAAAAATTATAAGCAATACATATTTGTATTATCAGAAGTTATACATTTGAAATGACCCTCCAACGATTTGTTCTATTTAATAAAGAAAACATAATACCTATATATATTTATTT
>NW_004955522.1:1360675-1375816 GCF_000276665.1 Chinchilla lanigera | reverse complement strand
TATATATATATATAGGATATCTCTGCACTCTTCCATTCCACTTGCAAACCATGGGAGCCTCAGCAGTCACTTAATCCAATTGGGCCTCAACTTCCTCAAATGTAAAAGATGATGAACAGCAGCCTCCACCCTCAGCCATACAGAGAAGGCTAACAGGACAATTCTATGGCTCACTTCTCACTAGACATACAAAGCTATTGTGTTGTGCTGTTGTTACTGTTTTGAAACTGTTGGCACACCAGCCATATGAAAATTATTTCACTGACAAATGGGTCTTCTCAGCTAGACTCAGGCATCCTTTGCCCACATCTCTGAACTAAACCCAAACACCGTCTCCTTCCGGAAGCAGCCAGGGACTCCTTCCTGCTCTCCATCACTGGGGCGTTCAGAGCACTTTGCCTATTTCTGGTCCCATCATTTAAGCAGCCTGCCTTGCCTCATTCTCCTGTTCGCCATATGCTTCCTTCTCTTTGCCCACACCTTCTCTGCCATTCCACATGGCAGAAGCTCAAGCAGCCCTCATGCCAGCCACAGCAACCTCTTATGGACCCACCAACATGTTACTGGAACTCTTTTCTGTGTCACTGATGCCTTGAGATTGAAAATGTAAAAGGGCACATTCCATGCCAGAGCAGCTTTCTCAGCCTTGGCATGACCACTTCTGGGGCTGTACAATTCTATGTCCTGTGCATTCCAAGATGCTCTGCAGCATTCCTGGTCTCTACCCACTGGAGGCCAATTCTCCCATAAGATGAAGTACCAAAGTTGTTCCAGACATTGCCAAATGATGCCCTGTTCTAGCACCACTGTCTGTACACAGTGAGAAAGGTACTATTTTTGTGTTTCCAGTGGGTATGGCCTACAAGCAGCAGGCACTCAAATCAAATAAATGACTGTGTGAAGCATACTCCATTGGCAGAAAGTCTATGCCAAGGCCTGACCCAGAACGCCCAAGCCCGCTCTAGGAATGACAGGAAGAGCATCTGTCCCTCCTCCTGTGCTTCTTCCTCAGCCTCAGGAGAGGAAGGGGACAGCCCCCTGTACCCAGAGCCTATTTGCGTCTCCTCTGAGAGCATGTTCTGCAAGCACTACACAGCGAGTGTGAAGATCTTTTGTGAGATTACTTATCTCGAGCGTGTGTCACTTTTTCAGCACCATAAAACTGAAATACTTGAAATAGATGTCACTACATTTGTCATGAACTGACATGGCCAATTAATATTACAAATTCACCATGGAGAAATGCTTCCAGCTCCCAAGGTATAAACTGCTGAACATCACAATTTCATCTTGTAACAATGGGCCAACCTCGCCAGGGCTATAAATACGACGCGGTACAGGCTGATTAAATGGTAAAAAGCACTGTTCAGTGGGCGTCTCTTTCCGGGGTTGACACTTTGCACTGTGCCTAAAGTGAACAGGTAACACTACTGTCTTGGCTGCAAAATATATTTTTTTCACCCTTTCTTCGGGAAAAAGTTGACTGCTGCATGCTCTGTCATTTTTTTCTCCTCACGGCTAGCAACTGGCACACTCATTATATGACATGAAAGACTCTAGACACAGGTTATCCCAGTTATGTTGCTATTTAACTGGTGGGGAATTTTTTCTTGCCCTTTCTTTTTCTCTCCTTTTGTTTTTTATCGAGTTTTTCACAGCCAAACTCTTCCTCCTAATGAGGCACAGCTGGGCCCACGGCCCTGAAGAAATACGCACTGGAAATGAACTGGAAAACACTTGGCCACCCTCAAACTCCCCACAAGACAGATTTGGCCTCTTGGCCCCCTGCAGTTCTGCCAGGTCCTCTTCCGGTGGCCATCTTTGTGATGGCGCAGGAAAAAAGAGCCATTGTTCCAAGCCACACAATGAGTTCTGGTGATTTCCAAATGTCTATGCAACACTGCACAGGGAGGGGATGTGAAGTGAACGTCACATGAAGTGTTGAAAGCTCAGAGGCCTTGAGTTCCTTTCCTCGGTGGAAGTTTTAAGTGCCAGTCCTGTGGCATCTTTCTTTATATTGCTGGCTTGGAAGACAGATACAGCTTTAAGGAAAAAGTTAGGTATTAAAGAGAATGAGTAAGGGCCAATAAATTAGCCAAACTGAATTTTAAAAAAGTCTGCTTTGGAAATAAGTTTCTGGAGGAAAGTGAGACCCACATGCATGAGTGCATGAAATCAGAGAGAAATGTGTCAAAAACAAATTACAAACCTTACAAATACAGAGTTACACATGAACGGATGGTAATAATCTCACATCAGTCAAACGCAAAGGTGTGCATTATGTCTTGCATTTCATCAAACAGAGTTAGCTCTTGGGTCATTCATTAGCAACCTTGATCCCAGACACCTCAATATGGAAAGGCTATGGTTCTGCCTCAGTATTTGTGATTCCTTTTTCTTACCTACTTCTCTCCATCTTCCCTTTGGCTCAAAATATCTCCTGAAAAAAGATGAGACCTTTCTTTTAAAGGAAAAGATCCATGTCTCCGCTCAAATTCACCATTGATGGAAATGGGAGATTGCTTTCTTCTAAGTACACGTAACTGTAAATTACCATGGCTTTACATCTGACACAAGAACGCTATAAGACGGTTTATGACTACTTATATTTCACTTTTTCCTTTCTCTTCTTCTCCCAACAATGGAATCTTTCTGTTTTATGAAATCTCAATCACACCACAGAAAGAACAATGTACTCCAATACAAAAAGAAATTATAGAAAATATAAAAATCCCACTAAACTCTTTAATCACTAACTTTCCAAGCAGGTGAATTAATACAGAGGACATTCGAGATTTATTTTCTTTAAGCTCTAATAGTAAAAAGTGTTTCAAAGTCATTCTCAAAGCTCAAGAGATTTTAAAAATACAAATGAACTAAGCTTAACTCTGTGGTGTGATATATAATAAAACCTATTCCAGGATTCACCTACTTAAAGATATACACTATCTCTGAATAAGAGAAAAAGAAATTAAAAGAATCCACATGAATATGGATCAAATGGTTAAAAAAAATTTTGAATACAGGTTTCTTGCTTCAAGTAATAAACTCAAGCTTCTCGGTGGATATATTTAATCTTGATTTTAGAATGAGTCCAAAGAAAATTACTAGAATGAATACTAGGTTGAAAAAAAAAAACCTGAGCATGTTTCTTTAAACCAAGAACATCTCTACCCCGTAGCCATGGCTATGGAGCTTGTGTCATCACAATCTAGCTTGGAAGTGGCATTCTGGTCCTTCTGTTCTTCGTAGTCCCCACCACTAGGTCACCTGTAAGTTACTATTTATATGAAAAACAACATAAATGGTTTTTTCATAAATGAAAACCATAAATGGTTTTCTTGTCCCTAAACTTAATATATCTTACATAAGAAAACATTAACCATATTTCAAATAAAAATGTTTCAGTTATCCAATGTTACACCAGAGGTTAAATACCAAAGCTAAAAACACTACGTTTACCAGGATGACAGACAGCTTTGATTCTCAAGTTCTGGTATGGAGATACCTCTGCGCTGTTTAGAAAGCAAAAGGATAGTCAGAGACCTTGGAAGATAACTTCATAAAATTGGTTCGATAATAGAGTTAATTATGACCAAAAACTACACCTGTTATATATGTGTTATTTAGTTTAGTAATTACTCAAACTGAATAAACAGTTTTCCTTGAATATTTGGTTTTGGAAGAAGGTGAGAACTATACATAAGTGTATGCAATCAAAGAATACAGTCAATGTAAGAAGTCTTGCTTAAATGGAAGAATCCAAGATATACCTGGCTTTTGAATCTTGTGAAATTCATTGTTATCAAATAGGGGGCCCAGAAATGCAGGCCCAAACTCAAAAATAGATGGAGCAAAATCCCAACACATTCTAAACACCACTGAATGAAGAATTTGTGTGAGCTCCTTGAACAAAAAACATTTGCAATCAACTAGCCATTTCCTCCCATTCCAGGGAAGGATAATCCATTTCAAATTAATACTGAATTTATCAAAATACAATTTACAGAGTAATTATACTGATGATGATTCAAGAGGTACTTTTTAAAAAATATTACAGCTTCATGCAGCTACAGTTCACATGCATTTCACCCATGTAGAGTATACAATTCAATGGTTTTTAATTTATTCACAGGTACATGCAACCATCACCAAAGTCAAAAGAAGACAAAAGAGGAAAGAAAGAAAGGAAACCTAAAGAAAAAGGCAGAAGGACAGGCACAGAGGAGAGGAAGCTGGAGGAACATGTTCATGGTGAGCTTCCATGGTCTGTACTGTCCTGGGATTTCCCGTTATTCCCCGTGGAAACAGAGCTTATGTGCCTGACTCCCAAATAAACTCTTCCGAAAAAAGTAAGAGAGAATGCAAAAGAAAACTGTTCATTCGCAAAACTGAGACTCACCGAGTTAAAAAATTAAGTTGTACAGATCAGAAATGTAATCATAGGAGACAAGCTCTGAGAGTTTTTCAATCACTGAGGGGCTGCATCAATTTAAAGTCATGTTACATTAAAGAGAAAACCGTCTGGGAGAGTCTCCCCGTGTCACTTTAGATTAGATTTGTTGTTGTTATCAGGCTGTGCATTTTGTCGGCTTTATTTTACATTTTAAAGATATTGCTTAATGCTCATAAATAAGAAACTTATAACCTCTGACTTGTTCTCCATTGCCCAGAGATTAACAGACAGCACAAATTAACATAAAGAGAGAAACACACAATGTTCGTCCAGATTCATATTAACATATTAACTAACTTCCTTGGAGTAATCTAACGAGAGCAACTTCAAATCCAGTTTTTGTTTTTGTTTTTTTTTTTTAAACTCCATTCCACTTAATTTAAAAGTTACACAAAAATCAATTTGCGGTCTATCTCCTTTCTTCACCTACTCTACCATACAGGAGGGAATTGGAAAATTCCACCCACTGTGTTTCAATGTCTTGTCAAGTGTGACTTCCTTCATCTCACCAACATCCTGTTAAATTGCATATAAGTTTAGTCCTGGACTCCGAATTCTTCTAACCATCAAGTTGCATAAAAGTGACACTTCACCAATTTAAGTGATAAGTTTTCAAATTGTGAAGCATCTAATTGCAACGATAAATTCACCTTGCTTTCCTCGATGGAAGACATCTGTATCTTTAACAAACAAAAGTGGCAGTTTAAAAACAATTAGACTCAAACACTCTAATGAATAAAAATCACTCTCTCTACGGATAGCACAAAAAAATTGGAGGCAATGGTGATGAGCGTCTCCACTGCACGGCACTCAGAGGGCAGGGACACTCGGAGCTAGGAAGGGCCTCTGCCTGAGGGAACCCCCTTCCCTGCTCTGTTTTCTAGAATGGAGACCACTCTAGACACTGTGAACCTAGAGAAGCCATTAAGGTCTACACGTGATCATCATCGTGGTCACTTGCTAATTACATTTCTACTCCACAGGGGAAGAGAAAGTGGTCTTCCTCATGTTTGATAGTAGAATTTCAAAAAGGCTTTTTTGTTGCCTCTTGTACGCAAATCCTGCACCTGCTGGGAAACACCCTTCAGTCTCCACACACCTCAGCCCCGCAGGGCTGTCGCTGGCAGGGACATGAAGTACAGCAACCACAGAGAGCGAGAGCAACGAGGAATGGTGAGATTCTGAGGTGGTGGGTTAGGGAGGGACCCCTTGGCCTCTGCTTCCCACAGGACGCAGGGCTCTGGCTGAAATCCAAGGGAAAAACTGGCAGGAGAGTTTCCAAACTGATTGTGAGTTGCCAAGGGCATGAGGTCCGGAAGGATCTTTGGGGGTCACTTCACTCCACTCCCTGCTTCTCTGCTGATGTAAGAAACTGCCCTCTGCAGCAGATGAGTCTCCCGGGCCTCCACGGCCTCCAGAATTATCGATCCCTGTGCCGCTATATATTAAACACCCTTTCCCAGTAGATGAAATGACCGTTTGCTGAGTGCGGGGATGAATCTCGTGTTTAATTTTTCAAGCATGTGTGAAATACCTTCCAAGACACCTGCCGCGTAATAACTTTCACTGGAACGTTTCCCTTCTGAGGCCTGTGAAGACTATTGGTCTCTACTGAGGTTGGAAGCCCAGGTTGAATAGTCAGCTAGGGCCTCTGATCTCATCAGGAGGTTCACGTTCCTCAACCTGTGGAGACTCCAAAACAGCAGCATCCGCTACCCACGTGATCACACGGGGACCTGTACTCATCTGCAACTGCTCGCACAAAGCCGGTGCCCTCCCGCCTTGCATCTTTAGCACTTTTATTCTCACTGGGGTTGTACTTATACCGACACTGTTTCTACCAGCAAGAAAGCAGAATCCACACAACCACCTTCACCATGAGCAGTGGTGCTGGGCATCGTCTAATGACCCCACCTACTCTGGAGGTGGTCAGGGAAATTAGGACGAAGCAGGAAGGATGGGGCCGGACTTAAGGACTGTGTGGGTAGGTCAGTGTACTGAACCATAGGTAGAACAATGGCTCACCTCACCAGACATGTCCACACGCTAATCTCTAAACCTGTCACATGTGGCTACATGGCGAAGTGGAAATTCAGGTTGCAAATAAAATTAAGGTTGCTCATCAGCTGAACTCAAAGCAGGCAGATGATTCGGTATTATCCAAAGTGTTCTCGAGGGGCCGCACAGGTGGAAGAGGGAGGCAGAACAGAGTCAGAGCAAGATGTGATGCTAAACAAAAGGCACAGGGAGATGCAGCCTTGCTGGCTCCGCAGACGGAGGGAGGAGCCATAGCAAAGAATGTGGTGATCAGACACAGGAAGAAACACAGTTCCGTGATTTGTCAGAAAGTGCATGGTTAAATAGCAAAGACAGAAAACAACACAATCCCCTCTCCCCTGTTAACAAGCTTTCCAACAATGCTCCAAATCTGCTACCTAACTTTACATGTCTCTAACCAGAGAGCCTGCATCATCCACACAACTAAGGGCTTAAATAGTAAAGACAATATCTTAACCCATCTCGTACTAGTCTCTATAAAGCTGTCTGAACATGGTTCATTATCAACTATTTGTCATCTCAATGAACTAAGATAGACTGAGCCAGTCTTAGATTCCAATATGGCTCCAGAGAACATACATTGGGTACTCTCTATTTATTGACTATTGATATTCAACTTATTTCTTACAATGAGAAATAAGGAAGCTCCTTATTAACTAACAAAGACGTGTTAAACCATGAAACCAACTGAGTCAGAAAGGATGGAGTCAAGCTAGATATTAGGGTTCAGAGAAATGAAGACTTGGCCTTGCTTTCCCCAGGTTTAGCAATCCCAACAGGACCTTCAGACATGAATACTGGAGAAGTACGAGGCGCCACAGGTAAGTGGCATCCTTACTGAGGCCAAGAGAGGAAGGTGTAGTCCCTGAGGGCTGAGGTCCAGGAGCTGGCCATGGACAGGAGGGGGGAGGTAAGACAGTGGTACAGATGCCGGCAACAGTGACAGCACTCACAGCAGCCAGCGTCCATGGTGGCCTGAGTTCCAGAGAGTGTGCTTGTCGTCTAAACCCTCCCGCAAGCTTCAAGACAGAGGGACAATTACAAAGCACATCTTACTGATGAAGAAACTGAAGTTCACAGAGGTTCAGTACTTGGCTAGAGGTCACACAGGTGGGAACTGGCAAGGTCCGCACTTGGACCATCCTGTCTGACCTTGACAGCACTCAGATGCCCCATTAAGGGCGACTCTGGAGCCCAAAGATCCTGAGACCAGAGGTCCGGTCAGTCGATCTGAACTGCGGGAACTGAAATAGGCCCTAGTCGTGAGCCCAGCATGCAGAGGCTATGGCAGCAGAAAGGCGAGATGACCTGATGTGCAAACCTTCGCCCTGGTGGTGAGAAGGGCAGACACCAAAATGCGGGTTGCACCTCATTTCAGTGCTCAGAAGAGCGAGGCAGCCGCGCTGGGAGATGCAGGGCAGAGTGTGACACGCTCACACCCCAGACAGGTCTGGAGACAGCCTCCTGAAAGCGCCCTGGGGGCCCCAGAGGCCCTAAGGTCTCCAGGGCTTGTCACTCAGGCACCGAATACACTTAGTCTAATTGGATATTATTCCTTCTTTATGAAGCCAAGCAGGCTGTTACCTGGTTCCTGCATAAGACGTCTGCAGCTTCATTTTACAATTACATCTCCCTGGTATTTGTCGTAGCACAGAAGTAAAATTTCTGTGTCTCTGGTCCCCAATGTCATCTTTTCCTTCTGTTTAAAATATCGATGCTATGCCAGCTTTTTCATCTGTAAGCTATTTTCCACCCGTTACCGAAAAAAAAAAAAAAAAATTCCTACAATATCTGACCAATTATTTTCTCAGCCACATTAAAAATAGATGCCACTTCCGTGACACTGCGATGGCTGTTACCTGCTCAGAACTGTCCCATTCTCCAATTCTCTAGGGCACACAGTAGGATTACACTTCCTTGTTCTTTAAAGGTTGGTCATGGCCACGGACTTGCTGTGGCCAGTGAGACATGGGGCAAGTTTTACAACCCAGACACTGGTCTGCCCCGCTCCCTTCTAAGCACTGCAGCATAAACAGGGCTGGTGGAAGAGATGATACCCAGGCCAGCCCAGACCCTGAAAGCAGAGCCCCCACCCACTGTCCTGACCAATAAAGGCCAATTCAACCCATTCTAGTGCCATTTCTGCGTTCCACTTCCTCACCATGAGGCTGCCTTTTAGCTTGCCCCCTAAAATTATTGAATTACTCACGAGTTAGCAAGGTCTACAATGTCTATCCTAAACCCTAGGTCCTTTTTGGTTTTTCTATATATACTGCATACCCTCCTTCTTGGACATACCCTAGAAGCACAGAACAAAATGAAGTATTTCTCAAGCACTCATCTTGAAGGTTTACAGATGGACTCATGTATGTTTCAGCTACAAAATTCAACCCAGGGCGAGTCAGCCAATTCATCCTCGAGGGGCCTTCCGGAATCCAAAACAAACCATGCCTGTTGTCAAAGAAGGGGTTATTTCTCCATTTTCCCTTGCAAATCACCTCCATTCCCAGGACCTGAATCCTCCCAGAACGCCCTAGCTTCCTTTGGTTCTTCTGAGTTTATCCCTTTGCCTACGAACCTACACTCATCACCCACTCTGTCAGGTGAGAGGTCACTCTCTGCTCTGCCTCCGTGTGGCCTTCGTGACAACAAGCCACGGCCAATGGAGCAGACAGCTGAAATGATCGCAGCAGCACTGCTGCCAAGGCGAGATGCTGGCCTCTGGAATAAGGATGGGGTGATGCGGGGAGAGCCACTGTCTTGCACACCAAGACAGTGGTAGCTGGGGTCTTGCCTGTTTGATGTTCCTCACATCTTTCCAATAGCGGATACTATTAAAATATATCTGCTACCCTCACACCTGTCCAAAACAGACCCAAAAAATGCATACACACACAATCAAATAAATACAATTATGATTGTATGAAAGGGACACAACTCACCTCATTTGTAACATTCACAACAAATGAGGCTCAGAGAGGTTAAGTGGTACTAAATGACAGAGCCTGGAACTGAACCACATTCTTCTAACCAAACATCCTCCCCTGATGCCTGGTTTTGTGGATGTTCTTCTCCCTGCGGGGAAGACCCTTTCCACCACAGATAGTGCTACAAAACCTGCTTCCTGTTTTCCCCATCAGCCATCCCGTGTTACCCGTGCTGGGCCTGACCTCTTCCTTCTGGAGTCCCTTTGCCACGGTGACTCTGGGTGCAATCCAGCTGCCGGTCCCCCCGCTTCCCAGGTATCACTGTGCTGTGCTGCGCTTCCTCCATCAGGTCCTGACGCTGCAGCTGTAACAGCACTTGCTGACATTTGCTGGGCCTTCCAGGGGCCACGTGCTTTACTAGGCAGTTCACAGGTGAAGTTGCCTCCCTGGACCTTTCCTGGACTCAAGGTCAAGTATGACCTTACTAAAACCTTCCCCAACAACCTGACAACAGCAACACTCAGCACACAGTAGGGCCATGCACACTGCTGATAAACAAATGAATAAAAGAATGAATGAGTGAATGAGTAAATAAATAAATGGAAAAGCCCCTTAAATCTGTGCCTAAGGACTCCCTGTGACATGTGACGGGTGCAGCATCCACAGGAAGAGTCTCCCGGGATCCTCGTCACCAATCTGAGATACGACGCCCACTTACTCCTGGGAAATGGGCAGCATGAGAATTCAACCCATGCTGTCTACTCTTTTCCACCAAGCAGTGCCAGGGTGAAAACCAAAAATAAATTCCTCTCAGCCCTGTAGCCTCTCAGCAGGAATATCTGAAGTATCTTTAATCAAACTTTAGAGGCTCGAATTGCCCACAATTCTAGGAATGCCTCAAGTTACTATGGATTTATCAGTGAAGAGAATGAAATAAAGAAAATCTGTTTCATAGTTAAAGCCAAGGCTACTTTATCCCAGATGTACTTAAATCACTTAGCTCTTAACAGAATCTTTAACTATAAATATACTAAATTTGGTAGCAGGATAGATTAACTACAAAAAGAAATTAACACTGCCTTAGAGAATGGAGATAACATATTAAACCAATGATAGGCTACCTTTGAGAATTATAACTGGGTAGACCTAACATTTTTAAATGGATATTAGTGATGAAGAAATACTACCAGCCACTCTTGGAAATGCAATTGAATTTACATTGATTAAGGAAGGGGTGGGGAGATCTTAGATTATACAAGGCCTTACAAACTTCAAACAAGCCCAGAATGACTCCTTAGGAAGCAGGTTTTGGTGACTAAGCAGTGTCATTAGCCCTCAGGCCAGAAAGCACAGGATACAGTTCCATGGGTGTGAGCAAGATGCATCCGTGGGTTAATGAGCACTTGCCTTCCAAACAGACTGGCAGCCACAACACAAGTTCACAGGGCTTTGTCATTAGCCCTGTTTGCATTCTCCAAAGCAAACTGACAGTCTCATGATGCAGTACATTAAAAATCCTCAGCGGTATCGACTGCCTGAAGCCGATGCTTCCCTGTTAAATACAGCACAGCTCAATTAACAGCTCTTCAATACACAATTTAATTTTTCTTTCATCTTGATCCACAGCCTGGCTCAAAATGAGGAATGCTGGAATAGATGCACTTTGAATATTGAAGCAAGTCTTTATAAATAAACCTATCACACTTGTAATGATTTCTGTCATAACATGACAGAACAGATGAAGCTCAGAGGCTGCCACCTCCGCCTGCACGTCACTTTCCCAACAGCACCAGAACCTACAATCATCTTTTTGTTTGTTTTTGGTTTTTTGTTTTTTTTTTTTGGTTTCCTCTAATACTTTTTCCCCAGTTATCTATGAATGGCATCCTGCTGTTTGAGAACAGTTTATTCTTTTTTATTGTCCTAACCTCTGAGACAATTCTTGGACACAGAACGAAGAAAATTATTATTATGCTACTTACATGTAAGGTAAGGCATGTAACTTATAAATGAATTATGAAGGTCTTACCCTTGCAAAGACATACATATTTCATCATAAATGTGATACAACATGACACTTACTACACTTAAAGTATTTCTATTTATATATGATTATTCAAGGTTTTTAATTCCAGTAAGCCTATACTTCCACAAGAAAAGCCAATATTCCCCTTTAACCTACAAGACACAAAACAGAATATTCACAGGGTGGCCAGTGGACTCTACATGTATACTCTCTCCCACAGATGAGACATACTGTATTTGCAAAGAATAGTGTGAACTGAGTGATTTTTCAAAGCTACACAGCTCGGTGTTCAAATAGCTCTACGTGCCTGCTGTTTATCCAAGAAGTTTCACTATGGACCAGAGACAATTTCTAACCTTTAAACATACTCATAAAAACAGACTCAACAACAGTTAATGCTTTGGATGGAATCGAGTAGCGCTGATGTGGTTTTCGGACAATCTGCTTGAGCTGGAGGGGGAGGGAATCAGAGCCCTGTCTTCTTACATGGATAAAAGTATTCCAGGGAGGCAGGATAAACCCCAATACCTATCTGATCAAATCATTCCAGAGGATCTTTTCGGGCTGCAGAGAAGGGTTTGCTGCTGAGCTGAGATCTCAGGTAACAAAATAATCACATCACGATGACAAATGGACCTAACTTAAAATTTATTGGCTTTATCTCAGTATATTTGATTTTCATGTTATCATTTACAAGCTATTTTTAAAATTCAAAATGCATTTCATATTTTTCAACTCATTCACTGTCTATTTAGTATGAAATATAAATTATACATAAGTGTATACACAGATACACACACAGAGATAAGGTGATTCGAGTAACTGACAAAACCATCCACATTTCAAACATGATCCTTCGATTCTTTTTCTTCTTTCCTTCATGTAGTACTGCTTGGAGGCAACTAAACAAAAGCTGTAAGAGACTTTAATTGTCAGAGATAGAGCACTTCAGATTTATAATAATTAACTAGTCATTATTTCAAATAAGAACATTAATTAGTATGTTCAGAAAACCTGCAACATTGCAAAATTTAAAATAAACATTACAAAGATATCATTTTCAACTAATCTATATTTACCACTGAAGTCAGCTTCAAACTGTATTTCTTTCTATTATGCTTTATTGGCCACAGCACACAGTAAATGGGGTGTGTTATGCACAGCTTCCTAAACACCTAAATTTATAAAACCTAATTACATAAATTAATTAGGAATGAACACATACATTTAAGCCTTTGTTTGCAACTGTAACATATTAAACATGACAAAATTAATAAGTAGACCCTGAAAGAAAAAAGAATAGCGCCATGTATTCATTTTCCATAACAGATTTTTATGAGATTTAATTTGACTTATCTAGTCCTAAGGGTTATGATTCTTAATAAACATGCAGTTTCTCACCATTTCATATATATGAAAGGGTATGTTTTTATGGTTCCTAAAGGACCAAGAATGTACAAAATCAAGAGCATTTATTTCCAAATCTAAGGACAGAAGGTCAAAGAATTACTCAAGTATTATTTCTGTCTTGCTTCTCTACCACACTGCTATCAAAGATAGCTTTTTGGTAATTAGAGTGATTCACCATCATCTCGGTTTTCCTATGAAACTTCCATTAAAACAAGCTTAGTCTAGTTCCATAGGGGAATAAAACACTGATACATGATCAAGCCACTCAGAAGAACATAGTTGGAAACACATATAATTTTTTAATGTGAAAAATCAGGATCCCCCGAATGCCTTATTATAATTAAAGTGAGGTAAATAATTTAATATCGTTATTCAATGACATGTCCTTTAGCATTAAAAATGCTAAAAGAAATTGCTCTGATTTTGAAAAACAATGTAAAAACAAATAGATCTAGAATGAGATAACCTCTCCCCTCACCTCCAATTAATCGAGTTTCTAACAGGATCACACACACATGTCTATGAAATTCCAGGTTCACTAGCACACCTTGGCAGGGCCCTTGCACGGAGTCCTGGTTGAAAGGTCAGTCCGTGGTAATATTGTAAAGGCAAAGCTTGTTTTATGCCTCTACTCCCATTATAGCTCCTGGGAACCGAATGAGAATCCTCAGGTCCTAGAGTCCTCCCTTCGGTGAGGCAGATGATGCCCTAGGCTCCCTACCCTACTTGCCCTTGCTTGCTGGAGTCAAAGAGAGTCCCTGACCAGAATAAACACATGCAAGGTCCCTGTCTCACTGAGCAAGGGCATACACACTCTATTGGACAGAAGCGCCTGACTTCATCTTTGTAATACAGACCCTGAGGGCCAGGGATATAGCTCAGCGGCACAGTGCCTGCCTGGCAGTGCAAGGTCCTGAGTTTGATTCCCACTAGCAAAAAAACAAAAAATACAAGGCAATTCATAAATATAGATCCTGGACTCTGGACACTGAGGAAAGAAGCCAGACAGGGGAAGGAGGTGACAGCTTCAGACCTCGTTCAGACCATAACATCAAGCCTAAAACCACTGCAGGAAGAGAGGAACGGGGAAAAGGAATCACATGTTTTGGCTTCTGAGTTCCCCGTTCCTCTCCTCCTGCACCTGTGCTGTGCATCTATCTCAGTAAAAGATGCAGCAATCCGAGCACCTCCCTGCACACACCCTACACTGCTTCCTCACCCTCTTCCATCCTCCCATCACCTACCTAGGTACCCATGCCTGTCATCTCTGAGTCTTTCTGGCTTCCCATTCCCTCTCCACTGCCTCCCTGAAAGCCCTTCCACGTCTCCTGCTGAGCTAAGTGTGAGACTCATGGATGAAACCTCAACAGCCCTGGCTCCAAATGCTGCCTGAACCACCACCTCTTTGCCCTCAGTAGGAAGCCAAGTACCTTGGCGTGGGGTTAAATGAACTTCGTGCCCTCTCCAAGCTTCCCTTCTGCTGTATCCCTAGCTGTATCCCGCCATTCCTCCCCTCCACTCCAGCCAAATGAATACCCACAAGCCTCCCAGATACACCTGTGTCCCTGTCTGCAGACCTCTGCTCCACCTGCAATGCCCTCCTTCCCTTCCCTGCACTCTCCTCCCCTTCTCTTCCCTTTTTCTTTAAGAATTCCTGGTAATTCTTGAAAGTCCAAGCCAAAACTCACTTGCCCTAGCAAATCCTTCGTGACTCCCAAACCTACTGACTAAATGGGGTACAGCCTCTGCCGGTTTTCAGATAGGTCCACAAACACTTGGATCATCACCTTCTCTTTAAAAAGCAGAGCTCTGATCTCATGAGTGGGAGATATTGTTACATCTAGATTAGTAAGGCTAAAGAAGCTCTGGGAATAAGTAATGAAAAAAGGCATATTCTGTCTCTCAATTAAAAAGTGCAAATTAAAGTAAGAATATACATTACATCCATCAAAACAGCAAAAGCTACCAAAAGTTAAGAAATAATAGTATAGTACTGACAGGGGTATAAAAAACAAGCTCTGAGATAGAGCTGGTGCGAAAAACAATTCTGGTTCCTGTTCTGGAAGATGTGGCAATACGTTTCAGAGACATGAAAACCAAGCACACACTTGAAACAAATGGTTTTCTAAGATTCCGCCCTACAGGAATAATCAGATATGTAACAGTATGTGTAAAAGGATAGTAGTCAAAACACTATCATTACAAGTGGGCATCTATGTAATTCCAGCTATTCTGAAGTTGAAGAAGGAGAGGTGTGAGTTCAT
>NW_004955522.1:1269215-1360450 GCF_000276665.1 Chinchilla lanigera | reverse complement strand
AGAAAACACAAATATGCAAACACTTAAAAGATAAGTTATGATGGTGAATCTTTTAGAATTTTCAATAATACAAACAGCTGGTTACAGCACAAGTGACACAGTGTTGCCGCCACTGGGATACAGTATGTCCACGTGGGTGTTTAGAAAAGATTAAGTGCTCAAAAAAAGGAAAAGTGCTCATAAAAGAGTGAGGTTATAAAAACAGGCAATAGATTCCACCAATAGGCAGCGTGGAATGTATGTCACCTTCCCATTTACTAACCCTATGACTGTGGAAAATTTATTTCATCTTTCCATGCCTCAGTTCCCTTACCGCAAATAGAGGACACTGAGGAATCCACCTCAGAGAAATACTGTGAAGATTTAACTTCTTCATTCATATCAAATATCCAATTTTCACTAAGTGGAACATATTAGAGCTATTCTCATCTTTATTTTGCAGCACAGAAAAGATTGAAAGCTTTGAAGCTCCTATGCTGCCACTTTTGATTAAATGACCTTGGACATATTTCTTCATCGGTCAGAGCTTTGCCTGACTCAGCTGAAATCTGGAGTCCCTGTGACTGTACACAGAAGGTGGCCTCCAGGGTGAGAAGCGACACCCAGGCAGGGCTCTGAACACTATCGCCGCTCAACCGTGATTCTCAAGACGCAGATGAGATGCACACAGAGTATCTATCCCTCAGTCTTAGAGCAGAGGAAACAGAAAGTGAATGAAACCTTCTATTCTTGGTTGACACACAAAAGGTCAGTATGTGTATAGCTTCTCAGCCCCACAACAGAGCAGCGACCCGAGAGTGGTGACTTGGAAAGCTCTCTTTAGTATTTTTCATCCACATCTTCCTGTAAAGACCAAAATGGGCCAACAGGTAGTTTCTGACCTTAGCAGCCCTAAAATACCAAGGCACCTCACACTTCTTCTTTCCACCTCATCTGTCGCCTCTTCCTCTCAAGTCATTGCTGTTTTAACAGCTAAAATCCTTCTGCTTGTGATTATAAATAGAAAATATAGTTTTCAATGACAAGGTCATTTCTAAAATTATTTATTTTTTCTTTGGATTGATATCCACTGCTAATAATCTCAAGAACTTAAAGATTATTAGATCTAACATCTCTGTCAAAGACCGAACAACGTATTTGGCACAGCAATGGCAAATAGGTTATCAAACTTTTGGTAATTCTTCCCTGCAATACTCTAGCCTGAAGGAGCTGGGGTCTACCACCACTCGCGGTGGAAAAGAGGACTGTGGTTTATTAGTGGAGCCAACCAAAGACATGGACAAGGTGAATTATGGAAATGTAAGGCATGATGATTAAAAATGCTAACGAATAACTCATCCATACTGCAAAGAATAAATAAAAATTACTGTTCACATTACTATGAATCCATCTGTTTTAAAATTCAAAATTCCACATTTCTCATTTTCTTAGAACACACACACCTCTCAGACATCCAGACTAAAAACCCCTTTGGCTCTCTCTACTTTGGCCTAACATCTAATCACTTAGTTACTTCCAGAGAACCCACTTTTTCTAACTTCCCCTATCTCCTGCTACCTTGTCTTCACTGTAGCTAAGCTCATATCACACACCTCCACATATGGTGCTGGATGAAATATCCTTTGGAATAGTTCTTGCCATATCACTCTCTACCTCAAAATCCTGTGATAGTTCCCTTTTTCTTAATTTAAAAAAATCCAAACTCCTTAGCCTAGATTTTTCTAGATCCTACAAAGAACTTACCTATTCTTTTCTGCTTTTCCACCAGTCATCTATTGATAAACTAAATGCAGTGGTGAAACTGAAAACACTAGTGAGTCAATGGATGGATGATGGATGGATGGATGGATGGATGGATGGATGGATGGATGTGTGGACAGACGGATGGATGGATGTGTGGATGGATGGATGGATGGATGGATGGATGGATGGATGGATGGATAAATAAAGAGTTCCTACTCTTTCCTGTTGTTTTATGCTATAGTTTTCTATTTGCTGTCTATCTATCTTTCTACCTCTTTTCAATGGTAATTCCAGTTCTATCTCTTCCACAAAACCTCCCATGACCTATCTTCTGTCTCCATCACTGGAATTCCCATAATTTTCATGTCATCTTACCTGTCCATTTCCTTGTAAAGATATTTTACAACTAACTCTTCTCTCTCCTAGATTTGAGCTCATGGACAGCAGAGCTGATTTAAACCCCAGGTTCATCTGCTACACAGCAGTGTCTCAATCAATACACCTCATTCATTAATCACTATCCAGGAACTGGTAGGATATTCATAATAACATGACGTGCAATTTCCAAAACCAATGACCCAGAATTCAAAATCCTCTATTCACTGAGTGCAGGAAAGAAGTAGTCTAAATGTACCCGATGGGGTCTAGCTTTGCTGCCACTCCTGAGACAGGTCTTTTTCCCCTCTCCCCTCAAACTCTGCATCTATGGTACGAGAGTTTTAATTAGCAGACTCCTAAGCGAGTCTTTCTCACCTCCCATCCCACAGTCTCAAGATTCAGATGAGAACACAAGAGAGAAGAAATTGACAACTTTCACCTAAGCAGCCCCTATGGGTCTAACATTGTACTAAGATTAGGATCTAAAATAATAAAAAATACTGGACAGCCTATCCATAGATGGTAACAATCGTCTATTTACATTCTGTCCCCTCCAAAAGGATGGAAGCTGCTATAATTCTTTGGGAATACTCTTGATGCAGGTGGTGCAGACGGCCAGGATTCCCAGCTGTTAGCGCCTTTACCACCTGCTTCCAGTAACTCTGCTCACCATTACTGTCCCCGGAGTAAAGCTGGTGGCAGACAAACAGCAGGAGCCACAATGTCATGTCAAGGAGACTACGGGTATCAACTCTCCTGTACTGGAAAGCAGTAATTTTTCACAACTGCCGCTAACCCATGGCCACTCTCACAAGCCATGCACAAGGCTTATGCAGACAAGATTTCTTCCTTCATGTAATGATGCTCACAGGAGAGGAAGGAGTGCAAAATGGGAAGAACTTGTCACTAACTCCCTCTGGGGAAAACAACGAACACATGCCATGCCTCAGACCTTCTTGAACATCAAGCCTCATTCTCTTACTGCCTTCTCCATCCCATCCCCACCTACCGCAAACTCCTCCCACTTCTCCTTCCTACTATGGTTCTACAAACGGTCAAAGTGAACTCTCTTGGTCATGCTTTTATCTTGCAAACTCAGGCACAGTCTTCTTGTCATTGAAGACAAGTTCCCCTAATTCTATAATCAAATGTTTTATTTCTTCCAACAAGAGAAGCATAGACTATCACCCCACACAGCAGGTTCTCTTTTTTTTTTGTTTTTTTTTTTCTGGTACCGGGAAATCGAACCGACGACCTTGCGTTTGCCAGGCAGGCGCTGTGCCGCTGAGCTAAATCCCCAGCCCCTACCCCACATGGTACATAGAAGGTTTTGCCTTCTCTTTCACAAACCTCTATCTAAATACATCAAAACTATTTATTTCACTGCCTAAGAAATGTCCCTTCTCCATTGAAACATATGTCCATGCCAAACGAAGCTACTCATCACCAACTGTAATACTGATGAGTCCCACAAAAATATAGATCAATGCTTCACCGTTTGCCAAATGCTCTTCTCCAATCTTCTCCTCTGGTTGTCTGGATGATGCGGAAGGTGCAATGGAATCACAGCAAGGTTGAATAAACTCTGCAAGGCTGCATTTCATCACCGGTCTCCAGAGCCGTCTCCATACTGTGCAGCCTTTACGTCCTTCATGGGACCTCCCCTCTCTAAGGTCCCTCAGTTGGTTTGTTTTCACATCGGGAAACTCCGTTCTGTCCTCCTTGTTTTTGTGGATGGAGGACAATCTGTACTTCAGAACCACATTTTATTTCTGGTATTGAGTCTTTCAAATTAAGCTGTAGTGCTGAAAGCAAAATAACTCCTCGCTTATCCACCGGCTATGTTCCAGGAATGAAGTGGCCATCACAACAAATTTTTGTTCCTGGTGTAGTTTAAACTTAAGGAGGAAAAATGCAAAAAGTATAAACAAAAAATAGCCAGTAAAATAACCGGCTGGGTGATTTTTAAAGGGAAGAGGCAAAGTATAAAAATAGAGAACAGGGGGAGCATTGTTGTATGTAGGATATAAAAATTTAACAAATGGATTAACTCCAACTTTCTGGTACTACAGTATAATGAAATTTCTTTCCCAGTAAAATTTAACTTTTAAAATGCTAAAAGCAGTAATACATGTGACTAAAAAATGTCCCCAAACAGAAAGCTGCTCTGAAAAACATATTAACAATTAAATTAGTGAACTGCATGGCTACAACTAAAGCCTAGACAGCTTCTGTAAGATCTAGTTTTTTGCTGGGCATGCGCCACCATGCACTCGGGAGGCTGAGGCAGGAGGATCATTCCAAGTTTGAGGTCAGCCTGGGCTACAAAGTAAGTTCAAGACCAGTCTGAACAGCATAGTAAGACTCTGTCTCAAAAAAAAAAAAAATCTAGTTTTTTCTGAAAACTTGATAAACTTAACTATGTTCTAACAACATAAGACTCAGGGCAGACAGTGTTCAATTATTGAGTTTAAAAATCTGACCAGCTAGATCCCTGGAAAAGACAGAAAAAAGATGATGAGGCATAATTGAGGGAACAACCCCCTCTTCACACCAGAAGCCACAATGCCCCATGGTCACAAGGGATGGCACCAGGACCGACAATGCTCCAGCCAGCATTCAGAGCCTAGCCCAGGAGGAAAACTGGACCATCACTGTGCCCAACACATGCCCGGCCTGGCCTGCCAACCAGGAAGCCCCAGGTTGTGGAAGCACAGAAACCATGTCAAAGGTAGCTCCTCACCAAGTTTTTGGCCAGATTGCAAGAACAGTGTGAAAGGAGCTAGCAGAAGTTTGGGGAATGAAAGAAAAGATCACAAACAGTCAGCAAAGTGAAGACTGAATTGAAAGCAATGCCCACTGAGGAGTCATAGGTCAGGAAGAGAGGTACAGAAAACTCAAGAACAACTCAGAAATACTCCTATAAGCAGCCTGGACTGGAACTTCTCCCAGAAAGGACTAAACTATTTTGGAAAACTATTAATACCTACTTTTCTCTTGTAGGTTTTTCAATCTGCTGTTAATCTGTTTGATTTTGTTAACCATTTCTCATTTTATGTCTCAGCTAGCAACATTTTAGAGTTGTAATACAGTCTTAGCATAAGCAAGTTGAACTCATTAATATATTCTCATCATACCCTCTCATACTTTCAACATTCTTGTAAACTTAATGAGCTTTCCTTGTATCTTCAATCTTTTCTACATACCCTGAATAATGATGGTTATATTAATTTGCCTTTGCAAAAAATAACTGTCTTAGCAGACACACATTTGGGTTCTTAGTTGAGATCCCTTTCCTACTTCAGTGATCACAGATGATATGCCACCACGTTAATAGGTACATCTTAACACCTTATGATAAAAACATTTCCTTTGGGTGTTTCTCAGTAAGAAAGCTGCCCTCTGTCCCAGGTGATTAAAAGGGGTGTAATTAAAACCCAGCAGCACAATCATACTGTTTCCAGCCCAATTTTCCTCCGAGCTGCTTCTACCAGCACTGAAGGACCGCTGCCTGTTTGGAGGGCAGGGAGTAAATGTTTGCCTTTTAATTGGGAGCTCTTCTTCTGTTTGCTATGTGCTATACACTCATACCCATGCATAGATAAAGCTGGAATGAATTTTTAATTGCATGAATTGAATTTGGAAGTGCCGCCTGCTTTCCCCTGGAGCACCACCACTGATGAATGCACACAGGCACAGTGCTCCCACCCAGGGCACGAAAACACAACCTGCACAACCAAGAGGGCAGGCCCAGGGTGGAACGCGGCGAAGCTTTGGAACAGCAGACGGGCTCACCTGGGCAAAGGCCACCGCACGCTGAAATTAATCCAGCCCGTACAGACAGCGAAGGTTCCTTGGGGTTGGAAACTTTGAAGTGGGATCTCCCAGCACAGGGATTAACTGTGAAGAGCCATCAACCAGGGCAAGCCTCGTGCCATCACCTGAGAAGCCAAGCGCCCGGAATGTGAGCACAGTAATCACAACCACGATAATAAAAATTCTGCGATGAGCCACCGTGCAGCGTCGACGCTGCTGAGCCTGTACTGACTCTGCCAGTACTACAGGCGCCCTTGGGACAGCCCCGCCAGGCAGATGAGGGTACGCGCTTACAGGTGCGCAGCTCAGGCTCAGAGAGGCCAGGTGCCTTGACCGAACCTTGGCTTTTGTTCCTTTTCTTTATTTTCTGACTCCTTTTCTCCTTCTCCTCCTTCCTCTTCCTCTTCCTCTTGCTTCCCTCCTTTCTCTTCCTGATTTGAGAGTGAAGGCTGTAGCCTTCACACACTCACTTATAGGGTGCCATCCGGGTTAGAGAAATGGAAACAGACCCAGTTAACTTAGCAGTGAGTGGCTGAGACAGAAAAGAAGGAAATAAAAAGCCTAGGGGTGGCTGGTGGAAGGGGATGAAATGCCTACTACATGGAGAGGGGCATGGCCGCCACACAGGAACCAATCAGCACATACAGCTGGTCCATCCTTGCAGTTCCACCCCTGACTCAAGGTGTGGCCTCAGAAATCTCTTGACAACATTCAGGGGGATATACTAGGAAATGCATCATTACTTCCTTTCTTGTCATCCCAACAGCTTTGGAAAGAAAATAAGATGGTACGTCGGCTACCAGGTTATTGAAGACATTTTTGAAGCCGTAAGTTTTGTGGGCTCATAATCGCCTTTCCTCCTCCTAGGAAATGGCTCTGCTATAGGGGACTGTTCTCCCTCACCCACTGAGCATCCCGTCCAGCAGACTGCTCAGCCCGTCAATGACCGCTGACAGTGAAATCCACATGCATGGATGTCATCAGCTGCTGGACTTTAACAGGAGAGAAGAGTCAGGGTCTGAGGTCTGGAACTCAGCCAAATGCACTCCCCGAGGTAACTGGGGAGGAGGTAAGGATGGCAGGTTCACAGAAGTGAGGCACAGATGAAGAATCACCTCGTCACGCTCAGAAGTATCCTGTGAGTAGCATGAAAGAAAGTCAGAACCTCAGTCCTTGCATCCCTACTAAAGAATGGTAAGCTCTGATGACAACTGGCACAGCACACAGAAGGAGACACACGTGAATACCAGGTTCCCCAGGTGCAAAAGTCATCATGCTGGACCTCGGGAGAAAGAACTATAACAGGCACGGCACGCTGGGGGACACTGGATAAGAATTATAATGAACATATGAACATAATCATGGCCATGCCTATTATTTCTCATCTTTTAGAATGTATATAATATACATTAGATATAGGTATATATGTTCATAAACGTAACATTTACATATACAAAATATATAAAATCTGAACTTAAAAACATACGGGAGAGAAGATATCTATGTAACTATGGAAGGTGGTATATATAAGCTAAAGCAGTGACCATATCAGCATACATCACAAAGTACCTGACACTGATAGTTCAAAAAAACAGCTTTTTAAGCATGACAATAAGAAGACCCAGGAGGAGGCACCAGAAGCATCAAAAACAGAAACTGCTGAAGAGGTCGCCTCTGCTCATCCCTGTAAGGCAACACTCAGAGAAGCACGCAGCCCGGAGTCCCTTTGCGGTCGGGTTCACTGAATGAACACAGATGGGCATGGCAGTGAGGGTGGGGAGGGCAGGGTCAGAGGCGACTGCTTGCTGTGATAGGTTCTTTGAAGCTACCTGATCTTTCTCCCCATGATAACTGCAAATGTCTCCCTGTGGGAGCGAGAGGGCCTGGGTTTCTTCGGTTCTTCCTGAGTCACACTCCAGGATCCAGAGGGCCAGGCTTCCTGGAGTGGGAAGGCTTCCCGGCACGGCAATGCACGGCCAGGGCTCTGTCTGGAAGCAGCTGTACAGCAGGTTGGCCTGGGCTGTCACCCGCAAAGGCACCTGCGCAGGGAAGGCGGGCACAACCTGGGACTGGTGACTTGGACCGTGAGCACCTGGGAAATAGCGCGGCTCCACCAGATGCTACCAAGGGGCAGCGGTCACTTCTTGGTTAATAAACTACAGTTCTAGGCCAGAGGGAGAGAAGCTGCCTTTGCTTCATAATAACTAAAAATTTTCTGTCCAAAGGAAAGGAAAGCTACCAGCATAAGAGAAACAGGATATGTGAGGTGGCCTGGTCAGTTAGCTACGCGTCCTTAAAATACATGGGTTCCACTGGGCGTGGTGACGCACGCCTGTAATCCCAGCACTCGGGAGGCTGAGGCAGGAAGATCGTTGCAAGTTCAAGGCCAGCCTGGCCTACAAAGTGAGTTCAAGACCAGCCTGAGCTGCATAGTGAGACCATGTCTCAAAAAAACAAAAAAAAATACATGGGTCCCATTTTCAAATTCCTCTTGAGGACAGAGCAGAATGACCTCTGTGTAGGTGCTGGCCTCCCCTATTCTGGTGTCTGAATGGCACTGCCACCTTCTGCCAGGCAGAGTGGAGACAGTGGTGGTCACTCCACAGGGTTATTAAAGGATTAAATCAAATGATGCCTGTACACATTTGGCATGAGACACAGACTCTGACTGTTAGCTCCCTTCTTCCCTCCGCTCCTAGGGATGAATGCTGGGGGAACATATTGCTTTACACTGTGGGATGAAGTGATTTATAGTTATTTCCTAGAAGCAAGGCACAAGTGTTTCACAGTCATGTTACTATGCATCAGGTTCAAAGTGATGTCAAAACAGAGGAAATATTTTTCAATGACTTAGACATTTTGATGTAAATTGAATAATTATAAAATATAAAACTCAGTCACTAACTAGCTGAATGTTGAAACATTATAGTGCACATATTACACCTGACGTGGCTGTGGGGATCACTCACGGCATGGCCTGTAAGGGGCACTGATATTGATGCTTAGTGTAAAGTCACATGAGGTATTGTAGCACACAGGTAAAGGTCAGGAAGGGCTTTGCGGTTTGACACCCTTGAATCAGGGCCTTGACAGCTGAGTGACCCCGGCTGAGTTTCCTAATGTCTCTGAGCCTCAGTTTTCTTTTGAAAAGAGGCGATAATAGCACAGATGGCCCAGAGGTACCAAGCTATGAAGACTCATAGGGGTCAAGTGCCTGCGTGATGCCTGGCGCACGGCTGGCCCTCAACTCTCACTTGGAGCTATTTGTGATGTGATATCACCTTCTCCTTGTGCACAAAATTATACATTTCAGGAGTAATTTTCTCTTGCAGGAAGGATTTCACTGGGAAACAAGGAGATCAGAATCGTCTCGTGCTTTTACTTAACAATGCTCCAGCCAGGCAGCAGTCAGTGGGGGTGATAAAATTGCCTTGTGGATCTTACCATGACTTTTGTCCAAAATGATCAGAGAGTACATTAAATCATTAGCAGGAACTTTGCTGCCTGCTGATTTTACAATGCAGGCAATGAAATTCATTGCAGAAGCAAAATAGGGCCAATAATATAATTACAGCGCTCTGCCTATGCAGTCAGAGCTAATGCTATTATTTGACATTGCAAGGCTGAGCTTTTCCCCAGAGTGTCCATGGAGACAAGGTTCGCCCTAATTGGTTCCAAAGCACAACCTCCCCACCACCATCTTTCCTCAGGACCAGTAATGTTAATTTCCACACGACTGTAAATAGTATTTGCAAACAATACAAACATGGTAATAAGAGGCTAGGTGGGTAATTAATGTGGTTACAAAGTAGCTTATTTGCATTTTTATTTAAAAACGGCCTTCTTTAAAAAGCAGCTCAGATTTCTCATTGCAAAAGGAGGAGGCTTGGCTAAAGAGTACAGCAGTAATTACTCTCTTTAGGGGTTCCTTTATATGTCCTTCAGGGAATTAGAATGAAAAGATAAGCAGAATTATAAAGGAAATCATGTAAAATATGAAATGTACTATAAACACTTAGTAGTGTATTTACCAGAAGGTAGGCCTACCTTTTTCATTAATGGAATATTTTAACCAGTGCACAATATATTCAAATTAATTATAGATAGGACTAAAAGGTACAATCATGCAGTTAAACTTTTTCCTCTTTCAAAATACATTATTTCGAGATTTTAGGTGCCCTCACAGTAAATTCCACTAGATCACGTGCTGCTATAAAGTGTCCTTCATAAGATGGTGGGTTAAGCACAGCCCATCACGGAGAAGAAAAGCAGATGCACGCTGTTCTCTAAAAAAAGGAAAGCAAGATGTTAGAGCAGTAATTTCTTCTGTCTTTCCTTAGCTTACATCTTGCATTCCTGGGCTTAAGACGGAGAAGTAAGAAAACACAGAAGAACCGGAGAGGCATGGAATTCAGACTTTCTCCTTTCCCTCCAAACCTGAACATGTGCAAGTCTCTAGAAAGTGGCCGTGGTATCAAAACCCACAGCAGTTGGGACACCTGAATTCTTCTGGAGGCTCCTTAATGATCGCCAGTGAGAGATGGGCCAGGAGCTGGGCCACCTACCCACCCCTCCAGAACGTCACAGTTTTGGAGGTAAAAGTGTCACATGGAGGCAGCTGGCAGGTTAGATTCAAGTAGGTCCACGCACTAAAAAAGTGTCACACGGAATGCGTCTCCAGGAGAAAAGGAGAGAAAGGGTCTGAACATAAGAATGGGGCTGGACAGGCGGACACACCAGCCTAGACCAGGCTGCCAGGGCCCGAGACAGCTGGGGACACTAGACAAACATGTGCGGGAGAGCACAGTGGGCTCCGGGTTAGCAGAGGCCACAAAAGAGCCCCCAGGGCCAATGTCAGCCAGGTCACAGATGCACGTGCTCCTTCCTTCCAGGAACATGTACCGAGGGCCTGTTGTTCTGACAAATTGTGTTCCACATCATAATTCACATTTTACTGGGCGTAGCAGTCAAGAAAAAACAATAAGACCCAGAGGAAAGTTAAAGTGTTGAGTAGTTACAAGTGCTAAGAATGAAGAAGGAAAGAAAAAAGAGGGGCGATGTAAAAGGCTCTGGAGCGGGCAGCTTGAGGTTAAGCCAGCCAAGGAGCACCGGGAGGGGGAGGGGAGTTAGGGGTGGGGTTTCCCAGCCCAAAGCAAAGCTGCTGCTGCACAGTCCCCGCTAACCACTGCCGTGGCTTATGATAGCTGTTAGAGAAGTCAGCAGTTTGGATTCCTGGGTCCAACTGTATACGTGTACATATACACAAATGTATGTATATACATGTGTACATACATACATCTGTACAGATGTCTGTCTATCTGTATGTATGTATCTACTGCGTGACTGCAGGGCTTGAATCCAGAGCCTTTTGCACTGCACTATATCCCCAGCTTTTTCTTTTTTTGTCTTTTCAGATAAGGTCTTCTAAGTCACTCAGTTATCCAGGCTAGGCTAGCATTGGTGATCCTCCTGCCTCACCATCCCAGCGTGCTGAGATTACAGGTATGCGCCACCACGCCAGGCAAATTTTTATTTTTAAAATGACTGCAAAAGACAAAAGTCTATCAAACAAAAGTCTATGTACTGGAACGACTGCTAAGGAGTCCCAATAATCCTGTCCATGGTACACCCATTTCCTGATTCTGTGGAAACACTGTTTCAAATGATTAAATGAAAATTTTTAAAAGATATGTCTTTACTCTTTGTGAACGCCACCCTCCAAAACCTCAGATAAAGCAAAATCCCGACGTGCCTGTCTTCTTGGCAAATGTCTACATTCACACCGCCACATGGGGATGGTGCCTGTCACTTCCAGGCCCCTTGGCATCCTCTCAAAGCATTTTTTGCGTTTGGATCGATCCATACGCTTTTTTCGTAGAATGTCTCACGGTATTGTGACTACGTCAGACTAGACCTACAAAAGAGCAGCTCCTTGGTACTGTTTTGAAAATATTTACCCAGGAAAATCTATTTATACTTTAGATAGCTTTCAGAAACTCTAATGATGTCTTAAAAATGATTTCAAAGTACTTGAGAGGGGGAGAAGCGCAATGAAGTAGGAGCAAAGGATAATAAGTTTATGATACTCAAGTAAATATATCCAGAAAACTGGGTCACTTGCACCACAACTACAGCCTTTTCTGTTAAAATATGCAAACGACAGTATGAAAAATGGTTTGTGATTTTAAAGAAATATAGCACTACAAATGTCAGCGTGAGAGAACTCAATAGCACTTAATGAAACTTTGGATTTCAAATTAATTACTGATTGACTGAGGCATCTAGAGGGAAAACAGCCTCGATTAGAGAAGTCTGAGAGAGGCTATAAATCTGGATGCCTCTTTCCGGGACTCTGCGCTGGTATTTTCACTTCATGCCATTAACGCTGGGTTAATGGGGTGAGTGGGTACTGGACACACCACTAAGTTTGATTCTTACAAGTTACACTGGTCCATATGTTGCTAATTCAGTTCTCTTTCTTTTCTTTTTCTCTTTTCATTTTTCACTTATATTTGTGGTTCTAACTGCTTACAGGAGCTTGAAATAAAAGGTTAGACAAATTTAAGAAGTGGTATTTTACTAGAAGATAAACGCCACCTATACTCAGAAAACCATCTTTGGCAGATGGTACTGTTTGTTCATACTGATCTCCTCCCTCTCTGCCTTTCTCTGGTTTTCTTTAGGCAGAAAAAAAAACTCTGTTACCACCCTGATGTTGATCTTGACCAGGAGATTGGAGATTTGGTATCAGGATGTAAAACAGATAAGAAATAGGTCAATGTCTGAACGGAAGGTCCTTTGAGCTTCTGTCCTCCAAAGCCTTAGTGACTTATTTGGCAGCCTGGATCCTGAAACTACATCAGGAGAAACTGATCTGAGACCTTAAGGCAACAGCCAGCTTGGTTCCATGCATCATGGGAAAACATGTACCGCTTTGCCTTTTATGCCCTTGAAAGGCTAGGTGTGCTTATTACTGCAACAGAAATTGGCTAATACACCATCATTACAAGTTAAGCAGCAAAATTCAAGTCACTGTTTTTCATGCAAGCAACATAATTACAAACATTCAACTGTGACGGTACTAGGTTTTTGTTTTTTGGGGTTTTTTGTTGTTGTTGTTTTTGTTTTTTTGTCTTTTTGAGACAAGTTCTCGCTACGTAGTTCAGGCTGTCCTTGAGCTCACTCTGTAGCCTAGGCTGGTCTGGGACTTACAACAATCCTCCTGCCTCAGCCGCCCTAGTATGGGGATTACAGGTGTGCACCCCCACGCCCAGGGCAATGGTACTACTTTTTTAGCAAGTAAATTCTTGCAGCAAGCAAATGGTAAGAACTTTTTAAATAGCTACTGTTACAACATAGGCAAGGAAGAGCGTATCAGTATTAGCTGTAATAACTTAGTAATGACTAGTCACCAATCTGACTGTTCATTACAGCAACAAGAAAACAGTACCATTAATTACATCATGCTTGTTGTGATGCAGGCACTGATCTAGATGTGGTATACACTCAGATGTTCCCATAACAACTCAGGGAAATGGGACCTAGTTTTGTCCCTCTTCTGTGTGTGAGTAAACAGAAGCACCAACAGGTTAGCTAACTTGCACATGAAAGAGTTAGATAACCTCATCTCTATCATTCCAGGTTAATCCTCATCCAACTTTAATATTGTCTGTGTATCATGCTTTCAATATAGCCAAAACAGATTAATTAAAAAGTATTCCAAGTGCAGGCATTCTATCACTCAGAAAAGGTACTCCTATGATCAAATGTCCTATAAATTCTGAGAAGCATTCTAATAATTATTCCAGTCCATTTTCCATACAGCTGCATCTCCCTCTCTCCAACGCCTTTCTCAAATCTCCCCTCAGACAACCATCTCTTGCAAGGATCAAGAACCTGCCTCGCTCTAAATCCCCACCCCAAACCTTCCCCATATGGGAAATCTATGTTAATGCTACCAAACTGGAGCTATAAGAGAGCAATCATGTACAGGGTTTTTTTTTTTTTTTTTTAGGAACTGAAACTCATAAAAAGGAATTAACATATTCACATGAGATGTCCTATATAATATGTACAAAGCAAGTATCCTTGGGTTTTTAAATGCAATCTCCTAAAATGCTGGAACCATATTTAAAATACTTTTGGAGTATCTTGTTCAAAGTAAAAAAAAAAAAATGTGAGAAACTCCTTAAGATGCTATTTTCTATTTGCAGATGTTCGTTTTTCTACCTTCCCTACCTGCGACCAGAGGAATACCTGCAAGCCTGCTCAGTCCAACTCAACAGTTCCCAGGCCAAGGGGCAAGGTGGGCTGCATTCCAGCCTGGCCTAGCTCACAGGGCATATGTGCCCTGCTCGAGGAGCTGCAGACCAGAAGGGGAGAAGACACTTTTCCCTGCTTCTCCCAAAGGTGTCCCATGACTAAGAGCCTGGGTCCTGGGTTGCTCCAGGTACTCTGTGATGGGTGATGATCTGCTGGTCCAAGATGGTGATGACCGAGTTTCTTAACCTAGTCCTCATCCAGGGATGGGAAGGGGGAGCTCATAAAATAATGTATTTCATATATGTATATACATGTGAAGGAGAATGAAAATAGGTCCATTTAAAGCTGGTATTCACTTGCAGGTGGGTATTTATGAACAGTATCAGACCCTAATGAAGGTCTTTGAAAAAGTGGTGCAGATATCAGATTATTCACAGCCTGGGGTCCCAAATGAACTCCAACAAGACACTCTGGAGGCACTCTGTCCAGTGCTCCCCATCCATTACAGTCAGCATTACAATGCCATGAAGTCATTTCTGCATATGAAGTATGCAGTGACACCAGTCACCTGGCTTAGGCCAGATATCTGTATAGCAACTCACCTGAGATTCAAATCAAATGGTTTAGACTCTGGGACCCAGTGTACTGTCCCCTTGTTCCAGTGTGACAACAGGCAGCCCTTGAGAAAATGCAGAACCTGAACTAAACCACACTTCATGGGCTCTGTCTCACAACATGTGTATGCGATAGAACTGATAGGAAAAGAGGTGAGCTGCAGCCATTAGGACTGGGAAGGAGACACTGAAGGACTGTGTTATGGCTGACACACTGCATCACCCTGAGAAGTCTAGAGGTTTAACTAAGTAACTCAGCAGTTCCACATCCTGGGGTGTAGAGGACGTGCCCTTACCACTCTACGATGTTGTTCATTGTGTCAACTTGAGAAGTTTCAAAGTTCAACTAAGCCATTCAGCAAGGAGCCAGGGTCCTTACTTTGTAAGCATCCTCCACTTGTGGAAGAAGAGGGCGAGGAGATGGTGTGGGCGTAGGTGGATAGCTGATACACACCACATAAGAGAGGAAAAGAGGTTTGTTTTCTCCCCTTTTGCTCTTGTAGCTTCTGCTGTCTTCTGCCGCCTTGGACTGTTGCCCCTGTGCCCTGCCACCCTGCCTTGAATCCAGCAGATTACTGACTGAAACCTCCACAAACTGTGAGCTAAATAAACCCTTCCTTCCTTAATTTGGGCTGTTGGGTATTGTGTCTCAGCCACAAGAGAAAAGTAACCAAGACAGAGCACCTACCAGGCAAAACCCTTAGAAGCCAAAGAGTCACCGGGTGTATTAAGTAGGACCAATCTGGCTGCAAGTGACATAAACCTAACCAAAAAGTACTTTCAACACAAAGGGGGACTCACCAGTGCGTAACAAGGCAAAGGCAGGGCTGAAGCTGGCCAGAGGAACCCTTTTGCTTGTCTCTCATTTCAGCTTCCCTTCATTTGTTTTATCTCCTTGCCACAGGAAGTAACATCCTTCCAGCTCCCCATCCTATAGACAAGAGACTGTGTCTTCTCCTCTGACTAAGTATGGACTGGTGTGGCTTAAGTCAAGTATGTATCTTGGCCACTCTGGCCTAGGGTAGGATGGGCCGTATGTGACCCAAATCAGTTCATGCAAACCACCTCAGCCTCCTTATTTCCATAGCCCCCAAGACGGAGCTGTGAATAGTAAGAGACCAAGGAACCGACAGGACCACAGCTGCCACTATGGGAAAGACCAGGTGGGAAGTGAGCTCCTGAAGAAGGGTGAGAACTGTTCACCGCTATGATGATATCAGCCACTGGCTCTCTACTAACTTACTGATGTCCCTTCTTTTAAAAACTCAACTTCTGCGCTACTTCCCAATTTTATATGACCTCTGCATAGATCTGCTTATGCCCCTCTTCCGTTCGTTCTGAGGAAAGCAAAGGACCCAGCACTACTGCAAAGACACAAGGACTTCCACATCCCTCATGAACTTGCATCAATAAAAAGAGGCTGGAATTAAGATGACCTCCATGGTATGTCACTAGAATGGCAAAAGTGGCAGTGAATGGCTACCAATAGGCAGTGGCAAGGAGAAATCTTATCAGGCAGGAGCTCTTGGGAAGCCACCATGCACAGGTGTTGACTATCACAGCTTGCTCCCTTCCTATGTTACCTCTGGAACCTATTCCTGGTCCCAAAATGCCAAGCTTCCTCCCACGCCTGCCTTGACTCAGCCCCCAACCTGCATCTTGTAACTCCATCAGCCAGAGGTGCTGCTTCCTCTAGGGCTTAGCTTAGATCAAACACCAGCTTCGGCACGAAGGTCAGCTCTCTGACAGTGCCCTTGTCTCTGCGTGCCCTTCCTACCCCCTCACAAACTCTCTTTTTCAGCCACTCCCCCTCCTCTCCACCCTTCTGCAACAGTATTACAGTGAAATCTCATCTAATCTCATCTTTACTAATGTCTTATATCAGCCAAGCATGGGCTCAAAACATAAAACGTGCCACGCCTCATCCAGTGGAGTCGTTTTCTCCAGTGGCTTGAAGAAAACCCTTGTATGATTTCAAAAGGTTTGTCCTCTTCCCACAATAACCACTAAGGGTCTTCAAACCATGGGGCTGTCCATACCCTTGTGTAATCAGGTGAATTTTCCAGTGTGGATCATACCATAATTAGCCTTTCTATAAAGCAATACTTGCTGTTATGTTTTTCTAATAGCAACTTCTCAAAATTTCCAAATTATTGTCCTGTAATTGTAGAATTTTTCACATAACACACTATTATTCCATCCTATGGCCTTAAAACTGTGTTTTTCTCAAATGAGACATGTGCACTATTCTATGACCAGATAATAGCTCTTCTCTCCATTTTGATCATTTTAACTGTATTGATTTATTATGTGCTGGCAAGTACTAAATTCCATGGAAAACAATTGTTGGAAATCCACTGAAAGTACCTTTTAATCAAGTGAATAGGACACCAAACACTCCCAGGTTCTCATAACCCTAGTGAGGAATTACAATGAATGAAGTGATGTTATATTAATTAAATTCTTGGAATGCATCCATAATGCTTAATGGAAATGGAACCTTAGGAGGTCTTAATGCCCAGGAACACCCATCACATCACTGAAATCCCCAGAACCCCCAACCTACCACATATGTGGAGGAACGTGCTTAAATCCCATTATTTAGAGTGCAAGAAATGAAGACTTAGGAAAAACAATTGAAATAATAAAACAAAATTTACCTAGCTTTTGTACATTATTCATTTGTGACTTCATGCTACATGATTTACTGCAGATACTTGGGTTTGCTTTCGATCTCCCAGCAGAAAATTTAAGGAGGCTGGAAAATTCAGTCATTCATTCACCCATTTACCTATCTGATCGCTCAGTTACTCAACAGACAGGATAAGAGAATGAAATGTACCCATCCATTCAGTCACTCAACAAACAGGAAAGAAGAATGAAATGTATCCATTTATTAAATATCCACAGAAGCCATATCCTGTGCTTAGAGACTTCATCTGCTTCCACAACACCCATGCAGATAAAAAGCCAAGTTTATAATATGTTACCTGAGTGCCTCACAATGTGCTAGGTGCTGGACGGTCAACTCTCAACACAACAATTAATATGGTAAGATTTATTATCAATCTTTCTATCCACAACCTGTTGAAACTGAAGCTCAAAAAACTGTGTTTCTATCCACCACCCTATGAGACTCTAATGATGACTAATCTTATGTTCAAAATTACTTGGCTTTGTTTGATTTTTTAACAGGTTTCCAGAGTCACAACAGATCCTATATAAAAGGGTCTAAGGAAAATGACCCCCATAAACAAGGTCTTATTCTTTAGAGGGGAAGAAACGGAAAACAGGAGGAGGAGACTGACCACGCAGGGCTCGCAGCCCCGGGCTGTTCAGCCAGGGCAGGACGGAGAGGCGCCTCAGCGGCTGGCAGGTTAAAGCTCAAGAAGAATTGCCCTCCGCGCCAAGACAGGAAATGCTCAGGTCTTGGGACTCTGCCTCCCATGAAGAAGACCACGTGAAACAGCCGCAGAAACAGAGTCCTAGTTAACTTCCTTATTCAAAAACAATTTTCTATAGAAAGGGTGCTAGCTATTTCCAAAATTCTCAAAAGCAATATGTGATGTTTTTCACAGAAAGAATGAGAGACAGGGAGGGAGAGAGGGAGAAGGGGAAGGAGATGCAGTGAAGATGTCACACAGTGCTTGTCCTGCCTGAGTCACAGAAAACACCTGCTGCTGGTGGGCACTCCCTGTCCTTTAACACCAGGTGAGAAGGCCTCCTCCTCCTTAACCTGCGCGAGTGCAGGTGCAGGAAAGACAAGAGACTTGAGTCCCGTGACTTGGAAAAATGATTCTGTGCTATTTTCTTCTCTCTGGTCAAGGCAACAGTTTCTATTGTACAATTCCCTGCCTTCTAGGGAAACGACTTCCGGAACCCTCCAAAAACAGCGAGGGCCTTGAGTGCAGTCTTTCCTCTCTGTCTCCTCCCAAGGTCTCGGGTGGCTCGGCCAGGTGCGAAGGGCAGAAGCAGGGCTAAACAGACAGCATGAGCCAAGCGCCTCTTTGTGCTATTAAGTTATGTGAGGGTTTTATCACCAACAACAGCCCCGGTTAAGCTGTAACTCTTAAGAATTAAAAAAAGTAGAAGTTGTTTCTTGGGGTGAGGAGATAGTTCAGTATCCTGACCAAGACGCTGGTCACCCTGATACACACATGCGATGACATTTCATAGAAACGCACACACACGCACACACACATAACCATACACAAATAAGTACATGCAAAAAAGCAGTGAAACCCAAATAGAATTAATAGTGTTTTGCAGTGTTCATGTCTTCGATTTGTTTGTTGCAGGACAGTCATCACTGAGAAAGCTGGGTGTGTCTCGGAAGTATCTGTGATGTTCTTCAGAACTTCTAAGAGCAAATAACTTTCTTTTAAAAAAAAAAAAAGACTAAAGTAGAAAATTCCAATCACTCAAAGGCTATAAACTGCCAGGTTAAACTGTTAGTTCTAGCAATTAGGGAACTGTGAGAAAGACATTAAATTGTACATTTTCCTGACACTGCTTACTCTCATCAGCAGTAGCCCACAAGAATATTACAAGTCATACATGTGATTTTAAATGTTTAACTAGTCATCTGGAGAAAAGGTCAAAGACATCATGCAACTAACTTCAATAATATGTAACCCTGTAATACTTACGCCAAATGCTATCACTGAGGCATGCAATCAATGTACAACGGTGAAGGAAACACATTACATCTTTGATACCACATCTCTGAGGCCCGGGAGGCACTTTATTTTACGCTCACAGGTGGTCTCAGTCTGGACAGCTACACTGTAAGCGCTCACAGCTACATGTCCCTACCCAGTAGACGGAGCAGTCCTGCTTTCTGCTTCCAGGCGCCGTCACAAGTCCCTCTGAGCTGCTTCCCAGTCATATCTTCTTACTTCCTTTGAAATGCTCATCTCCAGCATCTCATGTCTACCCTGCCCAGGCAAACTTCTGGATAGGAAGACATTTAAAAGGAGGAAAGACCCAGCCAATGATGTAAACTTACTTAAAAATAAATAACAGCCAGGTGTGGTGGTGCATGCCTGTAATCCCAGCACTCGGGAGGCTGAGGCAGGATGATTTTGAATTTGGGGTCAGCCTAGGCATATAGTTCAAGGCTGGCTTGAACGACATAGACCCCCCATGTCAAAACAAAACAAACAAGAAAGATCCAGTAGATAAATAAATAAACGGCACAGTTAAGCTTGGAAAGGTTCAATGGTTTTAAAGATTTTTCTGCACTGTGACGTACTCCTGGGACAGCTAGGAAACTCTTCTAACCAGATCATCTTACGAAGAAGCCAGAGTCACATCCATGCTGACGAGTTTGGGTACAGAACGCAGGAAGGCCTTCAATGCCTTTGCTATTCCTTATGACTGAAGCTTGTGTTAGAACCTTCAGTAGAAGAACTGCAGAGAGGGCTGGGTGACTCGGGAGGGGGTCGGGGCCTGCGGTCCACCCCCATCTACTCAGAGGGTGGGACTGTGCCCTCTGCACCTGGAACTTGGACGTGGCTGAGAGAGCTTGCTGGGCTGTGGACTGTGGGCCTAGGGGCAGGTGAGGCTTCTGAGCAGAAGCCGGAAGAGCCAGCACACAGGTGCACAAGCCTGTTCCCTGCTCTGCCACAATACCCTGCACTGCAGGCTGCTGCAGGGTCAGCCCCCATGGCTCAGACAGACCCCCCTCAAATGGAGCCCTTCATAGCAGCTGAGGAGGGAAATGCAGCATGAGCAAGAAATAACCGTGGCGGCTGTAAGCCCCGGAGATGTTGAGGTTGTTTGTTATTACGGCATAACCTAGCCTGTCCTAACACATAACTCACTTGTTGGTTCTGCACATGTGACATCCACGATTCCATCCGGGACATCTCCCTGAACAGGAGGGCTTATCGCATCTGCTATATAACCCAGCCTTGGTTTTACAGTGGTTTCATTACCAACCATAAAAACTGTAACAGTGGAACTGTATAAACAAACCGAACAGTGTTTTTATTGTAAAACATGAATGTAATATAAATATTTGTCTTTGCCTTCTCTCGGCATCTGTAATGAGAGCAGAAAATTCATGCCATATGTTTATAGTATAAGGGGGAAAAACAGATTCAACAATTCATCCGTGTGGGTGCTGGCTAGCTACACTGTTTAATATTTTTAATCCACCCATTTTCTTTCACATATAAATTCTCCACAAATCATGCAACACTTAGGGTTGTCAGTCACTAAATTCACAGTTATTTCTAGAGCGGGGTTCCTGGCTGAGGAGAATGTGAACATGCAGATAATGAGGGCAGTTTCTCTGACAAGAAGAGAAATCAAGAAGACAATGGCGACATGACGACCCTTGCCTATCCCAGCCTGTCTCGGCCCATCTGAAGATGAAACCACTTCGCGGAAGACTTCAAAAGGCCTATCCTACCTCCAGCCGCAAGTGCCACTGAGCATTTTGGAACCTGACAGCAACTACTTTTTTTTTTTTCCTTCTTAATCTTCATCAGGAGAAGCACTGAGCACGGTAAGTGGATTCGGCCTGTTAGGACCTTCTGATGTGGTGGGAGGAATGTTATCGCTAGCACTGAGGTCTGTGCCAAGCGCGGAATCCAGCTTCACACGCAGAGAGCAATGGGGGATGTTTTTATTTCAGAGCTGTGATTGAGCCCTTGATGTGAAGTTGCTGAAGCCTGCCCAAAGTGTTTGTGCAGGCTTTTAGGATGCGAGCCGAAAGGCACAGGGAATGATTCAATTTTCTCCAAATTGGCTCACAGACCAGAGGTTTCTGGAAACTCTCACCGTTCCTACAAAATCCAATACTGCAGTGAGGAAGCTCTGTTTGAACACCAAGCAAATCTGCTCAGCGGAAGCTGTGTCTGGTGCTGTGGCCAGCCCCCGCTAGGAAGAGGGAAAGGAAGGAAAGTCTCCACGGTTATAGCCCTGAGGGTGCCCAGTGGACAGGGTATTCTCACTGGACGGCACTGCTGGGCCTGCGCCGTGCACTGGGCACTGTTAGCGCATTTAACCTGACACGCATCCCACCAAGGGGGACACAAGAGCCCCACTTCTCACGGAAAGATAGAGGGCGCACAGAGAGTTACCTTGTCTGAGATCACAATGCTGCTACTGGATGGCAGGGCCAGGATCCCAACCTAAGCTGGTCTGATGCCAAAACCCATGTTCTTAACCATTAAGTAGATTATTGCTATCAAAAAAAACCCTTCCATATGCTAAACAACTGGCCTGGTCCCGCTGAAAGCGATGAGAAGCACAAGCACACCGTATCTGCTCCCGTTCAAGTGTCACTGAGCACTTGGACTGTAAACCAGGCCTTGCCCTATTCCCCACCTACACACACACACACACACACACACACAACTAGCAGTGCTGCTGATGTTAATCTCCATGTCTGCTACCACACTTGGGACTTCTTTAGGGCATGGACAGTGCTGTACGTATGGATACACACTCAGAGTCCCATGATGCCCGGCACAGAATACAGTGTCAGTAAGTGAGTGTTGACTAACTAAGAAGACTAGGAACAATCAATGCATAATGTGATGGGTGCCATGAGAAATGCATATCTAAAACCTAAAGCACAGGCTGCAGGTCCCTGGGGGCAGGAACCTTGCTTCCTTCATCCGCCATATGGTAAGTGCTTGACACAGTACCTGGCTCTGAGAGAGGGGTTGACCAGGATTCACTGAATGAGGGAAGGAAAGGGGAGCAGGGGCGGAGCAAGAGAAGCACAGGAGAGCTCTGCGGGAGAGGGGCCACAGGCAGAGGCTCCTAGGACACAGAGGCATGTGTCAGGTGGGCAAGCTTGAGGGAATATTTTGGGCAAAGATGCAGAGATGGAAAAGTGTGGGAATAACAGCGAGTCTGACGTGGTTGGAACAAGCTCAAGACAGGTCAGCCGTGAGCTTGGACGGGTTGGTGGGGTCAGATCACACAGGGTCCCAGGCAACTGTTTCTGTTATCTTTCTTAGCACTTGGATAGCACACCGTGGGCACCTGGGTACCATTCCAAGTAAAGGTGGCAGTCTTCACACATTGTACACGGGGCTTGCATTCATCCTCACAGCACCTTTGTGATTCAGGTACTATTTGCATCCAGTGCTATCAACATGATCAACGTGAGACACCAAAAGAGAAGGTCCCCACGCTGCCAACTGGCAGAACCGGGATTCAGACTCAGGCAGACCAGACCCTGGGTCTGCCGCTTAAACCTACATAACATATTTTATGGCTCAGTCCTTTTACATCGATCAAGTCAGCAAGTTTTTGCCGCCCTTCACAAAACGGAGCCAAATCAGAAAGGAATGCAGATGCTGAATGAGTCTTTTCCAGCAGCCATCGTGGCAACCGGGTGGGCTACTTACTCTTCCTAAATAAAGTCTTTATGCAGCCCTCGTCTGTCCACTTACAAATTTAAAATGTATACTACGTGTTTTAAAAAATCTATATTTAATTATACGGCATCAGTGAAATTTCACTTGAGGAACCATAATCTAACATAAATGAATGCTTCCAATAGAAAAAGCTATAATTTAAAATAAAGTACTGTGCTAAGAAAGAAAAAATTTACTCTCTTCATAGGAAGAAAAAATAATTATCTGGTATTAGGCTGCCATAGACCATTAGAAAAGTGCACCAACAGCAAAGAGCCACATAACCCCCTAAATTCCTCCTCTCCTGGTGTAGATTTCACGGCCGATCCGGCCGCAGAGAGCGCCACCGCTCTGGCCTGAGTTTCATTAGGGCTTAAAGTCAATTAAGCCACGAATTGGAACAATCATTCCTCCTTTGCAAAGTATTGATATTTTTTTCCTGGCCGCTTTAGGGCTTTTCCAACACTCACAAAGAGATTTATGTTAGACAATTTCTTTCTGATTAAAACAAATCATAGCTCAACAATTCTAATTTCCTCCTTTCTAAGCAAGAAATGATCAGAGATGCTGAAAACAGAGATACATCCCCTCATCATGTAGACAGAGGCACTAAAAACAGAATGAGAGGTTTTCCTTCGTGTCTCAAACTCCATCGCTCCCTTGCTTGTATCTCATCTCTGTCTGTCTCTATGACTTTCCACATCTCTGTCTTTGTCCATCACCCTGTAATTTCTCTTTCAGTACACAGTTATCTTGACAGACTCCAGGACAATTACTTATTAACCAAAAAGGAAAGAAAAGGATGTAAGAAGCAAAGCCAAACATTAGGTGTTTCTTTTAACCTAGTAGGAAACAAGGAGATATTTATGATCACCTCCAAAACCCTAATTTACGTCTCTTTTACCCCCAGAGCTAGAGATTAAGCATATAGCGGTTCTAGTGAGCTACATCCCCAGGCCTCCCCCACCTCTTTTTCTTTTTTTTAAACTTTGAGACAGCACCTTGCTAAGTTGCCCAGGCTATGATCAAACTTGTAATCATCCTGCCTCAGCCTCCCAGAGTACTAATATTACAGAAGCATGCCAATTCATCAAGCTTTTAAAAGCAGTTGCTAATTCCTAACAAACCTGATCTGATCACACACACTCAAGTAAAGATCACAAGTCTCCTGCATCCTTCCACTAGTCCCATAATACATTCCACGGCTCTATCTTTGGAGCCAATCTTCCTACATAAACACCAACTTTTCTGTCCTTCACAGTAATGTTGATTTATGAGACCAGTCCACTATGACCAAGACCCACTCTGCTACAGTGGGTAGGGAAGCTGGTTACCTCAGATTTCCCAAGTCAAAATGAGTGCATTGCAAAGAAGTGGAATAAACTAACCTTAACACAATGTACTATGAATAACCACCCTTTCCTGAAGAAGCTAGAAGGGAGTTGAAGGCTGGAAGACAGGTTAATGGCATCACTATGAAAGTCAATTCACATAGCTCAGTATTTAAAAATCATCTGGCACTTTCTCCTGGTCTGCGTTCAAAAATTAACTGTGGTTACAAACTGTCTCTTCCCACAGTGGCTGCTACCTGGGTTATATCCGCCATGGCTCAGCTGTCAACCTTATTGGACATTCACTCTGTCTCATTCATTCAATAAATGTTCACTGAATCTCTCCTATTGACCAGGTGATAGGCTACACACTGGGGCTATCCAAGAGGAACACGAGAGGCAGAGGCACTTAATCTCTACTCCTTATATGCTGTGTGAGCTTGCACAAGGTCTTAAATGTCTTTATGCCTCAGTATCTCCACATGAAAATATAATTTATAATTCTAGTGATGACACAGGGTTATCATAAAGATAGCCTAAGCTGCTTAGTATAGTGACTAGAACAATACCAGAGGTAATTATCACTACTATTATCATAAAATTAAGGAGAATTTTACAAGTCACCCAACTGAACACTAAGTATCAGGTACCATTTCCCCGCTTGCATATATTCATAAAATATATGAATATATATATTCAATATATGAATTGAATATATACAGAGAAATATACATATAGATATTTATATAATTATATGCAATGTTATCTCCATATAAATTTTCAGTATAGGCAAATCAATAGCATGACAGCTTGCCTCAAAAGAAGGCATAATTCCCTGCCTAAACTACCCTCTGTGGGCCTTGGTTCTCCCATCCGTCCAATGCAAAAGTTAAACCCAATGATCTTAGAGAAACCCTTCCCGTGCTAAAATTCAACCATTTTAGAACCATAGTCTGTGCAAGTGTAGTCTGTTAATCTACAACTTCCCAAAAAAGACAAAATCGCTTCACTAATTCATACCCGAATTGTTCATTATGATTCTCGCATAAATGTGCTCACATCTTTGCTGTACCCTCCAAGTGATGGCCCAAACAGTGATGCAAAACCCAGTGGGACACTTGTGACTGAAGGGAATTATAACAGATAATTTTGAATTATGCAGAATTATTTCCACTTTTCTAGATGTCTGCACCAAACTATCTGTGCAGGCCAGTCAGCTGTGAGCTGGGCCTCAACAGAGACCATTAACATCGCCAACAAGTGTGGCGATACTGCCTGCAATGACCCAAACCAACCCAGGGCCAGGATGAACATTCAACCAGCTCCTAGTTACCTGTATGTACAGACTAGACAAGCTGTGAACCATGTAAACAGAGGGAAATTCTAAAGCAACTGCTATGTAGCATATTTAAATACCACTATAATAAATCTGGGTGGAAGCTTCCTATCATGAAATGATTTGGCTCAACCCAACATTAAAACCCATTCCTATTTCCCATGTACACACTACTGTCCATAACAGACAAACTCCAAAAGGCCCCCAAAAGTGGAGGAAGTAGTATTTAAGACAGAATCTGGTCTCTAGAATGAAAACTTAGAGACCTACTTGACAAGAGATCTAAAGTTGCAATCATATTTGCAACTGTCAAAGAAGGAAGACAAGCTTGACCTGGAGGCTGATGGAGCTTTTCTGGGAATGAGAACAGCTGCATCCTAAAAAGGAAAAGTGCTGAGTAACAAGAGACAATCCACACTTGCAGGGGCTGGGGGCCAGTGTGGGGTCCAATCTGCCCTAATCCAGCCAGCCGGGGCTGCTTGACTGAGGCCTTGCAGGATTATTAGAATGACTGCTCGCAGGTAGGTTGATCAGTGTGCTAGTCAGCTTTCTCTTACTGTAACAAGCATCCGAGACTGTGGTTCCCAGCAGAGAGATTTCGGCCCATGGTCGATTGGCCACTTTGCTTTTGGACCTGAAGTGAGGCAGGAGATCATGGTGAAGAGCACAAGGTCGGGTAAACTGCTAATCTCATGGCCGGATGCAAAAAAGAGAGAAATAGGAAGGGACTGGAGTCCCAGCAACCCCTTCCAGGGCACATATCCAGTGACTGGAAGACCTCCCACTACGCCTTACCTCTCAAAGTTCCTACCATCTCCCAAGAGCGCCAGGAGACTCATCCTTTAACACATGCGCTTTGGGAGGCCATTCTGGATCCAAACTGCAGCATTCCAGCTTCCCAGTTCTCCCCTTGTTCATGCCTGCTCTCCCAGGATAATTATGGAAAGCCCCGCCTTTTACACTTCTCAACACTTCCTGGTTCGAACAATAAAGTATCTAATTACCCTTCTCCTAAGAGAGTGCTGCAGTAAGTAAGCACATTTCTCTCTCTTCACAGATTCTAAAACACAGGAAACTTTTTCCCATAACTTGTCAAAGGATCTTGGTTCTCAGGGTAAGCAGCATTGAAAGGAATGCCTATTTCAACTTTGGGACTCCATTGGTGGGTTTAAAAGTATGCTTTCAGTGTCAGTAACTAAGCAAATCTGTTCAGCAAGTCTTCTCATCCTTTCCAGCTCCAGCTGCCAAGGGAACCACGGCTGCCTAAGACCACGGCTGGCTGTCGTCCAGTCTCCGCACCTGCTTTAATTCACCTATCTTTCTGCATCACTGACCATGGACTGCACCACCCGACTCAGATGCTTCCTTGCCTGCCAGGACCAAGTCGATTCTCCTAGAAATGCAATCCAAGGTCCTGAATGATCTGGCTTAAAATGACAGTGTCTGGCCCCTCCTGCACACTGTATCCAAATAAGACTGTTCCCCTTTCCCAGGACCAACTTGACTCACATGCTGCTCATGTCCTTCCTTCCCTTCCCAATGTGCCAGTGCGTCTGTGCCACCGACAGTCTGCCAACACCTCCATCCTCAAGGATCCTGCTTTGAGTCACATGAGGAACCCCCTCACCTGCATGGCAGGACTGGGTACCACTCTTACCAAGCTCCCCACTTGGGTAACCTAACCTCACCAGTGAAGTCCTTCTAAACTATCTTACATCACCCACTTTTCCTGGCACATGAAAAATGTTTGGCAAACATTTGTACAATTTTTTAACGCTGCCTGAAATTCTTGGGGCTGGTCGGTGAAGTGGATGATAAGAATATTGGATTTTTGTCAGCAAAGATAAAAATTTGCACCTGGCCTCTTAGAAAAGAAAAGGCAAACAGCATGAGAGTTGGTAAGTGGCGCTGATCAACTTTTGCATGTATCCTAGTCTCCTGGAAGGATGGTGAAACACAGATCGCTGGGCCCTGCTCCTCGAGATTTAATCTGGTAGTTCTGGGAAGGGACCCAGGAATTTGCATTGCTAACAAGTTCTCAGATGATGCTTACACTTCCAGTGAGGGATCGTAATTTGCGGGGCACTGTGCAAATTTCTGCAGCATTGGAAACCACAAGGATTAATCAATAAAACACTACAGGGACCATTACAGATACGTCCTATCCTTTCCTACCTTAAAAACAGTACCCTTCCAGCCCCTACTCCCTTTTTATTTTTGTCTTCTTATTGCTTACAATTTGATGTGGGTTTTAAGCATCCTGTAATTCATCAACTAATTCTCTCCTGGCTACACATTCCAAGTAATTAAAGTTCAGTAATAACTTATTCTTTCTGCTCCAGCACCTGCATTTCATTTGTTTATTTTCCCAGAGTCATAAATCTGAAGGGCTGTCAAAGTGCCATAATATTAGTGCAATAATCAAAGTTAATTAGTCCCTCTCAATAAACAACAACAAAGCCATTACAAAGATGCATTGAAGTTTCTCCCAGCTACCCAGTTTACAGACTGAATTGTAGTCAGAACAATTGGAACCTCAGAATTGTCTGATAAATAAGTGCAGAGTGCCTCAGTCATTTGAGAGAAGACTGTACTCTTGGTACGCGCTGACTCATTAACTCCAGGGGAGGCAGTGCAGGCCTGGGCTCCCACATTTGCTGCTTGTGGCAGGACAGGGGAGCTGCCCGGTGCTCCCCAGCTGCTTAGCCTTACCATGTGCATCCTGAGCTTCAATAATAAAAGAGGGACAAGGGTAGCAAATAAATGACAGGCGCCAGTCTTACTGCCAACTTTTAGTAACCCAGTATCTTCAATAACTTTGGATTTATTATTTAGGGAATTTGAGAGATGCGAGTATTAGTTGGTTCTGATGAGAAGGCAGCTGGTGGCAGAGGGCAGAACCAGGGAGGATGGGTGGAAGGTGTTTGGAGGAAGGGTCTGCCTTGGTGACAAGGGAGACTTTCTAATTAAGAGGTGTGCAGAAACAGGATGGGCTGCCTGGGGAGGGAGGGGTTTATGCATCAGTAAAAGAGCTTCCACCAAAGCTGGGAGGTCCCTGATCGAGGATGTGAAAGAGAGGTCTGCACAGTGAAGAAAGGCCACCGAGGTGATCTGGGAGGCTGAAGAAAACCCAACCTAAGCTTCCTACACTTTTGAGGGGCACATGGGATGAGTCCTCATGTCTTGTCCCTCAGACTCAACGCTGAGTATCACAGAGATCTTTCCGCACAAGGCCATGGTCCTGTGTGAGCCATCCATTGCTACATCACAATTTTCCCTGAAACACAGTATCTTATGACAGCAAGCATTTTGTACCTCACCAACTTTTGCAGGGGAGGGACTGACAAGCAACTTAGCCGGTAGGTGGTTCTGACTGGAGACCCTGGCAACCGGAATCTCTTCACATGGGTGGCAGTCATCCCAAGGCTGACCTGGGCTTGGGAGGCAAAAGGTCTCACAGAAACAGCTATTGTCACAGGCGAGTGTCCTCACAGCATGTTACTGGCTTCCCCAAGCCAGTGACCCAAGATAGTGTTTCAGAGGAGGCAGCAGTGCCCTTGGGGACCTTCCTGGGAGTAAGGCTCCATCATTTCTCCCATATTATACTGATTAAGGGTGAGGCACTAGGAACAGACCACGAACAAGTTAGGAGGGTTGAACTGGGCCACATCTCTTGTACAGAAGATGATCAAGGATTTTGCGGACAGGCTTCACAACCACTACTGCCACTTCTGAGCACCTATTCTATTGGGTCTTCAAAACCTGGTTACATCTGCATTCCCCAGCTGGCTAAGGGGCAGAGATGACTTTCTCTGAAGTCCTGGGAACACGGCCATCCAGCTGCCTAGCAGGACATGGACACAGAGTACCTGGCAGTCATTTCTCTACCCCTAGGAATAGAAGGAGCCAGGCTCCTTACCGTAGCTCATCTTGATATTAATTGACACATTGTTGGAAAGATCAAGGGAGGCTGAGCTACTTCCTGGTACTTTCATCACTGAAGGACAACAACAAAAAAGCAGGCTTTAGAATTCATGCTGGAATAAGTTAAGACCTCTGGTGCTTTGGGGTCAGAATAAATGCATCTAGCATATCAAAGAGACATGAATTGGGAGGGGCGGGTCTTGGAAAGAATGCTACAGATTGAGTATCAATGTCCCTTCCAAATTCATATGTTGCAACCCTAATCCTCAATATGATGCCATTTGAGATGGGGACTTAGCGAGGTAATTAGGTTATGCAAATGGCACCCTCAAAAAAGAATTAGCATCCTTATAAGAAATAGAACAGCTCAGTCCCTTGTGCACGCTTACTCCCTTGTGCATGCACACACAGGCTCTTACACTAACTCGTTCTCCTCCTCCTCCACTCTCCCTCCCTCTCTCTCTGTACTGTCCACCATGGAAGCACACAATAAGATGACTATCTGCAAACCAAGAAGAGGGACTCCAAGAATCAACCATGCAGACACTATGATCTGGAACTTCTTGCCTCTAGAATTAACCGTGAGAAACAAATACTTTTTAAGCCATCCAGTCTGTGATATTTTTAGTATAGCAGTCTCAACTAAGACAAAAGGAGCTGAGGATACAGCTCAGCAGCACAGTGCCTGCCTAGCAAGTGCAAGGTTCTGAGTTTGATTCCCGATACCAAATAAAAAAAGAGAAAAAGACAAAAAGGAAACATTTTCCCAAGAGGATTCAAGAATATACTTGTCTATTTTAGGGCTCTGTGTTGAAGGAGTCAGCCACCTCTGTAGCTACCATTCACTGAATCACTGCCACGTATCAGTGTCTAAGCCAACAGAATACATGTGATGTTTTACTTCGTCCTTGGGATGACCCTGAGAGCCATCGTTAACATCATTCTGCAGGTAAATGAGCCAAGGTTCAGTAAAAGGACCAGACTGGCCCCAGTACACCAGCCAGTGAGTATTCTCACCAGGATTAACCCCACGTCTGCAGGACCCCTCTCATCCTCTGGGCTGCCTTAGTATAAATGAAAAATTGGCTCTCTATTAAGTATGTGATTAAATAAACCTTAACCTATTGTAATATGTGCTGCTCCAATCTGAGACCAGCTATCTGATCTCCGGTTGTATCTCTGTTTGTCCTTGCACAGAAGGTTTTATCAGCAGAAGGACTGTTTCTCCTCGCAGTTTAATCTAACACGCACTATATCTGAGGTGCTCTGAATGCGCCATAATAAATATGAAAAACAGTCCCAAGCATGTTTTTCCCTCCTAAATAACAGAGCCTAAAAGCTGAGCGGCCAGAAGCAGGCCTTTCAGCCATTGGCTGAAGACCATCTGAAGATGAAATCTGTCTCTTCAAACTATGTCAAAACCTCCTAATAAGAACTCAGGGGACCCCATATTAATAAAAGGATGCATCTGCTTTGGGTTGCACATGATTGGGAGTGATGTTTTGGAGCTAGCCACCTAGGCTTGACTTTCACTGTTTAACACTGCGGTTCATCACGGATCTCATTATACAAAGGTTACAACGGATATAAAGTTTAAAAAGACTAAGTTCGAGATGCAAGCAGTGGTGAGAGAGAGAGAATGCAAAAATTATCAGAGAACAAAGAATAATGGTGGAAAATGTCAATGTAAAATTTTTAGCATGAGAAATGAAATGGAAAACTTAGAGGATAAGTACCAAGCACAAGTTTTAGGCATTCTGAAGACAGAAAACTCGGAATATTTTAGCAGCCAATTATGTCTTTGAGGGGGAGGAATAATTTATTATGTGATGAAAAATCTTTCCTGGGCCTGTGACAATAACGGTCAAATAGACAACTTAAGTACAACAGTAAGAAGATCATGCAGTACTTGAAATGGGAGTCTGGAAAGGGACGAAGGGAAAGAGCTTCCTCTCCCAGGCTCGTCTGTGAGATCAGACTCAAAGAGTCTCAGAGGATACTCTCTTTGCTAGGGAATCTCATCATTTCATATTATGAAACACTCATACACGTCTCTACAAATCTCTGAAAACAAGATCTGGCTACGTCATGGAAAAGCCAGGCCCGTCTTCTGACACAACAGACAGCAAGAATTCTTTTTTTTTATACATCAAATGTTTTTTATTTGAAACACAAAAATACAAAATCACTGAGATATCAAACATTTCCAGATCATCTACAATAATGCCACTACGTACAAAAGACCTAATGATAAATGTGTACACATACAAAAACACAGTATGCATTACTTATGTACAGTACACGTGCAAAATGTATGGCATTCAAACATGATATGGAGTTGATTCCAGGGGTGCAAACAGCAAATACAAGGCATCATGGTTTTGAGTTGAGTAATACAACAGCTTTGTTTTTTGTTTATTTTGGTTTTGTTTTTGTTTTTTTTGTCTTTTTGAGACAGGGTCTCACCATGCAGTTGAGGCTGGCCTTGAGCTCACTTTATAGGCTCATCTCAAACTCACAACGATCCTCCTGCCTCGGCCTCCCAAGTCCTGGGATTATAGGCATGCGCCATCATGCCCGGCACACCACAGCCTTGGATCGAGAAATATGGCTTCAAATCCTGGATCCACCTCTTATCTCCTAACTGTGTGAGATAAGTCTTTAGGTAAGTCTTTTCCTCAATCAGCACAATGGGTTTAACACATGACAAACATATTTAATTGTTAAGTGCTGAGCAGCATGCCAAGGACAAAGACAAATAAGAATACTCACCCCCACCTGCAGCTGACAGTAAGTCATTTGGAAACAAAAATGTCCCAGGGAAGAATTTCAGAACTTTACTTTACTTTTATTGAGAGTGTGGGCTTATTGATTTAATCAAGTGCTTCATATATAGTTTTCTCTGGCTCACAGACTTGTTTATATCATACTTTGCTTATTGAAAATCCAATACTATACATAAAAACAATTTTTAAAACAGAGAAATGAGGGAAAAAAACCCTAGAGACCGATTTAGAATGAACTTCTCCCAATAACGTATAAACATTAATAGTATTAATAGCTTTTAGAGTTTTGTTGAGGTAAAGATCATTCAAAACAATGGGGATGCGCCCTGTAACTTGTGATGCACTGAGTAATGACCACTTTTCCAAGCCAAGTCGCCCACTGAGACAGGCCCGAGGCTCACACGTCGGCCACCTCCCGTGCTGCACGCTGCCACCGACACATGCACACAGCACATAAACAAAGGCATCACCTCTAACACCTTCCATCTGCAGTGGCCAATTACAGGAGTTAAGCTTTTAGCATCAACAGACACCAGAGAAATTCCCAGAAGCAGCAAAAGCATATCAGCACACAAATCCCCGAGTGCATCTGCGGGAGCCTAAAGGTAGCTGGATTTCTGGAGAAGTTCCTAAAAGTGAAAACAATTTGCTATTCCACAACCTTGTTTTTCCTCAATATCATGTCACAAAAGTGAAGGGTGTCCGGACGTAGTAAAAGCATAGCGAAGTGTGCAGCCCATGTGCCTGGTGCAATAGTGGGTACCAAGGGATCCCTACCTGAAAATGCTGTTAAGGTCACCATTTCCAGCGCTTACCAAGGGGCTGCCCTGACATAGCGCTGCCAGTGCGCTTCACAGGCCTCCTCTAAGGGGATAAAAGAAGCTGGCACCAACTGTGCTGAGAACTGGAGTGGTTATGATACCGCAGCATTGCACCCTGTGGCTGTGACCATCCGACCATGCACTTGCTCCCTAAAACATGCACATTCCATTACCTCCAACGAATAAATCTTCTGTTTTTACCCCTCATCTCTCTGCTTTCTCAATAGCCATTTTAATATAAACCACTGCTTGCTGTTCCTGATGACTAATCCCTTAATCATCTTTCTCAAATATATGCAAAGTGTAGTTCTTCATAAATACAAAGGAAAAAGCAATCACATAAATAATTAAGATGGCTTTCCAAATGACAGTTGAGTGCTAATATGAGGTGCACACTGGAAAATAATAATCAACAAACTAAATACACATCTATTAAAATGTAGGAGTCCGGACAGATGAAGACAGAAAAGGAATTCATTGCAACCCTATTTGAGTCATGCTTTGATAAACATCCTCCCTACAGCTCCTCTTTGGTCACCTGCTGAGGTTAAGAAAAGTAAGCATCGCTTTGCACTTCATGTATGAATAAGAAATTATTACCATTACTGTTATTAACAGCAGCAGCGGACATTTAATTGAGCACTTCATCTTTCCCCACAACGTGTTAATGCTTTACAAACATTCAGCCAATGTGTTTAATACAACCACCCCTATCTCTTGGCATAGACGTCATTACTTGCATTTTATAGATGAAGAAATTGAAATTTAAAAGTTTTTTAAAAACTTGCCCATAGCTGGGCATGGTGGCGCATGCTTGTAATCCTAGCACTTGGGAGGCTGAGGCAGGAGGATCTTTGCGAGTTCGAGGCCAGCCTGGGCTACAAAGTGAGCCCAAAGCCAGCCTGAACTGAATAGCGAGACCCTGTCTCCAAAAAAAAAAAAAAGAAAAGAAAAAATTGCCCAAGGTAATAGTATGTATCTGCTTCTAATAATATAGCATATTTTATCACAGCAGCAATCAGCTGGGAACAATTTGGACCCCCCAGGAAACAAAAGCCTAGAGACACTTGTGGTTGTTAACCTGGCGTTGGGGGGACATGGAGGGCAGAGGGTGGGAAGGTTGACTTTGCATACTTTTGTTCTTCATGTGTTCAGCATCAGACCAGCTCTAAGGCCCACTGATGAGGCCCAGCTTCTGAACTAAGGTCAGTGTACCAAGAAGACTGTACCCCGGGAGACACTTTGAAGACCACTCCCCACTGCCTTTCTTGGACCTCTTAGAAATTTTGGTTTGATGGCCATAAGAAAACCAGACAAGCTGGGCCAGAGCCCTGCTTCTTTCTCCTGGAAGATGGCCATCCTAACCAGCCCAGAGAAGATGTGAAGTCCAGGCAAAGTTTAGAAAGAAATTAGGAAAGCTTGGGCTTAAAGTGTTTCACAGGGGCCAAACCTCACCCAACTAAACGTACTTGGGTTGTTCTGCCTGTGTGACATGGGAAAAGGCCAGAGATACATGAACTCCAAGAAATGAGCACCAGTTTCTCCTACTCTGCCAGTCCACTGCTTCCCAGCGGATGCAAGCCACGGGCCATCTCACGGGGCCCGAGTTCACTGGCAGTCAGATCCAGTGTCAGTTCTTTCCCTGCGCATGATGAGCCAACCGTGGGTGGGCAGGCCTGGCACACGTGAGGCAAGCTGGCCACGCACGGCAATCCCTCCCCCTCTGTTGAATCCCATGGCCCATCCTTTTTCCTCCTGCTAACAGCTGGCAGATCAGTGGGTGACCTCAGGCCCATCTGCTCCAGCTCTTCCCAACCTCCATCCTCTTCAGGACCAGAAGTTTTACATCCCATGTTGTAAGTATCCAAAATTTACAAAGTACAATGTAAAAACCGTAAGAAGTCAAGAGGGAGAAGGAACCGGGAACCCCACCGTGGCCTTTCAAGAACTCCGCAGTTGGACACTGAGGTCTTCCTGTGGGTGTTTACAGAGCAACATGGATACCTAATCAGCTATATTCTTCACATAGAGTACCCCTGGAAGGTCCTCCAAACACAGGATTTGGGAGTGGGATAGGCAAGACCTCCATAAAGAGAGAATGAAAAACCCACTCCAATAAAATACTAAAGGCAAGAATAAGCCATAGGTGTGCAAGGCTCCGATATACCTATACATCCCAGACTTAGAGAACTCCCAAGGAAGTGCAGACACTGCTGCTGAATAAAAAAGAATGCCCTCCACCTTGAAAACAGAAAAAAACTTTCTGCTTAAAAAGTCACAGGGGGGCTCCTTGGAAAAACTACAAGATGAGACCCTTGGCTTAAAGGCAAAGGATACCAGCCTGTGATCCATGTAGTAGATGACTGATGTGGACCACATCTATACATGTGTGAAATAACAGCATGAGCACAAACTGCACCTCTGATATATCTCTAGTATTCCAGAGATACTTCAGTCCAATGTGACTGGGGGCTGATAGGCTTCCTCCTCTCTCCTCCAATTTAGTTAGGCTTTTCAAAAGCGTGGTTTACTTCTATACTGCCCACGTCATCTCACTCTGTTTCCATTTCTTCTGTTATTTCCAGCCTTCAAGCACCCAAAACAGCTCAGGATGAGGGCATGTGTGCACCAAATAATTATTATTAGTAGCAGTTAGGTGTAGGTTCTTAATACACTCCTGTGTGGAATGTGTTTTCACCTAAGCTTTGCTTTACAAAGCAGCCAGATCTCCCTAAAAGTGGCTTAAGAGCTCCAGAGAGCACATCTTGAATGTGAAGAGATACTGGGGTGGGTCAGAATAGCTTTCTGTAAGAAATATGACTAATCCTGAAATCAATCACACAGCTATTACCTATAGATTCTGAAAACAAAACCCGAAAGGTCACAACCGACATGATGCTGAGTGTGGAAGAAAAGCCAGGTAGAGTAGGCAGACTTAGCATTCAAAGCCAGCAAGGTGGTAACCTGACCCTGAGGCTCACCAGCCATGCAGCTCTGGGTACGTCCCTTAGCGCTGTCCCTTGCTTCTTCTGTAATGGAGAAGACTGGGCTTTTGCATCCTCACAAGCGACATGAAAGGTCTTGCCCAGAGCACAGGACATGACAGGCGTTCTGTGAATGGGGGCTGCAAGTATTAGAAAAGCATCCCACTGGCTAAAAGGTGGACATGGGCATTCTGGACCTGGCAATCCCAGAAAGTACAGTGGGGGCTAAAGAGGAAGACAGGCAGGAAAGAGGATGCTAGTGGGTGGAGAAATGGACTCTACCCCCAGGACCAGAGCTGGGAACACCCACAGAGCCTGGGCACAAGGCAGCCAACGTACAGCCAAAAGGCCCAGAGACTTCTGAATGAGCTTCTGCTACAACAAAAACTGCTAGCTGGGCGTGGTGGCGCACGCCTGTAATCCCAGCACTCAGGAGGCTGAGGCAGGAGGATCGCTGCGAGTTCGACACCAGCCTGGACTACAAAGTGAGCTCAAGGCCAGCCTGAATTGCATCGCGAGACCCTGTCTCAAAAAGGTAAAAAATCAAAAAATGCTGCATCACTTTGAGACACTCTGGTGAGGTGTCAATGTGTTGCAGTACCTTTCCAGCCGGATACTGATATGATTAAATGATTCATCCCAGATAACGTCTGAACACACTCAAGCTGGCTCGCAGCTTGAAAAACTGGAGCGGAGCAAATCGACCTTGAGAAACACAAGGTGGTACTTAAGGCTATGCCAGATAATATCTCTGTGCAGGGATGTGAGATAAGGAAGAGGCTGAAGGAAGCCTGAGCAACCATTATCAAGGGTGAGGGAGAGGCGGTGGCATGCAAACCATCACATTTGTGGACAGTGTGTAAGGGTGTTACATGCTCTCGATGTTACATACCGAGGATGCGATGATAGGAAGTGCTAACAACACAAACCACCCACCACAGTGGCGCACTCCATAAGGATAGGAATGAGGGAATGCAGTCTACTTCAGGAAAAAATATCCATCAGCTTGAGTCTCTCCCTAGCTCCAACCCTCTAATGTCTTTCTCCCCACTGTCTCTGAGACCCTGCGAGACACCCCCATCGCCCTGCTCTCCCCTCCCGTCTCCTTCCATTTGACCCCAGCTGCCCTGCCTTCCCCACGACCCCTGAGCTCTCCAGGCCTCTTCCTACCTCCGCACCTTTGCAAATGCTGCTCCTACCACTGGGAAAGACTTTCTCTGGGCATCCGAGTGGCTTATCTCTTTGCTTCATTTGGGTTTTCAACTAAATGTCACATTTTAGACAGGTCCTGCTGACCACTCCATCTACAACAGCTCAGCCTGTCACTACTTGCCCCTTACTCTACTTCACTGTGCTTTATCATACTTATTACAGCCTGGTGTTATGCTAAATATCAAACATGGTTATCCCTTTGTGGTCTGCTTTTCCTACCTAGAAGGGAAGCCACGGGGGTAGGGATTTGTTTTATTTGATGCTATGTCATTGTCCCAGGAGCATTCCCAGTCCTAGTAAATGTTTATGCACAAAAACGTCAACACCAGTATCCACATGAGAGAGAGAACCCTAATGTCAGGGACAGGGTTAAAGTGTCCCCTCTCTAATCTGAAAAACTACAAGTATAACAACTTCCCAGTTGCACTCATGGGCGTTAACCATGTTTTATTTTTCTTAATAAATGAGCTAAATGAGGAAACATTCTCAAACCTCTGACTAATAAAGCAGATGACACTGACAGTGAACTATAAACAAATGCATGGATAAGAACAGGCTTGCTCAGCCTTTCATCCATAAAGTAAACAATGTGAAGATGACTTTAAAAATAAAGACATTCTTCCAAGAGCAATAAACTTTATGCACTGCACTAAAACGTCCATGTGTTTAGCCCGGCGTGCGTATGTGGCAATTAAAAGACAAAACAGTCAAGTGCTTACCCACTCTTCTAAAATGCGTGACACTGCTTCGCTGGCTCTTGCCATATTCCTACAGGCCAGGATCACGTGAGCACCGTGCAGAGCAAAAGACTTGGCAGTTTCAAACCCTATGGTTTAAAGGAAAGTCAACATTAGAAAACACAGCATCAACACACTGAGTCATGTCAGTGGGGGCGATGTGCCCCAGGGGACAGGTATAAACTCCAGAGACACTGTCGGGGGACTGCTACTCGTACCTAGTGAGTAAAGGCCAGGCAGATATAAAACATCTGGCAGTCACCAGTATAGCCCCCACCACACAGAATCACCTGTTCCAAGGTCCACAGAGTGTGCCTGACAAAGCTCTCTCTAGACACTGAGAAACTGCAAAGATGAAGGCACCGAGACAGGAGTTCTAGGGACAGCCTGCCCTTCAACCACCAACAGTGACTCGGGGAACGGGGAGGTGCTGTGCTCTGTTCTGCAAGGCTTCCAGCGCTTCTGCTTCCGATAACAGTGGCCCAGGTTTTCTAGACCCACCCTCTTATAAGAACAATCAGGAAAGCTGGACAGTACAGCACAAACATGCATGCACGCATACATAAACACACACACACACCTGTGTGAAAGCATCAGAGAAGGACACTACTACTAAGCATTATGTAGGACAGCACTTAGCACATTTCTCCCCCTCAATTCCTATTCTAATCTCAAAAGTAGTGCTTTGAGAGCCTGAGAAAATGCGCTGAGTTGTGGCACTCTGGAAAGAAACTTGAAAGAAAGAAACACCAATTTCAGCCCAGGGCCTACCAGCCCTCTAGCTCTGGTGGATACATCAAACTTTTGGTTAGGATCCTAAAGGATTATTGCCCTCATAGTACAACGAAAATTAGTCTAGCATGAGAAGAAGCACGGCCTCAAGCCATTTCAGTTTCTGATTGGATTAAAGTGATCTGTCCCTGTCTAATTGCCAAAGGAAAAGAACACACTATACAGCACTCTCTGGAGTCTCACATTATGACTGCAATTATTTCAAAATCTCCGGCATGCAAACAAAAACAGCTAGACATACATAAAGATAAGACCCCAACAAAAGACAGAGGAAGGAAAACTAGAAACAAATGCACAGGCAGTCCATACAATGTCATTATCACAAATAAGGATCAAAATCACTAAAATTAATATAGTCAGGAAGTGAAAAGCTCAGATAAAGAATTATGCCACTGAATTTGAAAAAATGAAAAAAATAATCAAATAGATAATACAAAAGTTAACACAGCAAGCACAATTAAAACTACAAAGTATAGGTTTAATCAAAAAAAGACGTAGTTAAGAGAAGCTATAAAGAACTAGAAAATAAGTCAAAAGAAAATATTCAGGGGCTGGGGATTTAGCTTAGCGGTACAGCGCCTGCCTGGCAAGCGCAAGGTTGTGAGTTCCATTCCTGGTACCGGAAAAAAAAAACAAAAAAAAAAGAAAGAAAATATTCAAAATGAAGCATAAAAGGAAAAAAGATGAGTAATACACCAAGAAACATTAGAGACACGCTGAAGCACAATGTCCTGTGCTTTCTCACAAACACACATAATTTGAGCCCCCAAAAAAGAACAGCTTAAGACCTAAGCAATATTTGAAGGGCTGATAATTTTCCAAACTAATGACAGATATCAAGCAACAAATTCAAGACTCATTTTGAACCACAAGATTAAATATAAGGACGAAGGACTGCAATTAAAAGATAAATATTCAGATTCCATGACACGCACACATATAATATGCTCCTTGCAAAAGAATGTATGTTATGGGGCTGGGGATTTAGCTCAGCGGCAAAAGTGCCTGCCTGGCAAGCACAAGGTCGTGAGTTCAGTTCCTGGTACCAGAGAAAAACCAAAAAACCAAAAAAAAAAAAAAAAAAGTATGTTATGTTTTATATATTTAAACAAAGGGGGAAAATTTAAAATAAAAGATTGGGAAAGATATGACATGTAATATGAGTCAGAAGAAATCTGATTTCATTTATACTAATTTCCAAGAAAGGAAACTTTAAAGAAAGCACTATTACAAAACATTGAACCTTTAATAATGGTAAATTTCAACCCACCAAGAATATATGACAATTGTAAATATATATATATATATATATATATATATAAAATAGATACTCATACATACATAAGTCAAAACTGACAGCAGGAGAAATAGGAGAGTTCACAGTCACTGTAAGAGATTTTAGCATAGCCTTCTCTGGAAAGGATAAAATAAGCAGACAAAGATAAAGTATACAGCAGATTTTAACAATATAACTGACACACAGGAAATAACTGAATATACTGATCACTGAACGCAACGGCAAAACATACATTCAAGTATCTAAGAAATATTTATCAAAACTGACTGTGTTCAGAACTAAAAGCAAACCCCAACAGCTTTCAAAAGGTTAAAATTGGAAAGCATGTTTTTGGACCACAGTGGAATGAAGCTAGAAATCAACAAGATCCCAGAAGTTCTCCTTGCTAGAAATATACTATTTAAATACATAAGGAATTTTGATTCAAGGTTGCACTGAAAATTAGAAAATGCTTTAAAATAAATAATTTTTGAAATTCTACATATCAGAAGTTGTGGAAGGGGCTGAGGAATATGTCTCAATGGTATGGCACTTGCCTAGCACAAGAGAAGCCCTGCGTTCAATCCCCAGCACACTCACACGCTCACACATGCACGCATACACACCTACATTTTATATAAATTTAACATATATATATTTGTAATAATGAATATGTAATATATAACATATATGACATAGTAATGCCATGGTTACAAAGCAATCCATAGCCTTAACTACATGTATTGAAAAAGAAATTTGAAAGATAAAAAAAAAATACATTAAACCTACAACAAACAGAAGGAAGGAAATAAAAATAAAAGGAATAAAATACAGAGGAATAAAAGTTAAAAGTCAGTTCTTTAAAAAAAAAAAACTAATAAAACTGATAAAGGACCAGCAAGACAGAGGACAAAAGAGAAAGAGAGCGGGTAAATGACCAGTACCAGGGATAAATCAACAGAGATCACGTCATGACACCAAAAACACAGGCAACAAAAGCAAAACGAGACAAGTGGGATTACATCAACCTAAAAGCCTCTGCAAATGAAAGGGAAACATTCCACAAAATGAAAAGGCAACCTGCAGAATGGGAGAAAATATTTGCCAAATGTACATCTGATGGAGGGTTACTATCCAAAATACTTCATGTATAAGGGATGCCTAGAATTCAATAGTAAAGGAAAAAATTCCAATTTTATCAATGAAAAAAGGTAATAGGCATTTCTCCAAAGAACATATACAGACAGTAAACACATATGTGAAAATGTACTCCACATCACTAATCATGAGAGAAATCCAAAACAAAAGCATTAGACATCACTTCACACCTGTTAGGAGGCTATTTATTAAAAAATAGGGGCTGGGAATTTAGCTCAGCGGCATAGCGCCTGCCTGGCAAGCGCAAGGTCCTGAGTTCAATTCCCGGTACTGGAAAAAAACCGAAAAAATAAAATAAAATAAAATAAAATAAACGATGGCTGAGGTTGTACCACAGTAGTAGTGAACTTGCTTAGCTGTGGGGAGGACCTTTGTTTGATCCCAGCACCATAATAAATAAATAAATAAATAAATAATTTTTAAAGACCACAAAAGAGTATTATTGGGGAGTACACAAAGAAAAGGAAACCTTTATACACAAGAAATACATATTCCTTGGTGGAGTTGGAAAACAGTACAAAATTTCCTAAAAAAACAGTATGGAAAACAGTACAAATTTTCCTAAAAAACACCATGGAAAACAGTACAAAATTTCCTAAAAAATTAAAACCATATGACAGGTGTGGTGGTGTGTGCCTATAATCTCAGTACTCTGGGAGGCTGAGGCAGAAAGTTTGCAAGTTCAAAGCCAGCCTAGGCAACATAGTGATTTAGGAAGATTCAGTCTTGAAAATAAACAGTAAGACAGGGTTGGGGATATAACTTGGTCCAAAAGCCCTGGGTTGAATCCCCAGTACCACATGTAAACCAATAAATGAAAGAATGAATGAAATATAACTGCCATATGACCCACTAATCCCACTTCTGTGTGTAAATCAGAAAGAAATGAAATCTGGATCTTGACAAGACATCTGCACTATCATGTTGACTACAGCATTATTCATGGTACTGAACACCTAGAAGCAACCCACACACCTACTTATGGATGAACGGATAAAGAAAATGTGACACAGTATATACACACAATGGAGTATTATTCTGCCTTAGAAAATAAGACTATTTTGCCATTTGTGATGACATTGGATGAAACTAGAGGACACTGTGCCAAGTGAAACTAGAGGACACTAGACATAGAAGGACAAACACTACCTGATACTACTCCCATAAGGAATCTAAAACCGTCAAACTCATAGAATCAAGAGAAGAATGGTGCTCTCCAAGGGCTGATGGGTAGGAGAAAATAGTAATCAAAGAGTACAAGGTGTCAGGTCGACAGGAGGAAAAAGTTCCAGAGACCTAACATACAACAGTCTGTCTAGGATTAACTGTACGTACAAGGTATGATTAAAAAAAATACATTACGTCTAAATTTTTAAAAAAATTATTATAGTGCTTGCTTCAGCAGCACATATACTAAAACTAGAATAATACAGAGAAGATTAGCATGGCCCCTGTGCAAGAATGACACACAAATTCGTGAAGTGTTCAATATTTTTTAATAGTTACCACAATTTGTCAGTTTCTAAACTGTGCTTAATGCTATTATTATTGCTAATTATACTACTTTAGCTAAGATGTCGTACCTGTTGTAATCAGTTGTTCTCCTTTCTGTAACAATACTGGGAATGTCTGGACTAATAACCGTACCATAGCCCACCACCAAATAACTGTGGCCTGAGTCAAACAGATACCAACATTTCACTCTTAATTGACTAGGAAGGTAGGATCTTGGGACAGTCACAAACCAAGAATGTCCTATACACAGAAGGTATCCCTGAAGAACAGACTTTTCCTAGAGAGTACTAGTGACATAGCTACCTACTACAAAAACTTACAAGGATCAACACAGAAAACAAAATAGAAATTTTTGAAACAGAAAATGACAAGATGCAGAAGGAAAATGCAATCTCAGGCCTCCAGCCCACCCAGAACAAGTCCAAGAGACAATGAGATAGAGAGGAAAGTGGAAGGTACACACCTGAAATTTCTGAAATGATAGCAACTGAAGTAAAGAAACAAATCCATGAGCCTATAGGGCAAATCAGATCAGAAAAAAAATCTCTCGGGTAAAATTATTACAGTAAAAGACACTTTGGCATTAATCCCCCTCAAGATGTTCACCTTAGATTCAAACACACATACCCTATCATTCATGTCTCTTTCTGAAGCAGTTCTGGAAGTCTTCTTTCACATCTTTAGTACCAATGCCATGACTACTTTGATGCCCTGAGTCAATTCAAGATGCTTATCTTTTACCGTCACCTAGACTTTGGAGAAGAGCTAGAACTGTACAGTGCCAAATCCAGTGAATAAGGTGGATGAAGACACACCAAATGCTTTTATGAGCCTGCCTTCCCATCAGTTGGCACTCAGTAGCACTGTTCAGCATATTTTTTCAATCATATCTCATAAAGACACAGAAAAGGACTTCTATTGCTCTGAAAGTGGCAGGAATGCTGGCATATGTATGTACATTCAAAGAGAAGGAGAGTATTTTGAGGGGGACTAATGGCAATGTGCCTTTTACTATAATAATTTTTAAAATTTAAACATTCACCATATTTTTCACTTACCCCTTATACACAAAAATTTACAAAAAGGGTGATCTAACATTAAGTGTTCTTACCATAAAAAAAAAACACAAATATACACAACATAATAATAAAGAGGTCAAGAGGAAAATTTTGGAGGTGATGGATATATGTATGGGATAAATTCTGGTGATGATTTCATGGACATGAAGTGACTTCCACACTCATCAAGTTGCATATATTATGTATAGCATTTTGTATTTCAAGATTTTTTAAGTTTTAGAAAAAGTTAAAAGACTACAGACTCTACAAACCCTAAAACGATCTTAAAAACCACTTTATGCCAATAAATTTGTAAACAAAAAAGATAGATTCATTTTTAAAAGTCCTACTGAAAAAAATTACAAGAAGAAATAGGAAAACTGAAAATTTCTATATATTTTTTAAGAATGAACTCATATTTCAAAATTGTATTCAAAAAGGAACACTGAAGGGAAGAGAGGAAAGAAGCAATCTAATTCCACAGCCTGACAGCAAATCACTGTTCTAAACTATCATACCCTTTAAGCTCTGGTGGAAGACTATATAGAGAGCAATGTAAGAATGAAGTAATCAAGTCTACCAGAGAAAGTAATTTGTGGTTCAGCCAAACCCAAGTCAAATGACCAGAAATCATGGTCTCCAAGATAATGTTACTGTGTGTGGAAAAATCAGACTGTCCTTCCTTTCCTCAGATTACCATGTGAAAGAGCCTAGTAAACTCCATTCATTTACATGACCCCCAAGATCTAATTCTCATGGGGCGCAGTCCACTTATACAAACCAGCTCTCAAGAAAAGCTGCCACAAGCAAAGAGGAAATCTCAAATTCAGGAGTCTGACACTCATGTGCTGACACCAGATCTAACCAGTTACAAGATATGGGACCTAAGGTTACACCATTAATCCATCTCAAATCCAGTTACCTTCTCTGTAAAACAGAGAATAAGGAGTAAATGTACACTAAGAGCTTACCATTAGCATAGTATCAGAAAACAAATTAGTTGTCCGCTCTTTTCAAATTCCTTGCTAAGAAGTCCTATGCTTCTCTGATTTGTTTGACCTGCAGCCCAAGGGTAAAAAGCTTTAACATCAACCAGAACCAAAGAAGCAATAGGTGCCATCATTCCATCTGCCTGAATAGCTGTAACTCTGGAGCACTCCTGAACTTTACTGCCGCAATAATCTAAAACTATTCCTTGAGATTCCACCAAACTCTATTCCAAAACATTCACACAGCATTACGTGTGGATTGCCTGATTCCTGAATCAGATGCAGGAGAAGGCACCAGGTTTTTCCAATCTAAAATATTTTAACACTGAACCGACTTCTCTTTGGTGCATGCAGTAAATGGTATTTGAAGCTATACCGCTGAGGCATAGGTAAGAAGACAATAATCTGAAATTCACTTGTGATAAAGATTTCACCCCCTATCTCCCATAAGCATAAAGCATCTCCATCATCTGAGAAGAGAAAAGTAAAACACCAGGCTTTGTAGCTTAGATGGTCCAACACTGGCTGAACAGAAAAAAAAAAAAAAAGGCCTGGAATGAAATCTCACAGATGGACATGCCATCTCCATCAGGCTGGTGACATGCTGACATCCATGACGGGCAACACCAACCAGCCAAAGCCACCTTCTCTTATTATCTCAGGACTTGACACACTCACAAGATCTCAGAGAGAATGCCCAACTCTGGGAGCCTTGGAGATTTCCAAGCAGAGGCGAAGACCAACAATGTTTATCATCACATTTTTATAAAAGGATATTAAAAGACAAAAAAATAATGTAGGAGAGTGGAAAAGAGGTGAATACAATTCTTGGTTCTGTGTTGGCAACCACATCTTTAATGAGCTGAGAGAGTACTGACATAATGCAAGGGCAGGCAGGCCCATGGCTGGATCCAATTCTCTGGGTCAACAGGAAACTACTGCGCCCTATGCATTTGCATGGCCGGATCCCATGGGACCAACACACAGTAGGACTCAATAAATATCTAGAGAAGGAATGAGTAATCTATGAAGACTGCTAATGGACCACAAATCTGGATTCTTTTAAAACAATCCAAGTTGTTTCAAAAAGCAACCCTAATGGCCCTCTAACTCCCTTTTTCATAATGAAAAAATATTACAATCCTGCAAAGAATCTGCTCACTACAGTTTTGAATGACACCGCCTAGAAATCTGCAGGGAGAAAGCATGCCCTTTTTCTATCAAATTTTATTTTCCCAAACAAACCTGTTAAGTTGTGCTATCTCACTTGACAAAATAACCTACGGCAAAAGACTTTTTATTACCAAAAAGAGCACATCCGACACGATGGCAGCAACAGGCTGCAGGCACAAGCTTGCATCTCCCCTCTCTGAGATAATTCCTGACTGTAGTTATGGTGAAGCCATCTGTCTCTGTGTCTTGTAAAGTTATTCTCAGGGTCTTACATCTCCCTTTATCTAGGCAAAGCTTTACACATTGCTAGTCTACTTGTCAAAGCTACAGCAGACAACTCCATTTTCTTATCCCATACAATTGCCTTTGGAGCAGAAACGAAGCATGGATATTTCAAAAGATGATGGTTTAACAGGAAGGACAATAACACTTTTATAGTAAACCATATCTCTAGAGCATGGAGTTTTATAAAAAAAAAAAAAAAAATTTAATAATGCTACCTACTGCTAAGTTCTGGATAAAGCCCATGAGAATAGCATCCCTCACTCTTATAATACTGCAGCTGATGGCCAGTTTAATTAGCTAAATGTAGTAATGCTAAGCCAATTTTGCACAGTGCCAAAGTTTGTGCAGAATAATGAAGGCAATGGTTTACTAAATTTAATAACCTGATTCATCTTATAAAAAATTAACTTTATGACAATGTTTAAATGGAACCAGCTTAACTGCACGGAGATGGCAAGAGTATGTCCAGAAGAATATTTAAAGCTAATAATATAAGGAAAATAAAGGCAGACATTTTTCAACAAGGGGCAGCTTTGGTTCTGGAGCACTTGTTACACCCGACCCGATCAGAAAAGTTAAGTGGCCATGCAGGTTTACTATCTCACTGTCTTGGCTTTTAAGCTTTAGGCACAAACATCCAAGATTTACAAAATGCAAAAATTACCCCCCAAATTGAATACCTTACCTTACACTAATTTTTATCCTCTGGAAGAGAAGTTCTAAACTGGTGGGTACTGGATCAGCCAAGCTGGGAGACTTGTTCTGTTGGGCCCACTCTTCGTTTGCCTTTCTCTTTCTTTCCCTGCCGCCCTTCATTTCTTCCTATCTCCTTTGGCTCTTTCCCTGCATCTTCTCTTCGGCTCTGTCCCTGCATCTTCTCTTCCTTTCCTCTTTTCCTCATCCTTCCTAATGGGATTAGTTGTGTCATTAAAACACGGGCAAGATCGCAGTCCAAAACCAGACGTCAAACTTCTCTGAAGAAGCCCAGGAAGGGAGAACACCCGGGCCTTGGTCCCTCCTGGTGGCAGCCGGGGGAGCCTGGCTCTAGGGAAGTCTGTGCCCTCCAGCGACCACAGTCAGTCGCCACCCACGGTGCTGCATGACCTGCCAGGCTACGGCCGGCAGCTGATGACCACAGGCACGTTCTGTAGGGAAGGCCCTGATGATGACGACTCGAGCCTAATCACAGAGCGGTCTCCATCTGAAGATTCTCATCCAAGTCTCTGAACCCTAACAAGATGCTTCCCATGGACTTGCTCGAGATTTTGCTTGCTCCATGTCAAGCCATGCTCTGGCAAGCTGAAGAATCTCGGGATTCTGGCTACGTCCGGGGAAACCTGGCCATGGCACTTAGCTTTGCAGAGAGGGAAGCACGGGGTGATAAAGCTGAGATCTGCAGGAGTTCGGATCTGTGGTGCAAGCTCCCAAATGTCACCAAGTGGCTGCAGGAACTCTGAGCCAAGAACTACATTAGGGCCAAAGGGGATAAAGGTGAAACAGACAAGCAAGGAGGCAGGGTGTGTGAGAAAATCACTGAACAGCCCATGGGAATGAGGCTCAAAAAAGGCAAGCAAGAGGAAACCCTGCGCACCAAGCTAAAACTCAGGGCTCCACTGCAGGCGCAGGGCACCTGTGAAAAGTCTGAACACAGGGTAACACTGGGAGTTAATTTTTTTTTTGCAATACTGGAGATTGCCACATCCTTACCTTTTTATTTTTATTTTGAGAGAGGATCTCACTAAATTGCCCAGACCAGCCTCGAACTTGTGGCTGCCTGAGTAGCTAGGATTACAGGTATGCACTAACTCATCCTGCATGAATCATTATTATTTTTTCCATTTAAGGTACTTCTAATGGTCATGCAGATAATGGATGGGATAAAGACAGTGAAGCCATGAGACCAGCCAGCAGGGGACAAGGCAACCTCTTATGCTGAGTGGCTCAAGGGCTACAATGGAAAACCACAGGCTCAGAGACAGAAAGTCTACAAAGGGTGGTGACTCTCTTGGTGTAGCCTGCAGAGACTCTCACGGGTGTCCAAGGTGCCCACTGGACCATAGGTGAGCTCACCACTCCCTTAGCCAGACAGGGAGCTCACAGGGTGGAGTAGGTCTATCTGTGGCCTTCCAGGGGGACGGAGCAGATGCCCAGAACCAATGAGACTCACAAGTAGCTCAGGCCAATGGGGACAGAGTTGCCCACAGACTCCTCGGATACAGCAGGCGTCAGCGTGGGGATCCAGTCCCCACAAATACTGACAATGCTCCCAGGAAAGTCAGAGCTAAGAACAAGGCAGTTTCTTTCCCTGGCACCAGGAAGGTTCCTCCTGGTTTGAGTTTTTTAATTTTCTCCATGTTGTGGACGTACTTGGGCAGTGTCCCCATTTACTGTAAATTATGGTTTTAATTATCATTTTTATTAAGATGCCCAAAGGAGCTGGGGCTTACAACACCGTAATTTCTAATGGTTTGTTATTATTAATTTATAATTGTGGAACACTAGAGACAAATGCTACTTGTAACTATGCACCATTAAAAGGCCACAGACACAGTGATCTGCATCCCCGCCACCAGTAAGGCAGTGTTTAGGAGCCAAGCAACAAGTTACGGAATCGCCCAGAAGCTGTCCTCTCCTTCCAGAAGACCCACCGTCACATGCGCAGTAAAAAGATAAGCCTCTGTCTTTCAGCTTGAATTAGATTTGAGGGCCATTCAAATTCAGGGGCACTTCTAGGGTTAATAAACCACTACCTTGGAGTGTGTGTGTGTGTGTGTGTGTATGTGTGTGTGTGTGTGTGTGTAGATGGGTAGCTCAGTGATAGGGCACTTGTTTTAAAAAAAAAGAAAATACTGGCTATAAGAATGGGAGTTTCTGTTACATCCTCCTGAATGTACAAGGGCCATACCTTCCACACTGATCTAATTAATGTAAATGAAATTATAGTGACTGACATCTCCCACGCCATCTCAGATGAAGTTCTAGGACATACAGTCATCCAGATTATAAGGTCAATGTCACCAAATCCTCAGGGACCAGATAATCCATACTGCTGTTTCTATAGTTACTTTCATTCCTTGAATGATCACATTTAACTTCCACAGCACTTCAATTACATACTTCTGAGTTACAAGGAGTTAGAAATCACTCTCACTAAACACAATCCACAGCTGCCAACTCTTAAGAAATTACAAAATACACAGGTCTCTCCAGAGGAAAATAAGTCACAACCAGGCTTGCTTTTTAAATATATGCATTATGTATAGCAAACAAGTACCATGCATTTTCCTAAATACCCCTTGCAATGTAACTGTATCTCAAATATATTTATCAAGAGAAGATATTAATTCAAGAGGTGAGAGTACAGAAGAGGGAAACACGTCAGTTCACATGGAATATCATTTTACAATCTCACCATGCTGTATCGATGTGCTTTGGGCAGTAGAAGACTGAGGCCATAATGTTTTGTAAAGCCATAGAGTAAATTCCACCTGACTGTACGAGATCTCTCAAGAGGCCAAACTGACCGCAGGCTGGCTACTAGTGCTGCCACTGTGCTGGGTGAATAAGTTCTCATTTGACCTGCCAGTGCCAGTCCTGGTTAGGAACCGCAGTGAGAAACGTGTCCGAAGATTACAATTAGCACAGTCCTAGACAGGTCGAGTGAAGACAGATTCTGCAGGGCAACTAAATTGAGTGGTCTATCTGGGCTGGCAAAGGTGTAGCAAAACCAGGCAACCTCACAGATTAATTGGGGAAGGGGCTAGAAAATGCACAGCATCTTTGAGAGCAATTAGCCCTTCCCTATCAAACTTTCAATGAGTGTGTCCTTTGACACAGTTCTTCCACAACCAGAAATTCATCCTACAAGTAGACTCACCCCCATGGGCAAAAGTGTGAACGTTCAATGCAGCATAATTTGTAACAGTCAGAAACCTGCCATCAACCTAAACGTCCATTAATCTGGTTAAATCAATTAAATGGCACACACAGAATAGAATTCTGTGCAGTGTTCAGAAAGAAGGAGGTGAAATGATGTGGAGAAGCAAGGAAAGCACCTCCATGTGATAGTATTAAGAAAAGTCACAGCAGAGAGCAGCAGGCACGTGCAGCACAAAGCCGAGGAGTGGGCGGGTGAAAAGACACTGATATTGATTACTTCCAGAGACAGCTAATGGTCAGGGGTGAGAAAGACTGACTGCGCATGCTACAGCAGCCATAGTATTTCAATTTTTAACGCATGCATCTGCACCTGTTATAGTAAGAAACTAAAAATAACAAACTGAATGACATCTAATTGATAATTTATGGGCCTTTATGAATTTTAATACATAGCAATCAAGGCGAGTAAGAAAAGAAAGGGAGGAACCGATTCTCATTCCAAACAATATGTTTTCTGAGCACCCTGGTTTGTGGAGAAGATTGCAGAAACACCCAGTCAGGTAAGGAGCAGGACGTGGGGGGGTTACTCGCTGCTGGGCACCATGCCAAATGCTTTACAAACTACACTAATTCCAAGGGGTTCTTCAGAGAAATCCTTATGAAGAGCCATTGCTATCAGAGAAAAGCAATGAATGCAGAGGTTAAAGGACTCATAAAGTCAGTGGGGAAAAGGAAGGCAGAGTGGACTGCGCTCAAAGCAGGAGCATCCCTCCATCTGGCCCTCCAACTACCAAGCTGCTGAGGGTATGTGACAGTGACACACTGAGAAAGCTATGTTTCGTCTTTGTCCAGGTTCCTGGCACAGAGCCATAACTCTTGAAGTCTCCTGATTGGGACTGGAGAGGTGTTTCAAAAATACTTAATGAAAGGATATCTTCAATGATGCCTGAGGTCATGCTAATGAGGTGACCTTGGAGGATGGGGGCTGGTTAAAGGGGAACCAACTGTGTGATCAAAAGGTTCGAATTTTCAGCCTAACTAGGGCTCTGTCACCCTCTGTACCACCTCCTCTGGGAAGGGGAATGGCTAGAGGCTGACACCACCACTGGCCAATGATGTAACCAACCATTCTTGCTCCATGATGCCTCTATAAAAACCAGATTCTGAGACCTGCCGGGTTTGAGGACACATGCAGGTACAGAGAGAATGGCACGTCCGGGGGGCATGTACACTCTGTGCCACACACACACACTTGCTCTGTGTCCTTCTTCATCCAGTTGGCCTTCTGTACTCTTTGTTGCAACCTCTCTAGTAAATGACCCATGTAAATAAATGATTCTGAGTTTTGTGAGCCATTATCACATTCAAGCTGGAGGTTGGACAGCCAGCAGACTGACAATCTCGGACTTGCAACTGGCACCTAAAGCGGGGGAAGTCTCACAGGATTGAGCCCTTAACCTTTGGGATCTGTTCTAACTCTGGGTAGTTAGTATTAACCCGAACTGTAGGGCTCCTGGCTGGTGACCAGAGAGTGGGAGAATTACTTGCTACGAGGAAGAAACCACGTTTGGTGGCAAAAGTGCTCAAGAGAAAGTGCAGAGGAAGAGAGTTTGTTCTTCCTTTAGTGGGAAAAGCATGAACCAGGAGAGGATGAGGGCAGGAGAAGCCAATGCAGAGCACCTTTCCAGCCTCTCATCCAGCAGGGCCTCCACTGACTCTTGAAATGTAATTGTAACTGGGTGTGGTGGCATATACAGCACCTGGAATCCCAGCTACTCAGGACTCTGAGGAGAATCTCAACTTCAGGTCACCCTGGGCAACTTATCAATAATCTATCTCAAAATTAAAAAAAGGGTGGCAGAAGACAGTAAGCCTTGGATTGCAAGTAACCTGTTCCGCTAGTGTTTTGCAAGACAAGCAAATATTTCTAATAAATTTTAACTTGTTAAATAAGCAATGTCTTGCAATACAAGTACTCGTACTTGATGTCCAATGTCACATGATCACAAGTGAGCCAATGATTTTTCTCTCTCTTTCACTGCAGAATTGTGGGTGATCATCTCCCAACAGCAAGACATTATGGAGGAGATCTTGTCTGAAGAGGAGGAGGAAAAGAAAAAGACAGATAAATCCCTCACTTCAAATGAGATTAGGACAATATGTGAAATGTGGGAAACAGTGCAAAATCTTATAGAAAAGCATCACCTGAATAAGGCCGTAGCTGTGTGAGCAATGAATCTAAGAAATGACAATGCAATGTCACCTATCGGGTGAAATCCGCAAGAGGAGGCAAAAGCAAATATCATTGGACAGGCTCCTTTTTAAAGCTGCACTAAAAGAAAAACAGTCCATTGAGCCAATAGAGAGCAGTGATTCCATTAGTGATGGTGGAAGTCATCTACACAATATGCCTCCCCTCTCATCTCCCTCCCACCAGCCATGAAGGTTCTCAAAGGTAAGTCCAGGCCAATTTGTTTTCCTTTATATTTTGTGTTTTCTTTATTATTTTGTATTATAAGGCAATATTGTAATCATTTTTATGCGACTATTTTAGGGTTGTGGAATGCATCCTCTCCAGTTTCCATTATTTCATATGGGCAAATTTACTTTGATATACAAGTGCTTTGGATTACAATCCTGTTTCCAGAAGAAATTATGCTCGCAAACCAAGGTTTTACTATCGATAGGTAATGATTACATATATATGACTATGGAATTTGACATATATTCTCTGTGGATAGTAGGAAATATGTTGCTCATATGTTTAAATGCTTGATATTCATATGATTTACACTGAACTAATAAGCAGTTATCCTTCTAAAAGAGAGAAATGGTCCATGTTTTGATGTCAAAGTCAATTGGTGCCTATTTAATTCTGTGCCGTCAAGTCAAAGCCAAGAGTTGAGGTCTCTTCAGCTCCACACACTAGATTTTACTCTTTGAGCAGTGTACCCATGCCACTGGTATAAACTAGTCCTGATCACACCCTGCACATGCTATTTGGCTCAAGTTCAGGTTCTTTAGGATGAGCACTTTTTAACAAATCACACACACATACACACACACACACACACACATCCCCAGTCCCAGCTCTTGAACGTCTACACTCATGTCATTATCTACTAAGAGGACCAAAATGCTTCCAGATGTTTAGAACTAGAAAGATGTACCCAGAAATTTTCTCCTTTTTTGCTCTGACAAATGAGTTTACAGCCACTTCAAGAGACGAGGAGAACCCAGGCCTGAATCTGGAGGCACACTGTGTCGTGTTATTGAAAGTTTCACAGCTGTGACACAATTTCCTTCCACCACTGAGGCCTCTGTTTCTCTCTTATCTGCTTGAGACAGACTTCCCGATGATTTAGAGCAGAAAGGCCAACCCCAAAGGTCCCAGGCCCCCACTTGTCCAAAGAGACCCCTTTCTTTTTTTTTTTTTTTGGTTTTTCTCCGGTACCGGGAACCGAACTCATGACCTTGCGCTTGCCAGGCAGGCGCTTTGCCGCTGAGCTAAATCCCCAGCCCCGAGACCCCTTTCTTAATGAGCAGTGGAGCCGTGATCACCCTATCTCCCAGCACATTTTCCTCTCCTGTCAACTAAGAAGTGGTTGGGAAGGAATTGTTTAAATCATAAAACTTTTACAAAAAGAAGTCTGCTTCATCTCTCGGACAGCTCCCAACCATGCAAAGCTGCTCCATCCAGCACTGTCAATGTGGACAACACTACTTTCTAATTCGGGCACCTTTATTTTTAAATTTCAGATCGACCTTGGCACTCACCTTTTAAAAAGTGGTATATTACTTTGCCTCTTGAAAAGATTAAGTCCTTTGTACTCCCAAACTCATTGGAGGCGCTCAAAAACACAATGTTGGGCAAATTCAGCACTTTTTGAGGCTCACTTTTAAAGTGTCCAATTGATTTTTCATTCTCCCTCACTCACAACTTTTTAAAATGCAACTTCTCAAAAATATGAATTAAATTCAAGTTTCCGAAGCTAGGTGCACAGAGAGTTCTATTAACTTCTCACTCTCTGGGCCCATAGTGACCTTGCCAAAAAAAAAAAAAAAATCAAAGGCTCCCACAGCTGGGTATTGTGATTAGTTAGGGAGTGATAACCACTACAATGAAAATTTTGCTCAAAAGGTAAAAAACAAAAACAACTGTAAAGCAAATTAGATTTAATGCAACAATATGCAGTTAAAGGATTATCCTTGTCTGCAGACAGATGATCAGTTGGAACAAAATCAGTGTCACTTGGAAAGAGAAAAGTTTTTAGTTTGATAACATTTGGTTTCAAAATACCACATTAAGACACAGGTGGAAGTGCCAGTTTGAAAATCTATACCTCTCGGGAAACCTGCAGCCTAACCATCAGCTGTGATCAGGCACCTGCTCGGCGTGAACGTATGAGCATCACAGAGCCCCTTCCAGCTGAGCTTGATTTTGCCTGACTTCTGGAGATTCAGCCAGCTGTACATTTTTTTTTGGCTCCTCCCATCCAGCTGTTGCCTCTGGGCCAAGGAGGACCCGGTAGGAGTTCCCGTAAGTAATGGGAATGATTAGGGATTAGGCTCAACTTCAACTCAGAGAGACAGAAGGAGAGAGCTGTGCGTTGGTGAAGGTGTTAGAGTACTAAGGGAGGATTCCAGCTTACAGCCTGCCCCTTGAGCACACACAGCATTTTGGGGTCTCTGTTAAGGCAAGGTGTACTTGATTTTCTTCAGTACTTTGAGACTGACAGGGAAAAGGAAATGAAATAAACAGGAGATCAAAAACTTTCTTAAGGAGAAACACACTGGGAGTCTTACTGGCTATAGACTGAACTATTTCTTCCCTTGAGGTTTGTATTTTGGAGTCTTAATGCCCGGGGTGACTCTGTGTGGGGATGTGCCCTTTTAGGTGGTAACGAAGGGTAAATGATGTCGTAAGGGTGGATCTCTAATTGAATAGGACTCATGTTCTCAGAAGGACAGGGTAGCACTAGGAACTGAGACAGTGAGCACCTGTAAACCAAGGCGAGTGCACTTGAGCTACCATGGACTGACTGATTTGATTACTGCAAGAGAGAAGAAACTTAGACTATTTCTTACACGTGTTCATTTTGAGTTGGGATGACTGAGGCACACAGAGGACAACCTCACGAGAACACAGCAAGAAGGTCATCATCTGCAAGCCAACATGAGAGGGCTCAGGGGCTGACAACCCCAATGCTTTGCTCTCAGGCTTCCAACTTCCAGGACTGGAAGAAATAAATTTTAGTCATTTAAACTGCCCCCCTCCGCCGCACCCGGCTCTCCATCTGTGATACTTTGTCATGGCAGTCCTAGAAAGTCAATACATTGCTGCTTCTTGACCAAGTCTGCTCTGTCCAAAAGGAGAAAAGGCAATATCCTCTAAGCCTTCAGACCTCTCAGCTACCTGGGAAGTAAGATCCAGGATTTGTCACTCCTAAATTCAAGAGATAACTGAGGTGGAGCAAACGGGACATCTGTCTGAAGTCTGACTTCTTAGTTTCTCTTAAGAAAACTAAAAAGCAGATCTGCAAATGAAACCAAGAGCTGAGTCCCTGCTGTTCTCAGTGCAAGACCCAGACCCGCAGCATTAGCTTCTGGGAACTGGTTGTAAAAGCAGATTCTCAGGCCCCAGTTCAGACCAGGAGCCGGAGCAATAGGTTTAAGTCCTACCCCACTACCCTGGAATGAACAATATGAACATACAAGATCTCTACAGAAGAAATCAAGCTAAAGTGAGTCACCGGTACAGGCCCTATTCCATGTTCTAACAAGCCCTCCAGGGGACTCAGATGTCCCTCGAAGTTGAGAGCTGTGAATGCACAGAGCTGACCATCTCTAACCACACACTTCCTCTAGGACTTTCCACCTGCATGTGAATAACACATCAAGGCCCTCAATCCCTGAGTATGTGAGGCTGACACCCCAATGACGCCCAAGGAAACTGAGGCTCAGGAAAGCCAAGGGCAAACGCTGGCAAGAAGAAGGTAAAGGTTGGACTTCAGACCCCCTACAGCTTCCTCCCTGCTAAAGCTCGTCAAAGTTTTCTCTCCGAATGTTTCTTTTCCCAAATTTGACCTCGGAAAAGCACGTACCCGCTTCTTTTTCTATGTTATTATCACAGAAAACCCCAAAGCTAAAGTTATATAGTCACTTGTAGACATCAAAAATGAGATCACTGGAAACAATATACGGGTTACTCTGTGAATCGGAGGGACCGCAGTTAGAATCAGGATGCTGCTACTTTCAGGTAGGTTTCTGAATGTTAGGGATTGAACTGTGCTCCTCCACTTGAAAACAGCTCACGTGCTGAAGTCCTGATCCCACTTCCTAGAATACACATATTTGTCAAGTCATTCCAGTGCGTAATTAAAATGCATGGGTTTTAGTGTATGCAAATTATAGCTAAGAAGATAATTTTCAAAAAGAGAAAAAAATGCATGCCCATGTTAAGAAAACTGGTCTACCAGGAACCTGAATGAGCTGGCTACTCACTCGACCATTTAAATGTTTAGTCTAAGCTTCCTGACAAACCAAGGTAAGGAAAGGAAATGGAATACTTTATTGTATCTATCTCATTAAATGAAAGCAAGCACACCAGTTCTTTAAAAGACATGAGCTTTGTTTTCTAAACAACTCTGAAAATTTATCACAGTGATCTTTATCTGGAAAGATGTATTAATAAAATAAATCAGAAAGTGGCTTGTTTTTCTATAAGAGGTCAGAAATTAAATACCTTGGTTTTTGTTGATTGCATGGTCTCTGTCACAACTACTCAGCTCCGCTCTTCTAACATGAAAGAATCATAGATAATATGGACATGAATGGTCATTCCCATGTCCAATAAAACTTTATTGAAATAGGCAGGGGACAGTTGGATTTGACCCGCACACCATAGTTTCCTCATGCATGAGCAGACAAGGTATTTTTAACATTCAATTCTAAACTGACCTGAAGCAAAACAAGAACAAAGCTCAGAATGTGAAGTTGACCCAGACGTACAGATTTTCTCTGAGAAAAAGAGTTAACCATAACACTCAGAACCCATGTAGATGACAACCACAGAAATTTTAATTTACAAGTTTCTAAGAAAGCATATATGCAGAATCTCATTAAAATAAATATAAAACAAATTTCTAAAGTATTTCATTTGCATTGAAATCTTATTATACTGTTTGTTTCATCCAGAATTTCATTCAGCTTACTATAACTACATTGGCTTTTCATTGCAAAGCTGGATGTTTAACTACAAACTACATCCTGCCTCTCCCTTTGTGTGTAAAATTGACAAATGTGTTGTTTTTGGATCCTGGAATTCTGGAGAAAGCCAACTTAAATGAATTAAGATGACTAATGTGTTGATTCTGTTTCCAATCCAACAAAATGTTAACATTGGTAAGAGCCCATGTCATACGATGCTATATGTTTTAGTTCAAATTTAACATCATATATTGAATAAGGCAGTTTCTAAGTAAATTACTAAGCTAAAAATATTCCTTCAGTGAAATAAGAACTCCATCTTGTTTAAATAAATGGAAATTTGAACATCTTTGCGTAGATCAGCCTAAATAAGGAATTAGAAAAATGCAAACCTCCATTGCATTCAACAGTATTGATTCGCTCTTTTTGTGGAAAGCAGCACAAAATTGTTTATCAAGGAAAATGATTCATTTGAAGTTATGCAGGCATAACTATGATATCCCACCAGTTCTACATGTGACTCTGGAGAAAGACAGCACTTTTCTGGCATGCAACCTAAGTGATCACATCCCAGGTGAAGGACTACCAAGATACCAGGAATGGCACTCTGAGAATGACAAGTGTTTTTGAACATCCAGCTACTCAGGGTATCTGGTATCACTGTTACTCTTATGGCATGACAATGTTTTTACAAATGTTTTCACTGCGTTTACTTAACACCGGCTAAAGAGTTCCCGCGGTTGTAACACACTGCTACTCGGTTTTATTTGAAGTAAACTAATATTAGTTTTTCATCACGTAATATTTGAGTAATTTCCATTTCCACAGAGGCAGTTAACTATTTGGCTTTTCAAAGCTATTAAAAGTGCTGCAAAGCCTGAATCCGGTTCCACAAGCATTTACCATGCGCCCTCCACAAATACCCCACTGAGCCTTGGATGGCCATCTAATTCTTCTAATGCCAAATCTTTCCAGTTTCTTTCAATTAATTATATTTATGTACCCCCACAGAAGGCATTTTAATAGTTACCTTCAGCATGAAAATCAAATCTGTTAAGAGATTATAAAGGAAGGAAATAAATAATTGGGGGGATGTCTCATCTTTGAAAAAAAAAGAAATTTAAAATTTTATAAGGAAAAATTTAGAAATCCAGGGTCTAGAAATGGAAACTACATAGAATATATGTATTTTGCCCCTAGGTTTTAGATTCAACCATGACAGCCTGTCAGTAACTGAACTTTTTTTCATTACCTGCCAGTTATTTAGGAAATTTCCACTGTTTAGCAAAGTGTAATTTTGAAATCAGCAATGGTTTATTAATTATACACCAATAATTTTCTACCCAAAAAGTGAACAGTACAATAAAAAGTTAGTAAAAACCTTTCTAGGCATATTTTTATTTCTAATCGTATTCAGCTCAATGAGTTCTTATGGATAAAAAGACTGTAAAACAAATGTGTGGATTTAACTCTTATTAATGACCATAATTCCTGAAAAGTATCAGGATTGCTTAATTCAGTATCCCATGAACTATCTTTTCCTCTCCCCTCAAACTGTACACAAATGCTGACTATAAATATATTTATTTATCTTCTCCCTGTGAGAAGGGGCCAGAGGTTCCATTACATTCTCAAAGGCGTACAAGATGCAAAAAGAAAAAAAAAAAAAATTCAATGGTCTGGAATTTTGTAGGCAGAAAGCTGCAAAAGCACTTTGTTTCTACGAAAGATAAACAAAAAGAAGTCAAGTGTTGTACGCTTGACAAAACAGTGCCCCAGAACTCGTCCCTGGGTACAGCCACGCCGTATCAGCGATAGAAGGAGACCTGAGCCATCCCACAGCCGAAGCCCTGCTCAGCACTTAAATCACCTCCACAGCATTCTGAAGGAGCAGTCCCTGAGCCTGGGCTTAAACACCTTTGTGGCTGGGAACTCATTTGCTCAAGACGGTCAGTCCTGTTATTGGCACGCAGGCAATTCCCCGTTCGGTTCCTAATGGGTGATAAAAAATAAGACAAAAGAACAACCACCTCTGAAAACCACGTTCCATGAGAGAGTGAGTCCAGAGGACCAGGGGAGTTGTATTCACTGATGAGTCCCCAGGTCCCAGGGCAGAGCCCGCTAGTAACAAGCACTCAGAAAGTGATCAAAGCATAGCCTGTTCAGTGACTACTGCTCATCTGGACAGCCTGGTCAACGGAAAGCAACTTCCCTCCGTCTTTATGGGTTGAATTGTCCCCTGCCCCAAATGTATGGCAGTGCTAATCCCCATTACCTCAGGATATGCTAATTGGGAAACAGTGCCTTCACAGAGGTAATCAAGTTAAAATGAGGCCATTAGGATGGGCCCTAACTCAATATAACATGTCCTTATTTAAAAAAAAAAAAAAAAATGCAGACAAAAACAGACGCATAGAGACACAGGGAGGAGGCCTTCCACAGACAAAGGTAATGCTGGAATTCCACCAGAATAAGCTAAGGAACCTCTAGGACTACCAGCACCTTGGAAAAGGCAAGGAGGGATCTTCCGCTACAGGTTTTACCTAGAGAAAACTTGGAAAGAGTAAAATTCTATCGTCCTAAGCCAGCCAGTTTGCTACTGTGTGACAGCTATCTTAACAAAATAATATAAGAGTAGGGGCTGGGGGTTTAGCTCAGCGGCACAGCGCCTGCCTGGCAAGTGTAAGGTTGTGAGTTTGATTCCTGGTACTGGAAAAAAAAAATAATAATAATAATATAAGAGTGGGTAAAGTTAAGCCATTAGAATTCATCCTGAACTGGGACTGATTTATATTCCTGACAGAGAGCCTGGAACAGATTATCCTTAACAGGAAATAAGGGAGCTGAATAATTGTGCAAGGGATGGACTGTGTAAGGCATCTCTTCCACACCGTGTCAACTTCTCCCAGCCCATTCTCACTCCAGCCACCACTGCAGCCACTAGGTCCTCACAGCTTTCAGTGGACTTCACACAAACTCAACAGAGCACTTCACCTGGGGGAGCATTGTGGATCCCCTCACTCCTACCCCAGAAATCATCTGAAACCACAGCATGGATGGTACAGAAACTGCCTGGCACTAATACATGTACAACCCCACAATGCTTGGACATCAATACCTGCGGGGCCACCCTTGTCTGAGAGGGACGGAAGCCAGTGGATGAAGGCCTGTCATTCCCAAGGCAGGCAGCGCTGCACACACTCCATAAATCTCAGAAAGCCCCGTGGAACTGGGTACTGGTTGCTGAGAGCCCCACCCATTCTTCACAACAAGACATGACAGTTCCAACAAACCAAGGGTATAAACAGGTTATCACCACCTACTACACTGGCCTCTATTGCTGGAAATGTTAAGGGGCTCAAGACAGTTCCACGGCGGAAACATCCTGGAGCAGCTGTAGGTAACAGAGACGCCAAATGATGACTGCGGTTCACAAGCCGTGTTCCGCATTTGCTCTCCTTTCGCACCAGTGCAGTGGCACATTAAGCCCTTCACTCCTGCTCTCCCACAGCGTGGTGCACATGGCTCTGCAAGCTTGATCACGGCTACTGGCAGTTGGGTGATTGCTACTAAAGTCAGGCAGACGCCTGCTGGCTTCTCAGGGTGCACTTTCCCAAATGTGTTTTACTACCATCCAGGAAAAAAACTTAACAGTTTATAAAAATACACACTCAAGAGATAAGGATTCATACCATATCTTTAATTCATGGGTAAGTGTGACCAAGTTCAGAGACATTTACTCTTTAACTTTACCCATTCTTTCCTGCCAAAGGCAGAGTCCAATATCCATAAGGACTCTGCACCTGGCCCCTACTGAAAAGGTAGTTCAGGCTCAGTCCCAGGTTCCTGTCTCCCTGCAGCTGTCACATGCTTATTCTGAGCTAACAACATCAGGCTCACACCTGTACTGTTCGCTGCATTCTAACGAAGCATTCTAAAAAATAAAAAAAATTAGTGGCATGTTTTAAACGTCCACTGGCAAGTATAATCGCATGGTTCTTAATAGGAAAAGCAAATTTAATAAAATTAAGAAGGAATATTTCATGGAAGACAGAATAATTGAAAGGCGTACTGTGCTGTCAGCAAAACTGGGCTGCCTCCTGTGGGGTTACCGGAGGGACTGGCATTGCTGGTAGGGTTCCACGATTCCTCCACGGCTGTACCAACGGCTATGGTGCCACAGATGGAGAAAGACATTCTGACAACTGGCCCAAAACAACCTGCTTGAAGACTTTCATCACTGCCACCATTTGAAAGCCGATCTGCTCAAAAGAATGTCCGCTTCCCTTGAGCTTGGCTCCTTCTTCTTCTAACAATGTCTTGATCACCTGCTCTGTTCTCTCCCTTCCCCTGTGCAGTTCATGATATGCGCACACTGTGGAAAAGATTTGGGTCTAAGTGGCTATGGAAAAGGACGGGTCTACTTTGGTTTGTTTATTCTGTTGAACGTATGGATATTGTTCAAGCAGAGAGCACAAAACCACACTTTACAAAAGCGCCTTTCAGTACTGAGTAGCACTTCTGTGCACTCAAATAAACAAGCCAGCAGTCATCAAACTCCCAAAGTGGAACAGGGGCCATGACAGTATTAGAGCTGTCTCTCAGCAAATCGGCCTGTGAATCTAAAACTGAAGGAGTTCGCCTTCCCTACCTCATTCAAGGGAGCATCTTCAACCAGCTCCTCTTTTCTGCTTAAAAACACTGAAATCCTCTCTGTGTTGGCATATACACATGAAATCACCCACCATAAAAAGTTAAGAAAACAGAGTAGCGCATGGTGGTACATGCCTGTAATCTCAGCACTCGGGAGGCTGAGGCAAGTGGATTGTGAGTTGAGGCCCCGTCTCAAAGAATAAGAAAAGAAAAAAACAATTTTAAAACTGTGTATTAGAAACAAAATAAATATGGAAACTCTGCCAAATAAAAGCTGTCAGATACCGTGGTAGGTGATTTTAGTTCATTTTAGTGAATTCTCACCACTCCATGAGCTTGGTGTCATGGTACCCACTCCTCAAATGAAGAAACTGAGGCTCAGAGGTTAAGAATATATAGTTGAAGGACCCGAGTTAACAAGTCCAAAAGTACAGAAGTCAAAAATACACCGCATGATCTAAGAAAATAGGGGAGAATTCACAATCGAAAGTAAACTAGGCAGTGGGCATGCATTTGCTTATTTGCAGTCACCTTCTCCAATCTATGATTTAACACTATAGCATCTAATTGGTGGGGCAGGGCAGAGGCAATGTGCCTCATTTCAGAGGCATCTTTCTGGATGCGGAAGTCTCTATTTCAGCCAGGTGTGGTGGTTCACACCTGTAATGTCAGCACTCGGGAGGCTGAGACAGGAGGATTGCTGTAAGTTCGAGGCCAGCGCTCTTTGTGCCTCATATATTCTGGACCGTGAGAGGCAGTGCAATTTATGTGAACTGCAGTCCTAGGAGAGAGACCCAGAGGCACAGCTCTGCCTCTCCACCCCTCCCCTCCCGTCCTCTTCTCTCTGCTGCCCTGCCCTTCCCTCCATGTGTGAAAAGTACGCACTCTGCTCTACCCTGCTGTCTTGTCCAATCTTCAGCGGCAGGCTCTGAGCCCCACAGAGGTCCAGCCCAACCCAGCATTCACCCACAGCCCCTCTAATTCTGATGCTCACAATTAGAAGGCACACCAGCCTGTAGATAAAGGCCAGCTTCTCCAACATCAGCTTCACCAGTGATTCAGGCAATGTTTTCGTCTCCAACTGCCTTCTCATCGGTCTTATCCCTCAATTTGATCATAACTCATGAAAGGGAAGGCATAATATTTGCCAGATCCATCAAGCCCCAATACCTTGAGGTATTAACAGACCAACCTGTGCTCAGAATTCTCCAATAAAAATAAAAAGCTCCATGTTCTCCTAAAATATAATTTAAGCCTAGTGTGGCTATGCATTTCAAACCCATTTAGAATTCATAAACGAGGTGGTACAACGCCCTATCATCACACTGTATACCCTAGACCCTAACAGGTTCACAGTTCACATGATTATGGCCAGACCTAGCAAGATGTAAAGAAAGAGACGTGTCAGTAAACACCAGAGCCTACACTCGTAACAGCATCTTGTTCTCAATCTGTCCTGGGAGTCAAATAAGCCTGTTATAAATCCGAATCTATCCCACAAGTGAATTCTTTTCCCCGGCTATATGTAATTCTGTTTCATTGTATGACTGTAATTTTTAAAAAGCATAGGCATATCATGAAATCCCATGCTTTGTAAAAGATTCCATTATCAGAGTAATCATTATTGAACCTTTTAGCCCAGATGTAATTTCTTACATGTTACAACAAGTTTGGCACGCATTGTGAATTTCAGCCAAGGTTGATAAAGTTCAATAACTTGGCTAACCAACCATGTGTACTACTCATTATGGAAGTAATAAATAGATTCATCAAAATGGACACGTAAGAGCCATAAGAAAATCGGATGCCATTTCCAACCTGCCTCATAAAAGCACTTCTTGGACCTTAATGTAATTTTATACACAGTTATCACACCTGCCCATCATTCAATGCAGGTGTACATAAAACAATCAGCCACCCACATGTGCATGCTGAACAAATTCCAGCTACAAAGACGGACTCTGTTCTAGAGATCTCAGAATACCAATGCACATTTGATTATATACATACATACACACATACCTGTAGAAAGAGAATGCAACAGATATGCCTGTAAGTGCTGGGGTTTTTTCTTATTATCTTTTTGGGTCAATTGTAAAAATGTGGGTTTCTTTCCTCAGTAATATTTTCAGTCTAATTCCTTGAGCCTCTACATAATTGAAAGGCTTAGTAGAAAGAAAAGAAGGCCTGAGATATATAAGATATATAATTGTCATACATGGAAGAAAGAAACCTAAAGTTACAGAACTGAAGAATCTCTTATGACCTAAAATACACAAGTCAACAAAGCTGGCTTCTAATATCTAAATGCAATTAACAAAATCTAATGGAATAACAAGCCTTGAGTGATCATGGAATTGAAAATCCAAATTTTGCCTTCTGCAATTTCTCTCTTTTAATGCTTCCAAAAGGAAATGAAAGCCCACCTCTCCCAAGCATACATTTTGGAAAACCACAGTGGAGTGGGCTGGGTCATGCTCTAAAGCAAAAGTTAAGAGGCACATTATCGTCAAGTATGGTGCACGCTCCTGCAGTTCCAGCACCCTGGGAGGCTGTGGCAGGAGCATCACAAATTTAAGCCCAACTTAGCAACTTAGCAAGACCCTGTCTGAGAATAAAAAATGAAAAGGGCTAGGAATGGAGCTCAGTGCAAGGCCTTGGGTTCCACACCTGCTACTCGGGGACAAAAATGCGCGCTGCCCATTTCCAATGTTGGGCTGTACTCAGGAACACTATGTTGGGGAAATAACTATTCCTGAGTTACTGTCTGGGTTTTCTCTGAGACAAGGAAGGGAAGCCTGTAGGCAGAGTGTGCAGCGTGCACTTCTCAGCTGGGCCCCAACTTTCTTTGCAGAGTAGGTGGAAGCGGGTGCATGTCCGCTCTGCACTAGGATCTCCTACCAAGCAGGCCGCACCCTTTGTCTCCACCGGTGCCTCACTTCCGCCCTCTCCCACTCTTGCGCTGCATGTCGCCAGAAACACCCTCTTGCTTCTGTTCAGTGTCTTTTTGGTACCGGCAATTGAACTCATGACCTTATGCTTGCCAAGCAGGCTCTGTGCCGCGAAGCTATACCTCCAGTCCCAGTTCAGTGGTTTCTTGCTTCTAGGTTTCTTCTCTTGCACTTTTTTCCACGGTGGAACCACTGTGCAACAATATTACCGACATCCTCAGACTTGCCTGCTTCTCTTCACGTGTAACAGAGGAAAACACGATCAAGCTTTCTAACACCAAAGTTATCACTTTAACACAGCAAGGGAAATATTCCTTGCTATTAATTCTAAACAGTGCCTAAATTATCACGATCTTGGCCGAATGATATGGATTTTTAACTCAGTATAAGCAGAACTGCACAAGATTGGGGTACTTTATTTTCTCAAGAACTCAGCAACTGCCAAAATCTCCCAAGAGCTTAAATACCATTATGACAGATACCAAAGTACAGAAATTAAAGTAAAATATGAAACTAAACAGAGGGTGAAGAGATAAGCCAGAGATGAACTCTGCTTCACAGAAGTAATGAAAAAGAAAGATCTCGTGCCAATTGTCATGATGAAAAAAGAGGTTATAGGAAAACTAAAGAAATGGGGGCTTAATGCTACCCACAAGACTTGCAAAAAAAGTAAAATTCAGAGGCAATACAAAGTATTACGCACACAGAAAATAATCTGCATAAAGTCCATACTGTTTTTTACAGCAATGACCAACAGTAAAAATATGGTTAAATTTCTAAATGAAGATTTCTGATAGCTACTCAGAAATGTTATCCATAATAGCACACAGCTTTCTACCACGAGGTTGAAAACAAAGCCATCCTGCTCGCATGTTGATTCTGAAATCAGTACTAATATTTAAGCAAACAGTAAAGACAGCATTAGCGACATTTGCCATTTCATATTTGTCCCAAGAGTTAATTCTCCCCCTCCACAGTAGAACACACAAGCGCTCACACATACATACTCACAGACATACACAGAGCTACTCAATACGAAGCCACTGAGAAAGGAAACAGTCAAGGAACTTAAGAAAACACATATGGCTCTCTAATACCCGAGCAAGAGCCACAAAATCTGTAGGAAGACGGAAGGAATTTACAGCCTATTGACTGTAAATCTGGAAAGACTTATTGCCAAAGTGACAGCTCTGTACTGTTTTGTGCCCATGCGAGCTGAGGTCAGTCCTCCCCGGCTTTTCCCTGCACCTGGCCTCCCGTTTATGACACTGGGTCCGCAAGCCTCTGCAGCCCGGTCGTTCTGCTGTTTACTGAAAGCCACTGACACTGACTCTTCAGGGGTTTCTTAGAAATTATTTCACTTTCAGTTACTCGTCTTTGTACAGTTCAAACAGAACACATGATATTTAGAGTTTTTTTTAAAAAAAGAACCCTTTGAAAAGTCAAACACTACTAAATTCTTCAATCCAAACACCACCACCTTTATAACTGAAACATGAAATCCAGAAGGTGTTCCCCAAGCGTGGAGTCATCCTAAATTAGCTGAGTTTTCCTTTCTATGTAATAGGTAATGAATAGTTAGCTTGGAATCTGTGGGTCCTAATATGATCCAGAAACATGACTGATTTCCCTGCAGCTTGATGGGATGTAAAATCGTAAGTTTAAGCTACGATTCTCAACCTCACGTTCCAGGACTGTACTTCGCAGCTGCCACACCATTTGAGGGGCTGGGAAATGGCATGGAGCGAAGAAGAATTACGGCAATTATAAAACCTCCCTGGTATATATTGTCAGATTAATAACCAGCATCAGCACCGCTCAGCCGTACCATCAGCAGTGTGAGGAAAGAGGAGCCCAGAACTAGGGGGAACTCAGCTCAGAGGAAAGCACAGAGCCTACTACCTAAAGGAAAACCAGCAAGACTGCACAGGAAACCCGTCCACAAAGCACAGCGGGTCAGCCTGCCGCTCACGTCCCACACACATGGGGAGAGCATATAACCATTCACGGGGTAAGCATGAACGGCAAGATACCAGATGACCTTTAAAAGAAAGCATGATATGGCTGCATGCTTATTAGCACAAAGCAAGCGAGGGAGCTGTGATTAATATACATTACAGGGTAAGCAATTATACCTGACCACAGACAGACACACTGCTCACGTGGGTGGTGACCTGTCTCAGGCTCTGCTTCCCTTTAGAGTGACTCAGAGGATGCATACCTGGAGTTAAAGCCTAGGAAAACTCCATGACTAAAACTGAAAAAGTGTCAGTCAAGACAGTAAATGTTCTCTTCAATTTATAAGAACATATATGGTGAGTCATTCGCAGACGTCTCAAGTATGAAAAGCAAAGGCCTTGGTATCTAGTGCCTTTTAAATGCAAATAGAAAAATACTAACATAATTAGAAACTACCCAGAGGCATGCATGTATGCAGGAAACTCTCTCTCTCTCTCTCTTTCACACACACACACATACACACACACACACACACACACATTGTACTATAAAGCAAATCAACTTAAATGTACTGTAAAAGCACACAGCTCAAGCTGTTATTATTTTGGTTTCTTTGGTCCTTCCTAAGAGCAGAGATCATATCTGTTTCTACACTGAAGACTTAGCACCTCATACCCAGTACTCCATAAAGGACATATCTGTGGTGATGCACCAGCCCTCCTCTCTCCTCTGACAACCCTCATCCGAGATGCTCAACAAGGAAGGAATTTACAGAATTTACAGAACAAGGAGCCCGAGTCTAGCAGCAAGGAAGTAGCCTGCAGCGGGCAGCACTGGTCAGCTTCTATACTATGAGACTGACGCAGGTGGTGCAGAGTGTAGCTGGTGGGATCCACCGGGCAAGCCCTCCTTGTAGTTCTTACTGTATCTTCACTTGGCAGGAAAAAAGCCAGCTCGCTCTCCAGCCTCCTCCTACAGGGTAGGAGGCATGCATCCAGTCTAGCTCCACCCTCAGGACCTAACCACCCCTGCGATGCCTCATCTCCAAATGCCTTCACATTGGGATTAAGATTATAAACATAGGAATGGTGGGGGGGGCACGACACAAGCATTCAGTCCATAGCACTAACCCTCTGTTTTTAAAAGACTGTCAGAAATCTAGATTTATTTTTAAATATCCTGATGTTAACATGCTGGCAAGTAATCCAAGAAAAAACAAACAGAAAACCTCATGATAGGCTATTTCTGTGTGGACCACACAAAATATCAGGGAGCTGGATACAGCTTTTACCTTCACCCTAGGTTGAGTGGGAAGCCCGGAAGTGAGCAAGAGGGCCATCACTGTCACGATCCCCAGGGGCTCAGCAGTAGGCAACACAGTGGAAATTTCTAGTATGTGTATAGTCCCAGCGATGGCAAACCTTTCAGAGCTCTCCATGATAGCAAACGGTCCCACTGCAGCATGCATGCTATTGGTTCGCCATCAGTGGTATAGACTATCCTTCTGCAGATAAGATCAAACCAGTAACACTGGAGGCTGCTCCCCAAAGCTTAGAACACTGAGAGCCAGAGTTTCTCGAAACAAAAGCACTCACCCAAAGATCCATTCAGCAAGGGAAGAAGCAGAGAGAGGAATCTTTCATGCTAATACCAGAAGAGTTCCATCACCTTCTGCCCTGGGAAAAGTAAAGTCTCTCCCTCCAGAGATGCCCATGTCCTGGCAATGTTTCCTGACATGACAAAAGGGATTCTGCAGAAGTGATTAAATGAAGCAGGTCATGATGGGGACATTATCCTGGGTTTCCAGGTGGCCCTGAAGTAATCACAGGGTCCTCCCAAGAGGGAGTAGAGGGAGGATGGACTACTCAAGGAGACCTCAGACTGTGACCTTCAGAACTGAAGAACTTGGTGTTATTTTAAGCCATTACATGTGCAGAGAGTAGTACAGCAGCCACAGGAAACCAACAGATCTTCCCAACAACTACATAAACACAGAAAGATCATACAGCTGATAGATGCACACGTGTGCTCCCCATGTGGTGACACACAAACACAACTGTCCTCCTGTTAAGTCCCTCTCTGATCAGTCCAGCAGGTGAGGGAGAAAGACAGAGAGAGACAGAGACAGAGAGACAGAGACAGAGTCAAAGAGAGAAGGGATTGCTACGCTCGGTGAGAAAAAGACCCTTGAACACACAGACGACTCCCAGCTCAGCTTTTCAGACTGAAAAATGGTATCCCTTGCCAAAAATCTGGCTCCACTCCCTGATGGAGATGTTTCCCTGGATGGATCTGTTCCAGCACTTTCCACCTTGTCAGACACTCAATCTGGTAACTGTACATGAACTTAGAATTGAAACTTCCTTTGCTAATAGATAAAGTTGTAATGGTATTTTTCCCCTTTTTTCCTCTTTAATGCCATGTGGAACGCACTGGTGATCTCTCAACTGATAGAAGCTTCTCAAACTCAGCTGCCAAATTTAGAAACCATGGCTGCCTGACTTATAACACAGCCCCACAGAAAAGCTGAAGACAGTCAGAGACATTATACTGAGCAATGCAAAACATTCTGAGAGTTCTTCCTTCCAGCCTTTGGCACCTGACGTGGCAGAGTTTCTTCACTTGAAAGAAGTGGATTATTTTCTTCCTTTTGCTTTGTGAGATCAACAGAATCAAGTGTGGTTGGCAATTTTGCTGATGTCCTATCGGCCAACAGTACCCAGCTCACACCTGAATTCTGCATCTGTATCTGACTTAGCTCTGCACTGTGACCAGAAGTGGGGACATGAGCAGGTCAAAGACGGCCAGGAATCAACATTTCCACCTATGAAAACCTGCACAACTGCATCCCAGCGAAGCTGCCACCTCTGCAGAGAATCCCTTCGTACCACATCTGGGCTTCTGAGTATCTGGTTGGAATCACAGCCTGTCAGCTCTAGATAGGACAGTATCTGTTACAATTTTCTAGTCATCACCACCAAATCAGTTGTGCTACGCACAACCCTGTTATCTGACATCTGGTTCTTTTTGTGAACCTCTCAGTAGACAGTACTAACACAAAGTATCAAGTATGCCTATTTCATTCCATACACTCAGGAATTAAATGACTGCCTCCATCTTCTCCCACCTCTAACCCTCCCCCTAGGATTCTCTTTTCTACACCTTGAGGTTATTTTTTCCCGAATGTAAGCAACCTTATACTCATGAAATAGTCTTCACTGCTGCACTGCCCCTAGTATTTGACCCATGCAAAACAGCGACAAAAAAAAAAAAAAACACTCTCGACTTTACAAAATGAGGAAAGTTCAGAATAGCGAAGTGATTTTTCTTAGGTCACATAACAAGTTAACAACTATCTGTCTCATAGTACAGTTCTCTTTCGGCTATATAGAAAGAAGTCCCCAGGAAAAGTGCCAACCTGATGTAAGACAGGATAAAATTATGCTCAAATACTGACTCATTCTGGGGTATGATCAGGGAAATGCGACAAGAAGTTGGGACATTTAAATTTAATGTACCAGTCACTCCTATAAACTATCATGAACTGAAGTAAACAAGCTCTTTGATGTTAAACTCTCAGTAAAAAGTATGACTATGGGCCGGGCATGTAGCTCAGTGGCACAGCGCCTGCCTGGCAAGCACGATCCCCACAACCAAATATATATATATATATATATATATATATATATATACACATATATATACATGAGATAAATTTATTTCAGATTCAATAATTCTCCTTTCTTTTTCCCCTACCCATTTAATGTTTTTGTACCGTGACTACATAAAAAATAACCTCATCTTTTTTTTCCTTTCACCTTTTTTTTTTTTTTTTTTTTTTTTTTTTTTTTTTTTTTTCGCTCCCATTTATTTAACTCATGACCTTGCGAGATTAGAATCTCAGCTTGTCATTGCTGTATGTCATCAGAATTTGTTTTAGTTTTTCTCTGGTACCGGGAACCAAACTCTGACCTTGCGCTTGCCAGGCAGGCGCTTTGCTGCTGAGCTAAATCCCCAGCCCCTCCTTTCACCTTATTCTCTTTGTTCTGGTTGAAGTAGGTATCTGACCTCCAATCAAAAAGTATCTAAAACCCTCCCTTGTGTTCCAAAGACAAGCCAGTGCCTAGAATGGTCATGTAGAACCGTCATGCGAAGACAGATGCACAGATATTATGGCAATCCTCTAAGGCTCCAACAACTAGGAAGACTGGAAAATACCAAACTCATTTCAGAAGTAACTCAATCCCTCAACTCCCATCGCAGAAACGCCTCGCAAGGATGAGCAGATGACGCCCTAGGCAACCTGGAGCTTCCACTCTTCAGCAGTTTGTAGAGCAGGAATATTATCCGTGTGTCACAGGCAGGCACCAGAATCCAAAGCAGGAAAGTCACCTGGCCGCAGTCACAAGGATGGGAAGTGGTGAGCACAGGTTTCGAAACTAGGTCAATCCTCTCCTGCTCCTTCAAGCCAGCAACCGGCTACCCTTCTGTCAGCACAGCTATTTTCAGCCATTGTACCATTTCACCACACACGGTAAGGCTCATCACAAGGGAAAATGCACAGGGAAGCTCTGAAGTGCTGGGACTGCCACAAGCAGAGGAGCCAGGGAAAATCTGCAAAACCAAGAGAATCAAGTCCCGCTTATGAGGTTCTCCAGGGGCCTGGCTATCACAGTTATGGTGCCCAGGACTAAGTCTGAGCTTTCTGGGCGCTTCTTCCCTTCCCCCACACAGACCAGGAGCAGCAGCACCATGATATGAGCTGCAGCGTGTGTAACAGGTAAGACATATGCATGAAAGGTTTCAGTGAATCAAACTGGGAAGTTGCGCCAGCCTCTTTATGAATTTCCTCTTGATCACAGGATTAAATACGTACTTAAAGTAATACACACTTTGAGATAAATTAACTTCTAAGAGAAAGGAACATTCTGAAAATTAAATTATACTGCATGGCATGAGCCATCCATCACCAATCATATGTATCCAATAGTTATGTATATAAAATGAAAAGGTAAATGAATAAATACAAACGGCCACACATGAAAAGCTACTCAATTTTACTAACAAGCACAGTCATGCAGATTTACTTTTTTTTTTTTTTTAAAGCTAATTCCCAAGGCCAGCAAGGATGCAGGGCAAATGGGCATTCAAACTGGTACATTCCAAGGGGTGTGGTTTGATAAACAAATCAACATGTGAAGGTCCGGGAGCAAATCCATGGATTCAGAAGTTTTACTCACCAAATAAAACTATAGGATAGTCACAGATGGGTACAAGCATTTAATTGCTAAATGTTCATCCCCATTCCGTAGCTATTAAAAAGTTGGAATCCACCCAAATGTGCCACACTGGGGGAATGGGTGGATGCATATAATGGAGTACTATGCAACCATTTAAGATGTAGAATATTTAATGGCAAGGAAAGATCCTCCTGATCCACAGCTGAACAGAAAATCACAAGAAGAAAGAAGGCAAGGGAAACAAGTTTAGTATCATAGATGCTCTTGCTGCTAAGAATTTTGGGTTTTGTTTTTTTTTTTTATCTGTATGTTCTAAATTTTCTGCAGGGAATATATGTATAATAATAAGAAACTAATTTTGAAAATAACGACTTCAATGAGAACACACGTCAAGCTAAGGTAGCATAACACTTGGTATAACAAGCTTGCCAAATGCTAGCTCCATGCCCCCTGAATTCTCCAACACCCGTTCACACGCATAACACTGAAGGAGGATGCCACAAAGACAGAAATGATGCTTCCACCCATGACCAACACATGGTTTAGACATGGCATCTGCCTCAGCCCCACTACAGTGCCATGGCCAGCCTTCACAGGCTGGCTAGAATAAATGATTCCAAGCGCAAGGTCAGCAGATGGAATGAAGGTGTTGAGAGGGGTTCGGTAAGGACTATCTACTATTATTTCCGGGAACAGGAAAGGGGCCCAGGTGGGAGACAGAAGTCCTCTGCTCTTGTCCTGCAGCTCAAGGGCTGTGTGATCTGAGGAAAGTTGCCTCACATCTCTGTTCTTTTGTTTTGATACCATCCCAAGGCATCTGTGGTAACAATTAAGTATGTTCAGAATCCTCCTAAATTTTAAAGGGCTATCAATGTAACTTAATGATCAATAAACACTAAGTAAAGCACATGTACATTTGAGAGGTAAAAACAGAAATGTGCACCTTGAACTTCAGTTTCCGGGACACTTTTGTTCTTCTTTCTAAAACAATTGGTTTAGACAAAAGGCTGCCCTGCTACCACCCACTGCATCTAGGGAGAAGCAGGGAAGACCCTGGAAAGGTGAATCCCCCAATCTCACAACCTCGCCCCTCTGTGCACGCGCCCCAGCTTGGGTCGCCTTTCAGAGCCCAGCAAGGAACCATGGTGTGCTTCAAGGGACAGCTCTGTCTAAATAGGACTTCTAATACCAAGCATACCCATCCATCAGTCAGCCGGACACAAAGCACCAAAAACAGCCTGGTAAACAAACACTGAAACATCTGAGGCCATGAGATTCAAGGCATGGCCTACAACTCCACACTTCCTATGGATCCCACCAAGCTGGGTTCACGCGGAGCTAAGGGGCAGCTAAGTGGCACCTCACACAATGTGATGTTAGTGATGAAAGCAAAGGGAGATGATTTCGACAAGAAACTCCACTGGAGTAAGCGTCTGGGTCAGCTGATCAGCACCTTAATTTAAGACATCTACAGAAGGAGGGCTTCCCACTGACCCTGATGTGATTCACCATTTCGGACAGGGTCAAGGACTCACACCTAGGCAGGGGGCATCGGCTGCAAAATCCCTGCAGGGAGCATCACGGAATTAGGGGCGTCACGGGCTTCTCCATGGTTGGTGCCTCTTTTATTATGAAATCTGTAATAACTCTCAAAACAGCCATCTATTTTCAACAATTTATTTGATAAACAATGAACACATTTGTGTATGAGTGACCAAAACACCTTTGCTCTAGGGAAATAGCTTTGCAGTGTTACACGTATACATTCATAATAGTTTCAGGCCCTCATGTTTTCAAAAGAGAAAAAGATGCTAAGAATCATATAAGCAAAAGTACATACTGCAGTATATTCATTTTGTCTCCACTTAAAATCTGAAAATAAGCAGTTTATAAACTGAAACCATACCTTCTTGTGGACCACATTGGTGTTTGACAGCTGAAGAACACAATTAGTAAGATGCCCCCACTTTAGTTATGGAACCAAAAAGAAAAAGGATCCTCAGACTCGATGTGCAGGGCAGTGGCTAGCTACTTTACATTAAATATTTGGTTTAATATGGGTTATTATTTAGCAAACACACTGAGCCCAAAGTACATGAATGTATCGCTAGTAACAACCTATGTAAAATATGTCATTTAACACTAGGTGAAGCTAGTGGCAGAGGCAAGAGATACTCTCTATTCTTAGGAAAAAATAAAAGGTCACTAAAGCATCCTAAATGGACCTGAAAGACGCATCAATGTTTAAATATTACAAGTTTCACTTACAAAAAGAAAAACACGTTATTGATAGGTCAGCATGCTCGAAACCAATAATGTCATGAAAACAAGCGCTTGTGTAATTTGGCAGAACAAGCTGCGCCCTAAGTACAATGGACCGTTTTATTACATGGAACTCTTCATCCTTGGCATTTTATACGAATAAAACAAACACACACACATTAAAAAAAAAGAAAGAAACGAACAGCGCTAGTAACAGTCTTCAGCTTGAACCCTATCACTGGGAAGTACAGGACCTAAAAGATATGTTAGGGAAGTAAAAGCCATTATTTGGCGCAGAAATGAAAGCAAAATCAGCTGCAAAGAAGAAAACTACACTGAGCCGCTGCCTCTTTTGTTTAATTGTATCAAAGAGCACCAGAGCCCTCTAGTGGAAAATATATATATTACACACACACACACAGACACACACACACACACACACACACACACACACACATTTCTGCTTTTAGGTTAATTACAGAAAATAGGTGCAATACTGTCATTACAAGTCTTACTGTCACTGTATTATATACAAGCAAAATAATGAAATTATTTTATTTGTACTTTTAAGTAAACAATTTCCAGATTTTCAAATTTTACACAACATCACAAAATGTCAACTAGATCAGTTTTAAACATTCTCCTTAAATTAAGTTTGAACCATTTTGTCATTGCACAGCTTGAACAAGTCTCTTTTATCATACTGTCTTTAGAAAGGTAAAATCCAGACTAGCATGCAGTTGTAAAATTCCAGTGGTAACACCGCAGGATGAAAAGCTACCCTTGAGGTTTAACCAGACCAGTACAGCACTCAAGGGGTGTGCGTGGGCGCACACACCAGGTGTGAGCTATGTCTACAAACCTATTATCAGTTCCTCACACAGGATTATCAAATCATCAGAGAGCTTTAAATTAGTCTCTGCCTTTAAATATTAAGCTTCCCAAATACTATGATCATAGGAGTCCCATACGCACAACATCTAAGAATATTTAATATAAAATGATTGTTTGATCCATAAGGTACTAATTCTCAATTTTTATGTAAGGCCATTCTAGAACTTTTCCACATATTATCAAAAAAAAAAATCCAACAGTTTCTCAGAATGAAATTATTTCATTTTTACTTATATGGGTATATTTAGAGGAGGAGAACAGTTGTCATAAAAGTTTTTAATTAATTCCCAAAAGGCCATTAGGTTATTTCAGAATTTCTTCCTCCACTTAATGAGCACCAGGTTCTTAAAAAGAAGATAAATACTAAGATCCCAGTAGTTTAAGTCCTGTCAACAATGGGAAAAGAAACCAACCAGGCATTTCAGGGTCCCAAGTGCAATGACTTCACCTGAGTATATTTCACCCAAGAAAGTGACTAAGTGTAACTTAGCTTATGGGCTTGGATTTATGGGACCTTTTAGAATAACTAGAGAAAAGGTCAATAGCACAGTGTAGGCCTGAGGACAAAATTTAGGAATAGAAAAGAAAACAGGGACCTGGTGGGATGAAGGAAGCTGATATAGCCCACCATGGGAAAGCGGGGATTTAAAGTCTTAAAAATGAATGATGCCCTATATGAAGAAAAACTAATTTTCCTAAAGAACTGGTAGAATTTACACCACATATGAATGCATCACAGTGGTGATTTGTAAGATGAAAATACGGCAATTACACTTTATACTGTAGCTGTACGACATAATTTAGGAATAAAACCTCACATTTTTAGAGGCGCGGCCTCTATGCTAAGACATAATCATACAGTGGTGCCGCAGTTCACCAATGATTTTGTTTGCAAACAATTTGGTTTACAAACAGAAGCGTTTGGCAGAAGTTAGCTTTTGTCTGCAAACCCTGCATCGGTGACGAACACAACCACGGCTGTCTTTCCCACACAAACACAGACATGGCCATCTTTGCCAAAATCGTAGAACAAATTAAGTCCGTGAACTGAGGTACCACTGTACAGCAATTACACAGAAATACACTAATCTGGAAAGATCATCTGCAAGAGAATCTGACACCTTCATTTTATATCAAGAACAAGTTTAGGGGTGACTGTGACAGCTTGGGCATGTGATTGTGTATCACAGAGGGTGTAACTTTGATTAAGAGTGTGCAGGGAAATCTCCACCATAAACCTTAAGGAGGTGACTACATAACCTAAATTCCAGTAGGAAGTTAAACCATCCGTCCTAAAATACATTTCAGTGGTCTATACCAGAACCAAGGTGGCCAGCTTGTATTTGTTCCGGGGGAGAGAAAGGAGCTTTGTTTTTGTTAGCGGCTTCTCTGGCTCAAAACTCAAGACCAGGCCAGGCTATTTCAGATTTAAAGCCACAACATTTGATACAGCCCAACATTACACAGGTTCAAAAAGTGAAAGGAACTTTTCACCTTGACTCAAATCTGAAAGGATTTTAAAAGTCAAACTTTAGCTGCTACTGGCTTAAGACTAGAATAAGGAGAAAGTCGGGGCTGGGGATTTAGCTCAGCGGCACAGCACCTGCCTGGCAAGCTCAAGGTCGTGAGTTCGATTCCTGGTACTGAAAGAAAAAAAAAAAACGACAAAGTCCCATCACTGCCACTGAACACTAGAGTGAAAATATCTAATTTGCTGATATTTGTTAATAGTTTCTTAGTGTATGTTTAACAAAACCCCAGCTTCACAAAATGGTTTCAATTTTAAATCTGCCTACTCTCGTCATCCATCTGTATAGGTGTTTTGTTTTGTTTTTTCTTTTGGTTCTTTGAGACACGGTCTCATTATGCAGTTCAGGCTGGACTTGAACTCACCATGTAGCCCAGGCTGGCCTGGAACTTATAGCAATCCTCCTGCCTCAGCCTGAGGGCTGGGATTACAGGTGTGCACCACCACACCCGGCTCTGCACAGGTTTTTGTATGTGCCACCAATAAGAGCTGCTGGCCCACGTCCAGGTGTTTGCAAACGCCTCACTGGGATCCACCTCTGATGAGCACAGTCAGCCTGCACTTGTTACACTCAGAGAGACTATCAGCAAATGAGCTCAAGTGACAGGATGTGTGTAGAAAATAAGCCATGGGCCCTTTGTCAGTGGGAAATTTCCTAGCCTAAAAAACTTCCAGAGACTTTCCAATATTTGTATGTAGTCATCACAGTGTCGAAGCCATTTCTGTTCAATTCTATGAAATCAGAACCACCGCGCTGCTAACTCCAGAGCCATGAACACCTGCCCCTCCTGCTCAGTCTATGCTGCCGCCCAACAGCACGACTCCTCCCTCGTGTCTACGGGAAGCGGTCAGGGCGGGGGCTCCGGGCCTCTTGATCGCTAGCAGAAGCTCTGGGTGAAGAGAAGGCTTCCCCCTGGATACTGAGATGCTGATCTCCACTGAGAGGTCCACAAGCTACAGCTTTCAATCTACAAAGTTCTTCGGGTTCAGAAAGCTGGTCAAACAAAGGTCAAGGAGAGAAGAGTGTTAGTTTCGAAGGAGAAAACATTCCAATCCCTGCAACTCCCTAACACGGGGAGAGATGGTGGCCAGGGATGTGGACTGTTGGCAGCACATCCCAACAGCTGTACACGATGCACTGCCACAATCTCCCTGTGGCCCGGGGCAACCAAAGTATACAGATCTCCTCTAAATTGTGGGCAATTTAGAGTGTGGGGGTGGTTTTACCAGCCCCTCTAATAGAGGAGTTGGCAGGCTTTCTCTATAAAGGGTCAGAGAGCAATACTTTAGGTTGTGTGGGCCGTATGATCTCTGCTGTCATTATTCAACACTGCTGGTGATGCAGTAAAGGGGCATGGCTGTTTTCCAATAAAATTTTACTTACGAAATCCGGCAGCAAGTCAACATTAGCCCAAGGTCTGTGCTTTGCCCACCCGCAACCTGGACAACGGAGTTCAGACAATAAAGGTAAAATCCAGGTACAAAACAACTGTAAAAACAAGGATTTCAGGAACCCATAGTGCTCTTGCCATTTTCCCCAAATCCTTCTCTCTTCTACAATCATCCTGGTCTTTTTGAGTTGAACTAAGTAAGAATCTCTCCAACCGCCTTAGTAACATCAAACAAAAAAACTCAAGATAGAGCTGGGTGTGGTGGCGCACGACTATAATCCCAGCACGTGGGAGGCTGAAACAAGGGGGTGGCCAGAGCTCAAGACCAGCCTGGGCTACATAACTGCATCCAAGGCCAGCCTGAACTACGTAAGGAGACCCTCTCAAAAACCTAAAATAAATAATAACAATGCTTTGTGTATCACTTACTACCAGGGAGAGGAAGATGCTGACATGACAAAATCTGCTAAGAGACCATTTCGATGTGGGCAGGGCCCCGTCACCACCCTGCGGTCCATCAAGGGAGCGATGTTCCCATGCACACCGGGGACCTCCCCAGTGACAATTCCAGTATTCCAACAAAGCAGCACCTTGTGGGGACAATTTTTTTTAAAGGAACTACTGGGAATATCACACTTGCAAAGCAGCCCTTGTAAGGAAAATCAGCTATGTTTTTAGATATGAAGTCACCGCTCACAAACGGAACACTGTTAGGTTCTACTCCAGCCCAGTCTGCTTCAGAGAGACCAAGGGACCACAGGCAACACATTCAACCACTGACAGACAGAACAGGGCCCCTTTGTGTGGCCAAAGGAAAAGGTTACCAAAAACGCCACTGAAGATTTGATAGAAGGTGACTGCTAAGTGCCCCAGAAGCCCAGGAAACGAAGATGTGCAATCCACCCTGAATTCAGCTGTTTCATTTGAAATAGGCAGAAATAAGGTAGTGAATGCAATAGCACAACTTCGTTGGAGGAAGGACTTTATCTAGAAGGCACAGCCTACTTGGGCAAGGGCACATTCTGAGGCAGCCAGGCATGACACAAAAGCCAGCTGAGTTAGGACGAAAAGCCAAGTGCCTATCTATCCTCAGCCTCTTCTTTCTTCAAGCCCGATACCACTGTGGCGGAGGAAAAGCGATTTGCAGGTATTTGACTGCCTAGAATTCACAGCGTATTATTTCAAAAATTTAAAATAAAAATCTTCAGTATTCAACTAGATTCACAATTCCCAGGGTGGAGGAGGTGGGCGGAGTTTCTGAGGGCGCGGGGAGCTGGGCAAAGGGCTGTGGGCACCTGAACAGCAAAGGCGAGTCCTCTCCACAGCCACAGCGCCTGGACCAAATGCCCCTGTGGCATCCACCAAATGTCCTGCGGACACAGGAAGGAAGAATCCTCATGGGGAAGCCAGGGCTGGGATGAGGAACACGGCGTCCGCTTTGCTTCAGAGGTCTGAAGACCGTTCTGTCCCACAACCTGTTCCTCCTCCGTGCTGCAGAATCTCATCTCTATCTTGAGGAAATGTCCACTGATTTTCCCATATTTTAAACCGACTGAGTCCTGCATTACAAGGTCCAAAGCCTCATGCCGCAGAGCTCTGCAAGCACACTGGTCACATTCAAAAGTCTGCAAACACCAGATGGAAGAGCTTGAGCACTTACACAGGAAACCATCCGTCATCACATAGCCGGCCAACCCAAGAAAATGAGCTAAAGGACCCAGGGAATGAGACTGTCTTATTAATTTCCCAGTTAACTGCATACATAAAAGCAAAGATATGTCTCTGAAGTCCTCAAATCCTTATTATTTCTTTAAGTTTTCAACACTGTTGTGGTCCACATCCTAAGCCATACAAGGAGTCAGCACAAGCAATACAACATATTGCCTCTTGGGTCTATGAGAATTCAATCACTAATTCTAACATCAAGTCTTCAGTTCCTATATCAGTGATGATTTACACAGAATCAGTCACAGAAATTGAGAAAACTGGACTGGACATACCATGCACCCAGGATGAAGTCTTAAGAGTTGACTTCAAATGAATTCCTTCCAAGTAAAAGAGAAAAAGAAAGAATTCCATTTGTTCTCTACCTTCACAGACAAGTGCAGTGAAGAATTCCTCTCTGGAAATACAGCCTGCGAGCCTGTGGACCCGATGCTACAGAATAATTGATCTGTACAGGATGTATTTTCACCTCCTGTGCTTGCCCTGAAGATGGCAGGGGATATTTGTGGAGACTCAAGGAGGAATGGTTCAAAATGAGTCAAGACAGAGAAATGAGAGAGCAGGAAAAGCTGAAAAGAAGCCGCTGAGGGGGACTTGTGGGGGCGGGGAGGAGTGAGACAGAGGACCTGCCAGCTGCAGCTCCACTTTCTAAATCAGTAAACAAATCCAAAGATGTGTATGGTTTCTCAGAGCAGTTGGTTCTTCCTGATTCTGACACTGATGTAAAGGGACCGGAACAAGTAAGCGCCTACCAAAAACATGGATGCCACTGGTACCTGGTTGGCTTCAGCAGCCCATGATGCTGAGGGAGGAGGCCACCCTGAGCCACTCCTCATGATGATCATCATGGTTAGGCACCGGCAGTGGGAGGGTTGATTCAGAGGTTAAGACAAGGACGAAACCTCCAGTTTTAGGAAGAAATAAGATCCTGTTCCCAGTGCAAAATGATACGCTCAGTGACCAGTCGAAACCTGCAGTATCCTTGGTTCCAAAGTCATGATGTGTTGCTCCCCGTATCCCATTACCAATCAATCTTGCTTTGGATAACCCAGGTAATTGGAATATGTCCATATCTCACACAAACCAAGTCAAAACACTTAGCCAGAGCCTGGTGTCTAATGCTTCAATACCAAAGTAGCCAGGCTTGTGCTGAGTTTTCAGTTCTGATTTCAAGGTCGCCCCTACATTGCCTGCCATGACGACACTGCTTTAAAGTGAGGCCATGATTTTAATAAAATAATAGCTGAAAAGGTCATAAACATACTTTCAAATTAGAGAACCACTATAAGAAAGGTTTCATCATAATTACATTTAAGTGAATTTCAAAAACTAAATAAATAGAACAGCAGCAAGCTCGCAGCCTACCTATTCCTGAATTAGCCCCAGTGACCACGACCACTTTGCCCGTGAAGTCCCGACCCTGCAGGATGTCCATGGCCGTGGTGCTGCTGTCGTATCTCTGCCTGGTGGGTGGCTTGGTCGGATTGTCATCCACAGTAAAGGCCAATCTTGGGTCCAAGTACGTGGTTCTTTTATTTATGTGGCTGCAAAGGAAAGGAGAAAGCAGTGAACAGCAGCAGTTATAAATACAAGATAATCTTACAGTTTAGGCAAACCTCATTACTCATTTACAAGGAGGCTTATTCTTAAACCTGAAAAGAACCTGGGCCATTTAATCTATCTTCTGGCCTCCAGAAGGATTACATTCCTGCCTGGAAAGATACTCATCAAAGCCTTTCCATCAGAGCTGCCTGTAAAATGTGCTATAATGTGCAATAACCACCACCTGTATTGTTGAATCTCAAAGAAGTCTTCGAGAGAATGCCCTGGGCTTTTACTTAATTCATGTAAATGTGGCCTAAGATCTGTCAGCCACTCTTTGCAGTAGCTTGTGATTATATCTCTTCATCCTATGCAAGGGCCTAAAAAGACCAGTAGATAAGTGAAAACTCCAAATGGTAGGTCTTAACACGTTCCCACCAACTTGAACCACAGGTGGTACATGCATGGCTGTCCCATCAGGCAGTATGGAACCGTCACACATGTACCACTCGCTGGTCAGAGCCAGCCAGCAGCTCAACATACAAATTATGACTCCATTGTGAACGTGCTAATAGTACATATGAAACTGACAAACAAATAAAATTCTAATGATGTCCATTTTAAGACAATACCTAAACCTCCTGTACGTAATCTACTTTTGATTTGGAATTGATCTGAAACTCATAGAAACAACATTAAGATGTACTGGTACATGGAGATGTTTAGGTTATTCCTTACGACAGAATTTATTTCTTGCATTTTAAGCATAATTTTGAGATTTGGGACAAAGGAAGACCTCAAAATATCATAAAAATATCTTAGAAACTATTAAGAACTATGCAAGAATATATGAGATTTTGACTTTAAATTTTTTTTGTTATGCATAAAATTATATCCAAAGCCTATACTCAACACTGTACAAACACAAAGACCCAGGAATAATCCAACCTTTTTTTTAATCAGACCCACAGCCTGCCAGATAAGCACTGCGACCCAGGGCTATCAGCAGATGACAGAGCAGTGCTGCACTGGAGCCGGCTCAGGCAGGCTCACAACAGCCAAGTGTGCACGTCTCTCCCCAGCACCTCAGTGCTTCACCTCCGTACACACAGCTTGAAACTGGCTGTAGTGCCCCTCTACCATCAGCACACCAGCGATACTCAGAGAACTGAGAAGCCCAGCCAGGGGAACCACGTGATATCCCACTGCCAAAGCCCTTGCGCATTCTTCTGGATGAGATCAGCAGTTAGCAAACTCTAACCCATGCGTCAACTCTGGCCCACGGCTTGTTTTTGTAAATTCAGCATTACTGGGGCTCAGCAATGCCAGTTGTTATTATGTAGTCTATAGCTGCTTATAGGAGAGCTGAAAAACTACAAGACACCCCACATGATCCAAAGCCCGCCAACACATTCTCTGGTCTAGTACGGAAAAGTCAAACTCCCCTCTCCAGAGTAAACCAGGAGCTCACAAACGAGCATGCACAGAATCCCCAGGACTTGAAGAAGCACAGGTTACTAGGCCCTCCCAGGCTGGACTGTGGTATTTCTAATGCAGATCCTGTGATCTACCACGGCAGGTTTGGGACAAAGGAAGACCACAAAATATCATAAAAATGTCTTAGAAACTATTAAGAACTATGCAATATATGAGATTTTGATTTTAAAATTTTTTTTGCTATGCATAAAATTATATCAAAATCTATACTCAACACTGTACAAATATGAAGACCCAGGAAGAATCCAACCTTCTTTTTAATCAGACCCACAGGTCCCACACCTGGGAACCAATGCTCTGGGCCAATGACCATTTCAGGGAACAACTGTCCCAGAATGCGTACAAAGGCAGGGATGACCCAGGAGAAGACTGGCTTGGCTACACAAAATTTAAGCATTCCTACAGCTGGTGTTTAAAAACTCAACAAAGTTTTAAAAACCTTGGGAAAAACACACTTGCGACACATAATGAAAGGGCTAACAGCCTTAATTTGTTGAGGAGAAAGACTTTTATACACGTGGGAGGGAAAAGCTTTCTAACAAAGTAATAGGCAACAACAAACGTCCTGTCTGCCTGGCTTGCCAGACAGGGTCCCTTTCCAGGGCTGTCTATGGCGGCTCGGACATGCCTATGAACCAAATCTTGACCTACTTGCCACACACAAACCTGCAAGTATAAATTTTGATCTTGCTACGGTAAACACATTATTTAATGGACTATTACTACACCAACTCATAACATGTGAGATGAAAATAAAATGTCACCATGTCTATAACATCTGGCTAAATGCTTTAAAGAATCTTGAAGGCAAGTAACTAAAAAACATTCTGACTGAAGCCTGGCATAGTGGTGCATGCCTGTAACTCCAGCACTGGGGAGACTGAGGCAGGAGAATCACCAGTGTGAGGCCAGTTTGGACACAGAGTGAGCTGAAAGCCAACAAGGACTACATAGTGAGACTCTGTCTCGAAAAAAAAAAAAAAAGGTTTGGTTCAATCAAGTACACTAGGGGCTGGGGATTTAGCTCAGCGGCAAAGCGCCTGCCTGGCAAGTGCAACGTTGTGAGTTCGGTTCCCGGTACCGGAGAAAAACCAAAAAAAAAAAAAGTACAGTAAAAATGATAGACAAAAGCCATAAAATGACAGAAAACACAAAGCATTCAAATGCTTCAAAATGCTAAGTTTTTGCTCAACTATAAAGAAAGTGAAAAGAGAAACTGTAGCTGCCATTGCAGAATTCTGCTTGGGGAAGGAAGACCATGCCAAAATCCATGTGGCAGGTCCACATTTGAAGAGCAGGCCTTGGTATGCTTCAAGGAAATGTTAAAAAAAAAAGTACTTATGTTACATAAATAGTTTTACATTAAAAATAATAATAACATGAACTAGGTGTACAGCTCAGAAACAGATCACTTACATGCCTTGCATGCACAAGGCCTTGGGTTCAACCCCACAAAAACAAAAAAAAAATTTTTTTCTGCTTTTTTTCCCGGTACCAGGAATCAAACTCATGACCTCGCACTTGCCAGGCAGGCACTGTACCACTGAGCTAAATCCCCAGCCCGAAACAAAAATTTTTTAAATTCCTGCTTAAATCAACTTCGAACACCAATCAATATTAACTGTGTGAAATACTCAACTTTATGAGTTAAACACTGAAAGTCAAGAATCACTCATGCTTAACTGAAGTAGTTAGGGGTACAGACACTAAAGTACAAATGCAAGAGGAGGAGACTGCCTGGCCCCTGCAGTATGCTAGACCGTGGTCACGACAGCAGTTTGTTGCTGGAATTTATTCTAAAGATAGAACCAGAGATGTGGAAAAGTGTTACAGACAATGACGTTCAGAAAAGTATTTACAATATTGATTCTCAATAACAGAAATTTAACAGCACCAAAGGCCAACAGGCAATATGATAAATTATGGTACATCTGGGCAAAAGAATATGCTAGAGCCATTAAATATCACCTTCTTAAAAACAAGGAATGACATGAAAAAAGGCTCAGAAAATATTATGTGGAAAAAAAACTTATTAAACCATTTACATGGAACATTTTCTAAGTTAAGGAAATGTGTGCAGAGGAAATAGACTGGGCGCCAGAGTGAGGAACAAAATAGACTGGAAGAACAAATGCAAACTCCATTGAAAGTAGTTACTCCTGCTGGTGAGATTAGACACACTCCCTCACGGGTGAATGCAGTCCGTACGTATTACTTCTATAATTACAAATTCCTACCAAACAGCAAAATGGCCAAGAACAGTTCCCATGCGACACTTACTCAACAAAAAACACCTGTCCGTTCTCATCCGTTTCTTGCTCCCATCCGTACGGCAAATCTGAAAGACAGAAGGACAGACAGGGCTGTGTGTGACGAGTGAGTGGCGCCCCCGCAGCCCCTCCCCCCCGACCAGCTGCGCTTCTCCAGCTCACTCCAGCCACCATTCCAACTGTGACAGTCCCAGTAGATCCTCTGCTTCCACATGGATGCGTTTCTGCCTCTTGCTTTAATGAAAACTCTATCGTTCTTTTCTCAAGGGGGGAGTGGTGCTGGGAAATGAACCCGAGACAAGGTCTAAGCTAAGTTGCTCAGGTTCGGCTAAAATTTAGGGTCCTCCTGCCTCAGTCTTCTAGAGAGCTGAGACTGTAGGCATGTGCCTTCATGCCCAGCCTTGTTCTTGATAGTTCTTAAATCTTCCGCTGGGCTCCTCCTTACACTGGGAACCTTGCTCATTGCTTCAGTCAGTGTAAACTCTCCCCTGAACGAGCTCACAGACCATATCCAAGGGCACAGTAGGCACCCAGCACCACTCATCCACTGACCTGTGGGGCCGCACTGCAGAGCACTGTCATTATTTTTCATGTGTACCTGTTGTCTCTTCCACTAGACTCTAAACCCCTTAAGGGCAGATCTTCCTATACTTTTGCTTTCTGCATTCTTACATATGCATTCCATGGGCTGCACACTAAATGCTGAGAGGCACCTAGAAGTCATGCTGCTCTTTATGGACTTCTATAAAATACTGATATACTTAATGCCATGGTATAAATAAACCAAGAGCAATATTACAAACAGTGCGTGCGACTGCAGGGAAACCTAATAAACTGTGAGTCAAAGGCCCCAATTATTTTTATAGTTTTTGTTTAAGACCAGTAAGAAATCATCTTCCTCCACCCCAAGATCTTATAGCTTCCTTCTGCCAAATTCCCGTTTCCTCGGAGCAAGAGTCAGGTTCCTTGCTGTGTCCCCACCAGGGAGCCTTCCCAGGATGACGCCTGACCTGCCTCCTCGCCCGCCTGTGACATCTTCCTGATCCCATTAACGCTTCAAACAACAGTCTTTCCCCAAGCCCATGACATACAAACCTCCTGCTACTCGTTTCCTTTTTCCAGTCTTCGGATGTTCCCACTGAGTCTTCTCCTCAGTGTGACTGTTAAAAAAAAATCCACAATACAATAAATACAAGTTAACATCTCTAAGAAGTAATCAAATCTATTAATTTTCTTCTCTCCCAGATAATAATCTCTTAAGAGCAGTAAAAACAGACTCTCTGAGAAGAAATATGCAGAACATAAACGCTGCTGAGTGCAAAGTCACAAGACCAGCAGGGGGCGCAACCCCTCCAGAATGGGCTGAGGCTGTGCCAGTCGGGCCAAGTAGAGGAAAAGTACTGGGCCCTGGCTGTGTGACTGGCTCCAGAAAACTCCGGGAATCACTCAAAATATGCTGAGAGGTGCTCTGTATTTGTTTTAGTTTCATTCCCAGATATACCAACAAAATCTCAAATGTCTAATTTATAATGCTAATGTTAATTGTAATGCAGATACAGTGGTAGCCTTCCCAGTACGTTCCGCCTATCCACAGATAATAGCAAAGTGTCTCACTAAGCACAAGAGGTCCTTAAGAACGCAGGGAGGCAACCCCAGAGTTTGCACAGCTGTGCAAGTTTGGTCAAGTGACTCAACTTCTTAGCCTCCATGTCCTCATCTGCAGAATGGAAACAACCCTGATCTAAAGGACCTGCACAGGAAGGGTTTCACACAGCAGCTGACGCAGCAAGAATCCTTAAAAGTGCACACATGATTTTGAACGAATCAGTTATACACACCAGCTTCACATCTGTGCCAAACTTAGCATTTAATCTCAGGACATGACACAGTTACAACTAAAGCAGTGGGCCAACAGCTAGGAACACCTGTCACCAGGTGAGGAGGCATCCCGGAAAACACAATTACTTCCTCAGGGAACCGGCCCAGTGCAGCAGGAGGCATTCAAAGGCGGGACTGGATTTCCCAGAAGCTCGCATGCTCTTGTCAAAATAGAAAACAGTACTATTTAACTACTGACACCTAAATGACAAAATATGGATACTCCTTCTCAGATCTTTTTTTTTGGCACTGTACTGCGAATGAAACCCAGGGCCTTGTACATACTAAGCAAGCGCTGAACTACACTGCCAGGCCAAGGTCTCTCTTTTTAAGAACTGCCAGCTCTGATCTGTCTTTGCAACTCCCGGCGGCTGAGTCACTGATACAGTCCAGGGACACTGGACCCACAGGTAGATAACAGAGCTCCCAGCTACAGGTAACTGTGTTCTGCCGGCCAATCTCAAGCAACGCCTGCCCCTCAGAGATGCTGTAGAGCTGTGACACAGGATACCTCTGGCAGTGCTTAGAGCACTATTAAGTCCTGGTATGAGCCAAAGGTAGCAGCAGCAGAGAAAAGCTCCTACTTTGTACGTCAACCATCACCAGATCCCACTTGCAGGAAGAAGCTCTGACGCCCTCACAGGCTGACCAGCTCCTGAGGACGCAGTGGGAGTATCAGGAACCCCTCTCCTGCTTACACGTGCGCATGGAAGGGAACAGCAAGGAGACAAACCAAACTCTGGCAGCGACATCCGACTTCCCTGCTCCTTGCTCTGCCGGGCCATATGTTTCCTCCAAGAAAGAGGTGCTCCACAGGAGACTTCATCCTGTGGGTGTGCACCAACTGGGCTTGCAGGCCAGCTCCACACACATCTACCGGTGCTCCCTACGAGCACACAGCTGGGCTCTCACAGCAGGCTGGACCCTCGGACAGCAGCACAGCCCTCTGCCTGGCCTGCTGGAGGTGTGCAAATGTCAGTATGTGTGAGGAACAACCCCCCAACCCCAAAAAAGCCCTTTCCAAAGGAGCTCTGAGATTCAGTCCTCTCCCCACTGGGTGTCAATACACCAGTCCCCACAGATCATGCTGAGACCAAGTGTCCCCAGACACTAGCAACCCCAGACCTAAGAATGCCACTTGGGAGTGAGGATTCCACAGCTGGTATGGATGGCACATTTCCTGGTGCTCCCACCCATCAGCCATGCACACCTGGAAAAGTGGTTTGGGCCTGTTATGGCTTATGTTTAGCTGTCCTCCCAAAGCTCCATGCAGTAACAGATGGGCTTTTCAGGCTGGGTCTAGAGTGTATGATGCTGGAACGGAGGATATGTGACTACTGAATTAGTCCACTGGCTGTTCTGGCCTAATTCTGAGTAGGATTAAGGGCCCCCCACCCTGAGTGTGAGTACCATCCACCCTAAGGGTGAGTAGCCTGTTTAAGATAGAGGGAACAGAAGGAGGGCCTCTGGTCTCCTGTCCCTCGGCACTTGCTGCTTGCTGTCTTCTGCCTGTCTTGCTTTGCTATGGACTGTTTCTGCTCTGCGATGCCACGCTGCCTTGGAGCCAGCTGATTATGAACTGAACCCACCACAAAATGTGAGCCAAATAAACCTTTCCTCTTTTCACTTGTAAGGTGTTTTGTCTCAGCAACAAGAAGTAACTAAGACAGCCTCTTTCTGCCTTAGTTTCCTCGTCAATAAGATGGGGAGAACCACAGCATCTACTTGTTGGGGTTCCGGGGCACTGAGTCAGTTCACTTGTGAAGAAACGTGCCTTTCTATAGGGTTATTTTAGGTAAATACTTATATATAAAAATTAATTCAAAGATGTTCCTTTTAATTATAACCTTAAGTGACTTTAATAAGAGTAAAGTATGCCCCGATTCCCCGAAGTGTTACCTGATTCCGCCTTCTATTTTTTTCTTTCAATAAGCTTTTTGTCCTTTAAAGAGATAACTGACAGTAACCTTAAGCTTAACCAAAGGGATCACAATTAAATTAAATTATTCGTAAGACGTGAGTCCCACTTCCAAGTTTGCTCTTTCAGGGTTTCGGTTTGTTCTGTTAATTTTACTGTCGCTGTCTTGCTTACTTTCTGATAGCACACAGATCTGAGCCAATCAGGAGGGGCGCCAGCCCAGCTGGGAACGAGAGGAAGCCCCAGGAAGGCCCTAGTGGCTGCAGCAACAGCCCTAACACTGAGTCCTCCTCTAAGACTGTTGGGGACCCGCCAGCCCTCCCGGGGGGCAGGTGCGCCCTCAGTGGTAGACCTCGCCAGAATCGCACAGCCTCCCAGAGCCCAGGAGACAGGGGTGCCTCTGAGGTTTGAGGGTACACTGTGGGGCACAGGGAACTGATGGCACGTCCACCGCAGCCCCGGGGTAAGGCTACAAAAATGGGGTCCCCACAAGACCCTGAGGTCTCAGTGGGCTGTGGCCACCCCTGTCCTAGAGCACGGGAGAGGAAGCGCGTTTGGAGAAAGGGACAACTCACGCGATGGTCTGAGAGTCCATCAGCAGGACGAGAATGACCAGCGTCGCGTCCAGAGTCAGGAGGGAAAAGAAGAGCCAGGACTCTCCCTACCAGTCAGAAGAGATCAAGAAAAGATCAGCCCCGAGAGCCAGCAGGACTGGAGACAGGGTCTGCCCAGACTGCCGGGGTGACAGTGGGGCTAGACAGGCCAGTGTGAGACCGAAGACACGGCGGGGGATCGCAGGAAGCTGTATGCGCTCCAGAGTCCTCAGGGAGGAAGCGGACAGGAACGGCCAAGCCACCAAGGTGCAGGCCAGGGTTAGACAGGCCCAGCAGAAGCGGGCCTTAGGCCCTAACGGAAGGAAGTAGGGCAGCACTTGAAGTGAGTGGCCAGCCTTGGACAGGCCAAGCAGAGTGGAGCGAAGCAGGGGTCTTGGGGCACCACACACCACCTGCTCGTGGAGGCCCTGTTTACTCACTCCACACGTTTCGTGGCCATTGGTTTTCAGCTCCTAGGTACCAAGCTGCTGGGGAGACAGGGGAAGAAGAGGTCCCTGCCTTCAGAAAGTACGCAGTGTGAACCAGGCATGGTGGCACACACCTGGGATCCCAGCACTTGAGAGGCTGAGGCAGGAGGATGGTGATTCAAGACAGCCTCAGCTACACAACCAGTTCAATGGCCTGGACTACATAGTGAGCTCTATAAATAACAAACAAGAAGTCTGTCATGCAGACGAGGGACACAAGACAGCCAGTACTGACAAAACACCAACAGATCATGCTAAGGACCAAGATGTGGATAGTAAGGCAATGGGTACAGGGGGGCAGGCACCCCCAGTCGAGGAGGGCCTGAGCTGGGACACTGACAGGGACACTTCAGCTCAGCTGAGGGAGGGAAGGAGTCCTGCGTGCAGGCACACACATGCAGGTGGAAGGAATGGTGCTCCTTGCTACTCCAACTTCCTTTAGTGACTCTACGTCACTTCCTGGCTCCAAACCTTCTGTGGACCTCTGGGCCTGACAACAAGCCCTGCACCTGCACGCCTCCGTAGACTGGCCCTTGCTCCCTGCCTCAGGCGTCCCGTGGGTAAACTGAGAAGATTTTGCACCCATCAGTGGGGACAGGGGAAGCCCCAACACAATTAACTGATCACCTCTGGAAAGGGGACCCACTAAAAAACTACTTCAACATGTTTTTCTAGCCAGGGTGGTAGCCTGAATCCCAGCACTAAGGAGGCTGAGGCAGGAGTATCGCCACGAGTTCAAGATCAGCCTGGGCTACACAGTGAGCTCCAGGCCAGCCTCAACTACCTA